>NC_092333.1:566905000-567505000 GCF_046630445.1 Rutidosis leptorrhynchoides
ACATTAATGTCTCGTAGCTAAGTTATTATTATGCTTATTTAAAACGAAGTAATCATGATGTTGGGCTAATTACTAAAATTGGGTAATTGGGCTTTGTACCATAATTGGGGTTTGGACAAAAGAACGACACTTGTGGAAATTAGACTATGGGCTATTAATGGGCTTTATATTTGTTTAACTAAATGATAGTTTGTTAATGTTAATATAAAGATTTACAATTGGGCGTCCCTATAAATTACCATATACACTCGATCGGACACGATGGACGGGGTATTTATATGTATGAATAATCGTTCATTTAACCGGACACGGGAATGGATTAATAGTCACTAGAATAATTAAAACAGGGGTGAAATTATGTACAAGGACACTTGGTATAATTGATAACAAAATATTAAAACCTTGGATTACACTCAGTCGACATCCTGGTGTAATTATTAAACAAAGTATTAAAATCTTGTTACAGTTTAAGTCCCCAATTAGTTGGAATATTTAACTTCGGGTATAAGGATAATTTGACGAGGACACTCGCACTTTATATTTATGACTGATGGACTGTTATGGACAAAAATCAGAAGGACATATTAAATAATCCAGGACAAAGGATAATTAACCCATGGGCATAAAACTAAAATCAACACGTCAAACATCATGATTACGGAAGTTTAAATAAGCATAATTCTTTTATTTCATATTTAATTTCCTTTATTTTATATTTAATTGCACTTCTAATTATCACATTTTTATTTATTGTTATTGTATTTAATTGCACTTTTAATTTTCGTACTTTTTAATTATCGCAAGTTTATTTTATCGCACTTTTATTATTCGCAATTTCATTATCGTTATTTACTTTACGCTTTAATTTAAGTCTTGTATTTATTTTTAATATTTTACATTTGGTTTTAACTGCGACTAAAGTTTTAAAATCGACAAACCGGTCATTAAACGGTAAAAATCCCCCTTTATAATAATAATATTACTTATATATATATTTGTATTTTTATAAAAGTAAACTAATATAGCGTTAAGCTTTGTTTAAAAAGATTCCCTGTGGAACGAACCGGACTTACTAAAAACTACACTACTGTACGATTAGGTACACTGCCTATAAGTGTTGTAGCAAGGTTTAAGTATATCCATTCTCTAAATAAATAAATATCTTGTGTAAAAATGTATCGTATTTAATAGTATTTCCTTGTAAAAATTGATAGCTATTTTCTATATACCTCGCACGACATCATATGATAAGTAAACATATCATTAAATATATTAACAATGAACTACATATGTAAAAACAAATATATATATATATATATATATATATATATATATATATATATATATATATATATATATATAGTTAACATGGTATTATGATAAGTAAACATATCATTAAATATATTAACAATGAACTACATATGTAAAAACAAGACTACTAACTTAAGGATTTATAAACGAGGCATATATGTAACGATTATCGTTGTAAAGACATTTATTTGTATATATATCATATTAAGATATATTAATACGTCATAATATCATGATAATGTAATAATTTAACATCTCTTTAGATATAATAAACAATGGGTTCTATCTTCAAGTTCTAAGTGTTCTTCATAAATTCATATACCAACGACCAAAAACACCTACAAACACTTTCATTCTTCAATTTGCTTCATCTAATTGATCTCTCTTAAGTTCTATCTTCAAGTTCTAAGTGTTCTTCATAAATTCTATAAGTTCTAGTTTCATAAAATCAAGAATACTTCCAAGTTTGCTAGCTTACTTCCAATCTTGTAAAGTGATCATCCAACCTCAAGAAATCTTTCTTATTTATAGTAAGATATCTTTCTAATACAAGGTAATACTCATATTCAAACTTTGATTCAATTTCTATAACTATAACAATCTTATTTCGAGTGGAAATCTTACTTGAACTTGTTTTCGTGTCATGATTCTGCTTCAAGAACTTTCAAGCCATCCAAGGATCCTTTGAAGTTAGATCTATTTTTCTCATCTCCAGTAGGTTTACCTACTAAAATTAAGGTAGTAATGATATTCATAACATCATTCGATTCATACATATAAAACTATCTTATTCGAAGATTTACACTTGTAATCACTAGAACATAGTTTAGTTAATTCTAAACTTGTTCGCAAATAAAGTTAATTCTTCTAACTTGACTTTTAAAATCAACTAACCCATGTTCTATATCTATATGATATGATAACTTAATGATTTAAAACCTGGAATCACGAAAAACACCGTAAAACCGGATATACGCCGTCGTAGTAACACCGCGGGATGTTTTGGGTTAGTTAATTAAAAACTATGATAAACTTTGATTTAAAAGTTGTTCTTCTGGGAAAATGATTTTTCTTATGAACATGAAACTATATCCAAAAATCATGGTTAAACTCAAAGTGGAAGTATGTTTTCCAAAATGGTCATCTAGACGTCGTTCTTTCGACAGAAATGACTACCTTTACAAAAATGACTTGTAACCTGTATTTCTGACTATAAACTATTTAGATTCATAAACTTAAGTTCAATATGAAACCATAGCAACTTGAAACACTCAAAACGGATTTATAACGAAGAAGTTATGGGTAAAACAAGATTGGATAATTTTTCTTGTTGTAGCTACGTGAAAATTGGTAACAAATCTATATTAATCATATCCTAGCTAACTCATATTATATTATACATGTATTCTAATATATTATGTAATCTTGGGATACCATAGACACGAATACAATGTTTTGACATATCATATCGACCCATCTATATATATATATATATATATATATATATATATATATATATATATATATATATATATATATATATATATATATATATATATATCGGAACAACCATAGACACACTATATGCAGTAATGTTGGAGTTAGCTATACAGGGTTGAGGTTGATTCCAAAATATTATATATATTTTGAGTTGTGATCTAGCCTGAGGCTTGTATACACCAGGTCGTGGATTGATTCAAGATATTATATATTGATTTATTTTCCGTACATCTAACTATGGACAACTAGTTGTAGGTTACTAACGAGGACAGCTGACTTAATAAACTTAAAACAGCAAAACGTATTAAAAATATTGTAAATATATTTTGAACATACTTTGATATATATATATATATATATATATATATATATATATATACATACATATTTGTTATAGGTTCGTGAATCGACTAGTGGCCAAGTCTTACTTCCCGACGAAGTAAAAATCTGTGAAAGTGAGTTATAGTCCCACTTTTAAAATATAATATTTTGGGATTAGAATACATGCAGTTTTATAAATGTTTTACAAAATAGACACAAGTAAATGAAACTACATTCTATGGCTGGATTATTAAACCGAATATGCCCCTTTTTAGTCTGGTAATCTAAGAATTAGGGAACAGACACCCTAATTGACGCGAATCCTAAAGATAGATCTATTGGGCCCAACGAGCCCCATCCAAAGTACCGGATGCTTTTGTACTTCGAATTCATCATGTCCGAAGGGAGTCCCGGAATGATAGGGGATATTCTATATGCATCTTGTTAAGGTCGGTTACCAGGTGTTCACCATATGAATGATTTTTATCTCTATGTATGGGATGTATATTGAAATATGAAATCTGGTGGTCTATTATTACGATTTGATAAATATAGGTTAAACCTATAACTCACCAACATTTTTGTTGACATTTAAAGCATGTTTATTCTCAGGTGATTATTAAGAGCTTCCGCTGTTGCATGCTATTATATGGACAAGATTTGGTGTCAGCATGCTTGTATAATATTGTTTAAAACTACATTCGAGATTTATTTTGTTGTAACATATTAATATTTGTAAACCAATATGTATTGGTAGTGTGTAAGTGTGATATTTGTTAGATTATCATTTCTGGATAATCTAAGTGGTGTCTTGTTAACCTTGTCGATAAAATAAAGGTTATGGTTTGTTTTAAAAACGAATGCAGTCTTTGAAAAACGTCTCATATAGAGGTCAAAACCTCGCAACGAAATCAATTAATATGGAACGTTTATAATCAATATGAACAGGACATTTCAAAATTAATCTAAGAGTTATGATTATGTTAACTGAAATAACTGAGTTAATTATAATTGGGTTATGAATCAAAACGGAAATGAATGGACAGTGAAATGGATAGGTTTTTATCAGGTTAGTGGGACGTCGCGGGTTCAAACCCGGACTTGGGCATTTTTAAGAGCTACTTCGTTGAGGTTCGTGAATCCGAGGCCAACCCTATACTTGTTCAATGTAGTCATATGTATTTTTACTACGAAATACATTAGGTGAGTTCATTTGATTCCCTTTTACTCTTTACATTTTTGGGACTGAGAATACATGCGCTGTTTTTATAATGTTTCCTAAATGCTTTTGAGATATATTTTTGAACTGAGAATACATGAACTGCTTCTATAAACGTTTGACGAAATAGACACAAATATTCAAAACTACATTCTATGATAGAATTATTTAGATTCAGAGGTTCGATTTCTATAAAGATTGTATTATCGACCATCGGTGAGATGATTTCGTCATTGCACTACGCGTTAGCTACCGATATGGTTCGATTTAGTAGTTAGTAACGGTGAGATGATTTCGTCATTGCACTACGCATTAGCTACCATTTTAACTACCATCGGTGAGATGATTTCGTCATTGCACTACGCGTTAGCTACCGATGTATTGTATTGTATTATAGTCGACTTTGTAGTTGGTAACGGAGGGATGATTTTGCATTGCGTACGCATTAGCCCCCGTTTCAGCTACCCTCAGAGGGATGATTTTGCATTGCGTACGCATTAGCCCCCGTTGTAATAATTATATTGTATTAACTACCACGGTGAGATGATTTTGTCATTGTACTACGCATTAGCTACCGTTGGTGAGTTGTTTGAAAGGTTCCGGTGTTCTTCATATGAATGATTTTACAGCAGGAATAGACCTGCACATATTGTTTTCTAATTATGAGTATCTTGTGGTCTATTATATTATTGAAAAAGATTGATTATGAAAAACTAATGAACTCACCAGCCTTTTGGTTGACACTTGAAAGCATGTTTATTCTCAGGTATTAAAGAAATCTTTCACTGTGCATTTGCTCATTTTAGAGATATTACTTGGAGTCATTCATGACATATTTCAAAAGACGTTGCATTCAAGTCGTTGAGTTCATCAAGATTATTATTAATTCAATTATAGTTGGATGTATTATGAAGTGGTATACATATCGTCAACTTTCGATGTAAGGAAAGTTTGTCTTTTCAAAACGAATGCAATGTTTGTAAAATGTATCATATAGAGGTCAAGTACCTTGCGATGTAACCAAATGTAATGTATTCATCCAGATGGATTAGGACGGTTATTAGAGTTGGTATCAGAGCTGGTATAACCGCGTCCATGTGTGGTGAGTTAGTCGTA
This sequence comes from Rutidosis leptorrhynchoides, assembly GCF_046630445.1. Taxonomy (NCBI): domain Eukaryota; kingdom Viridiplantae; phylum Streptophyta; class Magnoliopsida; order Asterales; family Asteraceae; genus Rutidosis; species Rutidosis leptorrhynchoides. The sequence goes on from NC_092333.1 coordinate 566,910,468, forward strand.
AAGGAGTTTCTCACAGTGTGACCTGTGGCGAAGCATTGGCTCTTACTCCTTGCGATCCCTTACGAGGGTTGGCAGTAGCCGAGAGGCAGACCCTAAAATCAGTATCTGAGTTACACTCAGTGGTCACCAGGCGGTTAGCTGGGAAGGTACTGGGTGAGACGGTGGTTGTCCCCAACTGTATTAGAGTTGGTATCAGAGCGGTAGTCTTAGCGAACCAGGTCTTGCATGAGTGTGTCTAACTGATAGTTGTTTAGATGCATTAGTGAGTCTAGACTTCGACCGTGTCTGCATGTCAAAAGTTTTGCTTATCATTTCATGTCAAAAATCATCTACATATCATCCTTAGGAAATTACCTTCTTATCATTCCTAGTCTAAACACATCTTGCTTCATTGATTGCATGAATAATGTATAGACAAATCCATATCTTGGCGTATCTGTTACTGTAGACTTTATCCGACACGTTTCCTTAATTCCCTCCGTAATTTACGGGATCTTCTGTACTATAGATAGGTATTCTATGTAATTAGAATATCACCCGATATCCGAAAATCATTTCATATCGAAAACCCTTTATCTAATCGTATGAAATGGAACTTGTCATTAGTTCAAGTTCTCCGAAACCCGAGAGCCATTCCGACATGAATGTGCACCTAAGCTCCGGAAGCAGCGTCACTAGAATGAATCAATCAATCAGCCATCCCCAATTCATCTGATGAGTTCGTAGTCTACTTAATCATTGGAGACAAGAAGAAGGCAATCTCTTTCATCCACCAAATTACCCTCTTGGTAAAGAACCTAAAGCACTTACCAGCGAACCAGTCCGAAACACTATTTTCACCCTCATTTCCCGAATATCTCGCCACGATTATATTCTATCTAAAATTCTAAACCTTATTCATCCGTTCGTTCTGACCGACAATCATTCCGGAATAATAGAAGAAGTCGACGAACTTTGCGCTCGAGTAATCAATTTGGAGAATATGGTGCAAAAATTATCAGCTTCAGCAATATCACCGGCACCAACAGTACCATCAATAATAGCACCAGTACCATCAACAATCCATGTCTCAAACTCGCAATCTATACCTCAATCATAATCATCGTTCTACGAATCGTTCTACATAAACTATCTTCGTCCTTCATGGCGATTATGTAATCTCTAATGTTTTAGAGATTATGTACTCTAGTTCTAGCCGTAAATCTGATGAGTTTAATATCACATTGACTCATTAAATCCATGATTACGTCTGAAGAAAATATATATGTATATATGTTTTCATAAAGATTGTAATTAAAATTTTTATTGTACAAACTGTTAATGGTGAAAATATTTTAACGGGTAGGTAATACCCGAGGAATATTTAGATTTCGCATTAATAAGTTACACTGTACATTCTTCGAATCTGATTCAACGGTCATTTACTATCCTACTTACAACCACAGCTATACGAATCCGTTCACCACAGAATAACCATTTTCATTCAATTTCATATTTGGATTTTGACCTATCAGAATCCAACAAGTGGCATAATGAAGAAAATATTGGACAAAATAAAATTTGTTAGAAACAGACAAATTAACTATGAGGAATTTTGTTAAGAATCCACGCTAACAAAATCCTAGCTAACTATTCCTAGCTAACTGTTAATTCCTTATTACATTTTAATTATCGCAATTTATTTTATTGCAATTTTAATTCTCGCAATTTTATTTATCGTCATTTAATTTCTGTTATTTATTTTACGCACTTTATTTATCGTCATTTAAATACTTTTATTTACGCATTTAAATATCGGGACACGTATACAAGGTTTTGACATATCATATCGACGCATCTATATATATTATTTGGAATAACCATAGACACTCTATACGCTGTAATGTTCGAGTTCGCATATACAGGGTTGAGGTTGATTCTATAATAATATATATACTTTGAGTTGTGATCGAGTCTGAGACATGTACACGGGTCACGATATGTATTAATTAATTCGAATATTATAAACTATATATGAATTATTGTGTTAGTAACTGTGGACTGCTAACTGTGGACTACCAACATTGGACCATTAAAATGAATTAAAATATTGATTATAACCTATGAAACTAAACAATTCTTCAAGTTTGCCACTTGATTTCATCTTAAACTTCATTTGTATCTTGACAATTACAATCTTCATTCAAGCCTTTCAAACTCTTGAAAACACCTCGGATTGATAACCGATGATTCAGATATGGTAACATTGAATGCTGATGAAGCAGCAAACATTGTATATGGTGTTAATGGTCAAAAGTTTGATGATAACGAATGGAGTTCTGGGAACGCTCAATATAAAATTTTGTACTGAAAAACGGATTGAGCTAACCATGAAAGAGACCAAGGACAAATACAAAGACCAAACCCTATATTCAAAGAATCCAGGTAATTCTGGATCCGATGAAATCTTTAGAGAATATCTTGCTTCGAAGTCATGTTAAAATCTTGCGAAAAATTTTTCTTCATCAACCTTCGAACTTAGGAATTCCAAAATATCATCATAAATATCTTCGATATTTCTGAGGATATTTTCATAAATATTCTTGTCCGAAATTATCTACCTCTTCGTGCTTTCTGTATTCCATTATATCGGAAATTTCTGTAAAACCTAAGTATAAATTATGAATGAATTGTGGAGAAGTGTTGGGAATTGAAGCATGGGTTAGTATAATATAATGATGCTTAGCCAACGTAATTATATTACAGTAAGTCGTGCTGAGTTTCTAATGGAATGTGATGATGGTTAACAGTAGATCACACCCTCATCATGTACCATGTTACATAACTTTTTCATTCTACTTAACCTCCGAACATATCAAGAAAATATATTCTTGATAGTTCTATCCTCAATGATTCTGGTAATTTGACAAATCAAATCGTGCTAATACATTCTTTCTTATTTAGAACATGATGTTTATCCGAAATTCCATACTTACAAATTCTGGACCGTTACTCGCTTTACTAGAGGTCGGGAGGATAATAAAAAGGAAAAGAGCTCCAAAATATAAGAGAAAATATAAAGCCCAATAATAACACGAAAGTTACAAACCGTGGATGTTAATACGTATAACAATATAAAGACATGGTATAATTAAGAATAGTATCACCCCAAGGCAATAGTAGAAGTAAACAGATTTTTCTGGTGGAAGATTTAAAAGAAGGATTACAGAAATGATAATTAGGAAAATATCAAGGATTAGAACTGAATTAAGCATTTTCACAATCTTTTGAATTTGGGAATTGAGTATAGGAGTGATAAAAATAATGGAACGAAAGAAGTTCATTTATAGTGGAAATACCAGACAAAGCAATCAATCGAGATAGATGATCGCATTTAATTAAAGAGATCTTAATTTCCACAAATCCCGAATAATCAAATCTTTTATAGATTTCGAAAATTATCTTTAAATTCCTTGAATTTCGGAAATCCACCGTGACTACGTCAAAAGTTAAATCTCTATCTCAATCTTTTGTGATAGCTTCACTCGTACTCTTCACATAAATGATTTGTATTGTCCATATCACTCACTAATGATAAAACTCTAATTTCCAACTCGTATGAGTCATAAAAATATATTTATTGTTAACAATGATCATCCCAATCAAATTTCGAGACGAAATTTCTTTAACGGGTAGGTACTGTGACGACCCGGAAATTTCCGACCAAATTTAAACTTAATCTTTATATGATTTCGACATGTTAAGTAAAGTCTATTTAAATTAAATTCCAAAATGTTTGAACTATTTTTCATGAATGCATTTGACCTTCGACTGTTCCTACGATTCACGAACATTTAATTGTAAATAAATATGTATATATTTTAATATATATATATATATATAATTGATAACTTGATATATAATTTAAAATAATATATGATTTAATTATTATAACTAAATATGTAAAATAAAAACTATTATTTTATTAAATATATGTAGATATATATATATATATATATATATACACACACATAAATATTACTTGTAAGTATATAATATTATTTTTTTGATTAAAAAGATATAATTAATATATTTATTCAATTAATAAAACTTGTTAATTAAAATTGCATGTAAATATAGAAAGTGTATATTATTATTTATATAGTTATATTTATTAATTATTAAAATCAAATATAATAAAAAAATATGTACCCGCCTGTCTATCACTTTACTTTATGAGTGTAACAGGTAACAAACTCTTATAATTCACCCGTGAAGTTTGAATTATGAACCTAATTCTTACGTATAATACTATTATTAAATTGATTGCTGTTTTCTTTTAGTATCTATCCATCTTATATATACATACAAACATGATATATCAAACATATCCATCTATCTTCTTCTTGCTTCCTCATAACCTTGAACTACCATTACATGAAACAAACTACTACTGCTTGATTCGTTAATGGGTTGTCTTGCCATGCTCGTTGTATACTTCGATTTGATCACCAAAGTTTCATCACCTTCGAACAGACCACCAAGAACACCTCATATAATCACCAACTAGTTACTGTTTCCATCACCCATCCGTCACCATTTACAGTCACCATTATAATGTTTCTACTCGCTGTAAACACCAATCCACAAACCCATCATCGAACCACTACTTCCACCATGATCTGTCACCTTTCAATCACCAACCACAATAGTTATTTTAATATTACTATTCGCTGTATTGAGGATACTACTACAATACTTTCTCGTTTCTGTTTGAACCAAATCATGAATTAACCAAACCGCCACCATTGACTAGCGAATTATTACTGCTACTTTTTGCTTTTTCCTTGCTGTATTGCATTTTTCTATATTATTCTTTTTCTCTTTAGCCGACAAGTACCAAAAAGGGGATACCTACTTGTGCAAATTTGGTGATCTAATATTATTGTTAATTGATTTCGGTAGAGCCAGTCAAGGACAATAATACACGCACACCTTCCTATCTCGTTCCTTTTATTTTTTTTCCTTCTTTCTTCACTGTTACTTTCCAACTCATGAAACCTTTGGTGGCTGCCTTATTTGTGGGCCGAGAGTTGATTTAAATATTATAATTGAAACAAATGATGTGGGAATAGTCGCATAGTTGCTGCAACTTACATCGTGCGTGTTATATTTTTTTAAACCGAATCCTAAATCTAAACATTTAACATGGTTGGGCCGCACTCCAACTAATTTCTGTTGGGCTGTGATTTTCTGTTTGAAAGATTAGGCCGTGAGATAACTTCTGTTTCTCAGTTGGGCTATGAATGAGTTTTTGTTGTTGGGCCATGTTGTTGTGTAGATGAGCCGAAAACTATGATTGATGATCAGATTGGCGATTTAGGTGATGATAGGATGATAAGAGATGGCGAAGTGGTCATGATGATGATTATAAAATGATGATGTTATGGTGATGATAAGGATACATGATATGATAATGATGGTGATAAATAGACAATGATGGATTATGATGACGATTATGATAATGAAGAATGATGGAAGTTGATGATGAGATTAGATGATTAAGATTATGATGATGATGATTAGATATTAAGTTACTATAATGATGAGGATGTGACGATGATAATATGATCATAATGATGATCATGATTTTGTGGTATGCATGAGAATGAGGTTGATTACGTACATGATAACCATAATGATGTGATTATAATACATAATGATCATGGAGATTTGATTATAATAATAATGGTTACAGAGATGATAAAATTAATCTAAGAGTTATGATTATGCTAACTGAAATAATTGAGTTAATTATAATTGGGTTATGAATCAAAACGGAAATGAATGGACAGTGAAATGGATAGGATATTATCAGGTTAGTGGGACGTCATGGGTTCAAACACGGACTTGGGCATTTTTAAGAGCTACTTCGTTGAGGTTCGTGAATCCGAGGCCAACCATATACTTGTTCAATGTAGTCATATGTATTTTTACTTAAAAATACATTAGGTGAGTTCATTTGATTCCCTTTTACTCTTTACATTTTTGAGACTGAGAATACATGCGTTGTTTTTATAACTGTTTCCTAAATGCTTTTGAGATATATTTTTGAACTGAGAATACATGAACTGCTTCTATAAACGTTTTACGAAATAGACACAAATATTCAAAACTACATTCTATGATAGAATTATTTGGATTCAGAGGTTCGATTTCTATAAAGATTGTATTATCGACCATCGGTGAGATGATTTCGTCATTGCACGACGCGTTAGCTACCGATATGGTTCGATTTAGTAGTTAGTAACGGTGAGATGATTTCGTCATTGCACTACGTGTTAGCTACCGTTTTAACTACCATCGGTGAGATAATTTCGTCATTGCACTACGTGTTAGCTACCGATGTATTGTATTGTATTGTATTGTATTATAGTCGACTTTGTAGTTGGTAACGGAGGGATGATTTTGCATTGCGTACGCATTAGCCCCCGTTGTAATAATTATATTGTATTAACTACCACGGTGAGATGATTTTGTCATTGCACTACGCATTAGCTACCGTTGGTGAGTTGTTTGAAAGGTTCCGGTGTTCTTCATATGAATGATTTTACAGCAGGAATATACCTGCACAGATTGTTTTCTAATTATGAGTATCTTGTGGTCTATTATATTATTGAAAAAGATTGATTATGAAAAACTAATGAACTTACCAGCCTTTTGGTTGACACTTGAAAGCATGTTTATTCTCAGGTATTAAAGAAATCTTCCGCTGTGCATTTGCTCATTTTAGAGATATTTCTTGGAGTCATTCATGACATATTTCAAAAGACGTTGCATTCGAGTCGTTGAGTTCATCAAGATTATTATTAAGTCAATTATAGTTGGATGTATTATGAAGTGGTATGCATATCGTCAACTTTCGATGTAAGGAAAGTTTGTCTTTTCAAAACGAATGCAACATTTGTAAAATGTATCATATAGAGGTCAAGTACATCGCGATGTAACCAAATGTAATGTATTCGTCCAGATGGATTAGGATGGATCATTAGAGCTATAGGAGCTTAGTAGCTTACGTTTATGTTTTTCAGTAAATTTAAGCAAGAAGCTCTTTGTTTGGTACGTAATATCATACAACCTTATTAACTCTTTGAACTAGCTTTTATAAAGTTATAAAATGTGAAATTATCAAATAGCCTTTTATATATTATTTCATATTATATATTCGTGCGTTTCTCTCATTAAACATTCGAGGTGTGAGTGTTGAAGGAAAGGTTAATTGGCTAAAGGAACTTTGTCACAAGGAGAAACCTGGTGTACTTTTGTTACAGGAAACCAAATGTGGACAGATAAATGATTCGTGGTTGGAATATATATGGGGCTCGAATGACTTTAAATATGTCTAAAAATATGCTCAAGGAGCATCCGGTGTGATATTACTTGTCTGGAACCCATTGATTCTGGATGTTAACGAAGCCGTTGAAGGTGAATTCTTCTTAGCTATTAAAGGTCAATTATTGGGTTGTAATTCGTAAATAGCCATAGTGAATGTGTACGGTCCTCACTCGACGAAAAAAAAGTAAGATTTTGGGAAGAATTAGGAAGACTCCTAAACTCTAAAGATACGCCATGGCTTGTGGGGGGAGATTTTAACGAAGTGTGTTTCATAAACGAACGATTAAACAACGAATTTAATAGGAGTTGGACAGATCGCTTTAACCATTTCATAGACAGCACGGGGCTTATTGAAATTCCACTCAGGGGCAAAAAATTCACTCGTATTTGCGACAACGGTTTAAAATTCAGCAAGCTTGATAGGTTCTTAATCTCGTGCAAACTTGCTGATCTATGGCTGAACATTGCTGCTACCACTCTTCCCAAACATTTGTCAGATCATTGCCCTATCCTCCTACGAAACAACAACTGTGACTTTGGTCCTAAACCAACTCGAGTGTTCAAAGAATGGCTATCCATGGAAGGGGCTGAAGACGTCATTACCAAAGCGTGGGGGTTACCGGTCACTTCTACCACCCCTGATGGTGTATTTTGTGACAAAATGAAACATGTGCAAAGGGAATTAAAGATTCTAAGCTCTACCTTTCATGAGCTTGATTCAAAAATCTCGCAACATGTCAATGCTATTGAATTCTGGGAATATGTAGCCAAAAGAAGACAACTTAATGACCACGAAAGGAGAACATGGATGGAGGAGAAAAATAGCTTCTTTCAATAGAGAAAACTCGAACAAACATGTTAAAGCAAAAGGCGCGAATCAAATGGACGTTAGAAGGGGATGAAAATTCGAAATTCTTCCATAATCATATCAAAAGAAGGAACAACAAAAATAAAATTCGTGGGCTAATAATTGATGGGTATTGGAATGAAGATCCGCAAGCAATTAAGAGTGAAGTATATAACTACTTCTCTAAAGTGTTCACAAGGGTTGATACAAACGTGCAATGCTCAATTGACTTCGAGTTAGGAAGGGTCACCAACAGTGACAACTTGTTTTTAGAGGAAAAGTTTATCGAGGCGAAAATATGGGATGCCATAAAGAGTTGCGGTAGCTCAAGAGCACCCGGGCCGGATCGGTTTACAATGAAATTCTTTAAGTTATATTGGTGGTTAATACGTGAAGATCTGATGAAATTATTCGAATGGTTTTGGAATAGTGCAAAGATATCAAGAGGATGCAACGCCACATTCATCACACTAATTCCAAAAAATAATAATCCTGTCGGTCTTGGAGAATATCGGCCTATAAGCTTAATAGGTAGAATGTACAAAGTGATATCAAAAGTCTTATCAAAAAGATTGGCATCTATCATTCACAAAGTGATAGGTGTCGAACAAAGTGCATTCCTACAAGGTTGTTACATTCTTGATGGGGTACTCGTTGCAAATGAGACAATTGTTGATCTCAAAAGAGAGAAGAAAAAAGGATTCCTCTTCAAGGTTGATTTTGAAAATGCGTTTGATCGTATCAAATGGGACTACATCATCGAAATCATGAAATGCCTAGGGTTCGGGGGTAAATAGATCAAATGGATCACGTCTTGTCTTACTTCGGCTTCCATCTCAATTTTAGTCAATGGTGTAGTGACCCGAACTTTTCCATGTTTATATATATTAATTGAGATTGATATTTACATGATTAAATGTTTCCAACATGTTAAGCAATCAAACTTGTTAAGACTTGATTAATTGAAATATGTTTCATATAGACAATTGACCACCCAAGTTGACCGGTGATTCACGAACGTTAAAACTTGTAAAAACTATATGATGACATATATATGGATATATATATAGTTAACATGATACTATGATAAGTAAACATATCATTAAGTATATTAACAATGAACTACATATGTAAAAACAAGACTACTAACTTAATGATTTTTAAACGAGACATATATGTAACGATTATCGTTGTAAAGACATTTAATGTATATATATCATATTAAGAGATATTCATACATGATAATATCATGATAATATAATAATTTAAAATCTCATTTGATATTATAAACATTGGGTTAACAACATTTAACAAGATCGTTAACCTAAAGGTTTCAAAACAACACTTACATGTAACGACTAACGATGACTTAACGACTCAGTTAAAATGTATATACATGTAGTGTTTTAATATGTATTTATACACTTTTGAAAGACTTCAATACACTTATCAAAATACTTCTACTTAACAAAAATGCTTACAATTACATCCTCGTTCAGTTTCATCAACAATTCTACTCGTATGCACCCGTATTCGTACTCGTACAATACACAGCTTTTAGATGTATGTACTATTGATATATACACTCCAATGATCAGCTCTTAGCAGTCCATGTGAGTCACCTAACACATGTGGGAACCATCATTTGGCAACTAGCATGAAATATCTCATAAAATTACAAAAATATGAGTAATCATTCATGACTTATTTACATGAAAACAAAATTACATATCCTTTATATCTAATCCATACACCAATGACCAAAAACACCTACAAACACTTTCATTCTTCAATTTTCTTCATCTAATTGATCTCTCTCAAGTTCTATCTTCAAGTTCTAAGTGTTCTTCATAAATTCCAAAAGTTCTAGTTTCATAAAATCAAGAATACTTTCAAGTTTGCTAGCTCACTTCCAATCTTGTAAGGTGATCATCCAACCTCAAGAAATCTTTGTTTCTTACATTAGGTTATCATTCTAATACAAGGTAATAATCATATTCAAACTTTGGTTCAATTTCTATAACTATAACAATCTTATTTCAAGTGATGATCTTACTTGAACTTGTTTTCGTGTCATGATTCTGCTTCAAGAACTTCGAGCCATCCAAGGATCCATTGAAGCTAGATCCATTTTTCTCTTTTCCAGTAGGTTTATCCAAGGAACTTAAGGTAGTAATGATGTTCATAACATCATTCGATTCATACATATAAAGCTATCTTATTCGAAGGTTTAAATTTGTAATCACTAGAACATAGTTTAGTTAATTCTAAACTTGTTCGCAAACAAAAGTTAATCCTTCTAAATTGACTTTTAAAATCAACTAAACACATGTTCTATATCTATATGATATGCTAACTTAATGATTTAAAACCTGGAAACACGAAAAACACCGTAAAACCGGATTTACGCCGTCGTAGTAACACCGCGGGCTGTTTTGGGTTAGTTAATTAAAAACTATGATAAACTTTGATTTTAAAGTTGTTATTCTGAGAAAATGATTTTTATTATGAACATGAAACTATATCCAAAAATTATGATTAAACTTAAAGTGGAAGTATGTTTTCTAAAATGGTCATCTAGACGTCGTTCTTTCGACTGAAATGACTACCTTTACAAAAACGACTTGTAACTTATTTTTCCGACTATAAACCTATACTTTTCTGTTTAGATTCATAAAATAGAGTTCAATATGAAACCATAGCAATTTGATTCACTCAAAACGGATTTAAAATGAAGAAGTTATGGGTAAAACAAGATTGGATAATTTTTCTCATTTTAGCTACGTGAAAATTGGTAACAAATCTATTCCAACCATAACTTAATCAACTTGTATTGTATATTATGTAATCTTGAGATACCATAGACACGTATACAATGTTTCGACCTATCATGTCGACACATCTATATATATTTCGGAACAACCATAGACACTCTATATGTGAATGTTGGAGTTAGCTATACAGGGTTGAGGTTGATTCCAAAATATATATAATTTGAGTTGTGATCAATACTGAGATACGTATACACTGGGTCGTAGATTGATTCAAGATAATATTTGTCGATTTATTTCTGTACATCTAACTGTGGACAACTAGTTGTAGGTTACTAACGAGGACAGCTGACTTAATAAACTTAAAACATCAAAATATATTAAAAGTGTTGTAAATATATTTTGAACATACTTTGATATATATGTATATATTGTTATAGGTTCGTGAATCAACCAGTGGCCAAGTCTTACTTCCCGATGAAGTAAAAATCTGTGAAAGTGAGTTATAGTCCCACTTTTAAAATCTAATATTTTTGGGATGAGAATACATGCAGGTTTTATAAACGATTTACAAAATAGACACAAGTACGTGAAACTACATTCTATGGTTGAATTATCGAAATCGAATATGCCCCTTTTTATTAAGTCTGGTAATCTAAGAATTAGGGAACATACACCCTAATTGACGCGAATCCTAAAGATAGATCTATTGGGCCTAACAAACCCCATCCAAAGTACCGGATGCTTTAGTACTTCGAAATTTATATCATATCCGAAGGGTGTCCCGGAATGATGGGGATATTCTTATATATGCATCTTGTTAATGTCGGTTACCAGGTGTTCACCATATGAATGATTTTTATCTCTATGTATGGGATGTGTATTGAAATATGAAATCTTGTGGTCTATTGTTACGATTTGATATATATAGGTTAAACCTATAACTCACCAACATTTTTGTTGACGTTTAAAGCATGTTTATTCTCAGGTGAATATTAAGAGCTTCCGCTGTTGCATACTAAAATAAGGACAAGATTTGGAGTCCATGTTTGTATGATATTGTGTAAAAACTGCATTCAAGAAACTGATTTCGATGTAACATATTTGTATTGTAAACCATTATGTAATGGTCGTGTGTAAACAGGATATTTTAGATTATCATTATTTGATAATCTACGTAAAGCTTTTTAAACCTTTATTTATGAAATAAAGGTTATGGTTTGTTTTAAAAATGAATGCAGTCTTTGAAAAACGTCTCATATAGAGGTCAAAACCTCGCAATGAAATCAATTAATATGGAACGTTTTTAATCAATAAGAACGGGACATTTCAGTTGGTATCCGAGCGTTGGTCTTAGAGAACCAGAATTTTTCATTAGTGTGTCTTATCGAGTTTGTTAGGATGCATTAGTGAGTCTGGACTTCGACCGTGTTTACTTGAAAAATGATTGCTTAACAAATTTTGTTGGAAACTATATATTTTTAACATGTGAATATTATGTGATATATTAATCTCTTAACGCGTTTGATATTATGTGATAGATGTCTACCTCTAGAACAAGTCCCATTGACTCACCTAATAATAATGAAGAGTCAAATGTAAATTGGTATGATTCGTGGACTGATTCACAAGTTCCCGAAGAGGAACCGGAAGAAGAGTCGGAACCGGAAGAAGAATCGGAACCGGAAGAAGAATCAGAACCGGATGAAGAAATAGAACCGGTGGGGGAAATAATAAAACGGTTAAGTAAAAGAAAATCCTCAACCAACCGACCAAGGTTAATTATGGTCAATGGTGTTTCCGCCAAGGAAGCAAAATATTGGGAGGATTACCAATTCTCCGATGAATCGGATTCCGATGAGAATTCCGATGATGTTATAGAAATTACCCCAACTGAATTTAAAAAGGCAAAAGAAAATAATAAGGGAAAGGGCATAAAAATAGAGAAATCTAATTCCAACCCCGATGAACTTTATATGTATCGTCAACGCCCGAAGTCCTTAAGTTGTAACAATGACCCGGGAACCTCTAAACCACCAGGTTTTTCTAAACCAATGTGGACAACGACGGCTCGTATTAGGGGAACATCATATATCCCTAGAAACTTGGCAAACCGAACCAAAACCGAAGAAGAAGAAACGAGCGAGTCGGAATAAGATAGTTGTATTCGTGTGGTGTAATATATGTAATATAGTGTTCTTATGCTTTATGATATATGTAAAAATTGCTTGTATTAATAAGTATTTTTTTATGAATCTAACTCTTGTCTATTTTACAGTTTAAAAACACAAAATGGATAGACAACCCAATATTTTAAGAGACCTACCCGGAGACATGATTGATGAAATCTTGTCTAGAGTCGGCCAGAATTCCTCGGCACAACTATTTAAGGCGAGATCAGTTTGTAAGACATTCGAAGAACGTTCCAAGAATGTCTTGGTTTATAAGAGACTTTCGTTTGAAAGATGGGGGATATCACATTGGGAAACCCATAAGTTACGATGTGTTTACTTTGACGCATATATTGCGGGGAACCCAAATGCTATTTTACGCAACGGGTTAAGAAATTATTTTGACTCAATATATCCGAATATTGGACTTCGTGATTTAGAAAAAGCGGCTAACATGCAACATAAAGAAGCATGTTATGCTTACGGATTAGTAATGTTCGCTTCTCACCAAAGTGAGAACAAGAACATCGGGCTACAACTATTAAACAAAACGTTTCCACAAGTGACGGAGTCGGTAATTGGGGTAAGAAATGAGGTTTTTAGATTATTACGGGACTGTTGGACATTACGTAACCCTCGTCCCTTTGACGACGTTACAACACGCTGTCTTATCAACGGCCATAACGGTTATGTTGCACAAGACCAAGGATGGGAAGTAGTCCTAGTAAAACCAGAATGCATGACTTGTTTCTGGACGTATGAATTACGTGTCTTTATTGCCTTTGCTGAACGACTTGTGTACTAGCTAGAATTATCTTCACAACTATCTTGTATCAAAGTTATTGTGTGCTATATTTCATGCTTTATGTAAAATAAGCGGTATTGTAAGTTTGTAAAATATTGTATAAAAGTTTGAACGCGAAATATTATTATAATCAGTTTTTCATATAGAATTGTAGTAGTTGAATTGTATATTAGCTACTAAGTATGAACTTAACGGGTAGGTACTACCCGAATTTAAACTTATAAAACGCTAATATGAAGAAAAAGCTTTTATAAATGAGTTCATATTATGCTACGAAATACTATTAACTACTCTTAATATTCTGTATGATTAACTTGTTCCATTTAACTATTTTGAAGGAAATGGCACCGACTACTCGACACACCGTGAATATGAATGAAGAGGAATTCCGTACTTTTCTAGCTTCAAACATAGCCGCAGTACAGGCTGCGCTACATACCAACAATAACCTTGGATCTAGCAGTACAGGAAATCGTGTAGGATGCACCTACCAAGAATTCACTGCCTGCAAACCTTTGGAATTTGATGGAACCGAAGGACCGATCGGATTGAAACGGTGGACTGAGAAGGTCGAATCGGTGTTTGCCATAAGTAAGTGTACTGAAGAGGACAAAGTAAAGTACGCTACGCATACCTTCACAGGTTCTGCGTTAACATGGTGGAATACCTATCTAGAGCAAGTGGGACAAGACGATGCGTACGCACTACCGTGGTCAGCATTCAAGCACTTGATGAACGAGAAGTACCGTCCCAGAACCGAGGTCAATAAGCTCAAGACAGAACTTAGAGGGTTATGAACCCAAGGATTTGATATTACCACGTACGAAAGACGATTCACAGAATTGTGCCTATTGTGTCCGGGAGCATTCGAAGATGAGGAAGAGAAGATCGACGCGTTTGTGAAAGGATTACCGGAAAGAATCCAAGAAGATATAAGTTCACACGAGCCCGCCTCCATACAACAGGCATGTAGAATGGCTCACAAACTCGTGAACCAAATTGAAGAAAGAATTAAAGAACAGACTACTGAAGAGGCCAATGTGAAGCAAGTCAAAAGAAAGTGGGAGGAAAACGGTGATAAGAATCACCAATACAACAACAACAGCAATTACAACAATAATCGCAACAATTATCCCAACAATCGCAACATCAATCGCAACTACAACAAACGGCCCAACAACAACAACAACAACAACAACAACAACAGCAACTACAACAATCATCCCAACAACAATAATAACCGCAACAACAACAACAATCAGAAGCAGCTATGCCAAAGGTGTGAAAAGAATCACTCGGGGTTCTGCACCAAATTTTGCAACAAGTGTAAAAGAAATGGTCATAGCGCGGTGAAGTGTGAGGTCTACGGACCAGGGGTTAATAGAACGAAAGGAACAAATGGTGTCGGAACGAGTAATGGCGGAGCAAGTAGTGTCGGAGCAAGTTATGCCAATGTAGTTTGTTATAAATGTGGAAAACCGGGCCACATTATTAGAAATTGCCCGAACCAGGAGAACACGAATGGACAAGGCCGTGGAAGAGTTTTCAATATTAATGCGGCAGAGGCACAGGAAGACCCGGAGCTTGTTACGGGTACGTTTCTTATTGACAATAAATCTGCTTACGTTTTATTTGATTCGGGTGCGGATAGAAGCTATATGAGTAGAGATTTTTGTGCTAAATTAAGTTGTCCATTGACGCCTTTGGATAGTAAATTTTTACTCGAATTAGCAAATGGTAAATTAATTTCAGCAGATAATATATGTCGGAATCGAGAAATTAAACTGGTTAGCGAAACATTTAAGATTGATTTGATACCAGTAGAGTTAGGGAGTTTTGATGTGATAATCGGTATGGACTGGTTGAAAGAAGTGAAAGCGGAGATCGTTTGTTACAAAAATGCAATTCGCATTATACGAGAAAAAGGAAAACCCTTAATGGTGTACGGAGAAAAGGGCAACACGAAGCTACATCTTATTAGTAATTTGAAGGCACAAAAACTAATAAGAAAAGGTTGCTATGCTGTTCTAGCACACGTCGAGAAAGTACAAACTGAAGAAAAGAGCATCAATGATGTTCCCGTCGCAAAAGAATTTCCTGATGTATTTCCGAAAGAATTACCGGGATTACCCCCACATCGATCCGTTGAATTTCAAATAGATCTTGTACCAGGAGCTGCACCAATAGCTCGTGCTCCTTACAGACTCGCACCCAGCGAGATGAAAGAACTACAAAGCCAATTACAAGAACTTTTAGAGCGTGGTTTCATTCGACCAAGCACATCACCGTGGGGAGCTCCTGTTTTGTTTGTCAAGAAGAAAGATGGTACATTCAGGTTGTGTATCGACTACCGAGAGTTGAACAAACTTACCATCAAGAACCGCTACCCACTACCGAGAATCGATGACTTATTTGATCAACTACAAGGCTCGTCTGTTTATTCAAAGATTGACTTACGTTCCGGGTATCATCAAATGCGGGTGAAAGAAGATGATATTCCAAAGACTGCTTTCAGAACACGTTACGGTCATTACGAGTTTATGGTCATGCCGTTTGGTTTAACTAATGCACCAGCTGTGTTCATGGACCTTATGAACAGAGTGTGTGGACCATACCTTGACAAGTTTGTCATTGTTTTCATTGATGACATACTTATTTACTCAAAGAATGACCAAGAACACGGTGAACATTTGAGAAAGGTGTTAGAAGTATTGAGGAAGGAAGAATTGTACGCTAAGTTTTCAAAGTGTGCATTTTGGTTGGAAGAAGTTCAATTCCTCGGTCACATAGTGAACAAAGAAGGTATTAAGGTGGATCCGGCAAAGATAGAAACTGTTGAAAAGTGGGAAACCCCGAAAACTCCGAAACACATACACCAGTTTTTAGGACTAGCTGGTTACTACAGAAGGTTCATCCAAGACTTTTCCAGAATAGCAAAACCCTTGACTGCATTAACGCATAAAGGGAAGAAATTTGAATGGAATGATGAACAAGAGAAAGCGTTTCAGTTATTGAAGAAAAAGCTAACTACGGCACCTATATTGTCATTGCCTGAAGGGAATGATGATTTTGTGATTTATTGTGATGCATCAAAGCAAGGTCTCGGTTGTGTATTAATGCAACGAACGAAGGTGATTGCTTATGCGTCTAGACAATTGAAGATTCACGAACAAAATTATACGACGCATGATTTGGAATTAGGCGCGGTTGTTTTTGCATTAAAGACTTGGAGGTACTACTTATATGGGGTCAAAAGTATTATATATACCGACCACAAAAGTCTTCAACACATATTTAATCAGAAACAACTGAATATGAGGCAGCGTAGGTGGATTGAATTATTGAATGATTACGACTTTGAGATTCGTTACCACCCGGGGAAGGCAAATGTGGTAGCCGATGCCTTGAGCAGGAAGGACAGAGAACCCAGTCGAGTAAAATCTATGAATATAATGATTCATAATAACATTACTACTCAAATAAAGGAGGCGCAACAAGGAGTTTTAAAGGAGGGAAATTTAAAGGATGAAATACCCAAAGGATCGGAGAAGCATCTTAATATTCGGGAAGACGGAACCCGGTATAGGGCTGAAAGGATTTGGGTACCAAAATTTGGAGATATGAGAGAAATGGTACTTAGAGAAACTCATAAAACCATATACTCAATACATCCTGGAACGGGGAAGATGTACAAGGATCTCAAGAAACATTTTTGGTGGCCGGGTATGAAAGCCGATGTTGCTAAATATGTAGGAGAATGTTTGACGTGTTCTAAGGTCAAAGCTGAGCATCAGAAACCATCAGGTCTACTTCAACAACCCGAAATCCCGGAATGGAAATGGGAAAATATTACCATGGATTTCATCACTAAATTGCCAAGGACTGCAAGTGGTTTTGATACTATTTGGGTAATAGTTGACCGTCTCACCAAATCAGCACACTTCTTGCCAATAAGAGAAGATGACAAGATGGAGAAGTTAGCACGACTGTATTTGAAGGAAGTCGTCTCCAGACATGGAATACCAATCTCTATTATCTCTGATAGGGATGGCAGATTTATTTCAAGATTCTGGCAGACATTACAGCAAGCATTAGGAACTCGTCTAGACATGAGTACTGCCTATCATCCACAAACTGATGGGCAGAGTGAAAGGACGATACAAACGCTTGAAGACATGCTACGAGCATGTGTTATTGATTTCGGAAACAGTTGGGATCGACATCTACCGTTAGCAGAATTTTCCTACAACAACAGCTACCATTCAAGCATTGAGATGGAACCGTTTGAAGCACTTTATGGTAGAAAGTGCAGGTCTCCGATTTGTTGGAGTGAAGTGGGGGATAGACAGATTACGGGTCCAGAGATTATACAAGAAACTACCGAGAAGATCATCCAAATTCAACAACGGTTGAAAACCGCCCAAAGTCAACAAAAGAGCTACGCTGACATTAAAAGAAAAGATATAGAATTTAAAATTGGAGAGATGGTCATGCTTAAAGTTGCACCTTGGAAAGGCGTTGTTCGATTTGGTAAACGAGGGAAATTAAATCCAAGGTATATTGGACCATTCAAGATTATTGATCGTATCGGACCAGTAGCTTACCGACTAGAGTTACCTCAACAACTCGCGGCTGTACATAACACTTTCCACGTCTCGAATTTAAAGAAATGTTTTGCTAAAGAAGATCTCACTATTCCGTTAGATGAAATCCAAATCAACGAAAAACTTCAATTCATCGAAGAACCCATCGAAATAATGGATCGTGAGGTTAAAAGACTTAAGCAAAACAAGATACCAATTGTTAAGGTTCGATGGAATGCTCGTAGAGGACCCGAGTTCACCTGGGAGCGTGAAGATCAGATGAAGAAGAAATACCCGCATCTATTTCCAGAAGATTCGTCAACACCTTCAACAGCTTAAAATTTCGGGACGAAATTTATTTAACGGGTAGGTACTGTAGTGACCGGAACTTTTCCATGTTTATATATATTAATTGAGATTGATATTTACATGATTAAATGTTTCCAACATGTTAAGCAATCAAACTTGTTAAGACTTGATTAATTGAAATATGTTTCATATAGACAATTGACCACCCAAGTTGACCGGTGATTCACGAACGTTAAAACTTGTAAAAACTATATGATGACATATATATGGATATATATATATAGTTAACATGATACTATGATAAGTAAACATATCATTAAGTATATTAACAATGAACTACATATGTAAAAACAAGACTACTAACTTAATGATTTTTAAACTAGACATATATGTAACGATTATCGTTGTAAAGACATTTAATGTATATATATCATATTAAGAGATATTCATACATGATAATATCATGATAATATAATAATTTAAAATCTCATTTGATATTATAAACATTGGGTTAACAACATTTAACAAGATCGTTAACCTAAAGGTTTCAAAACAACACTTACATGTAACGACTAACGATGACTTAACGACTCAGTTAAAATGTATATACATGTAGTGTTTTAATATGTATTTATACACTTTTGAAAGACTTCAATACACTTATCAAAATACTTCTACTTAACAAAAATGCTTACAATTACATCCTCGTTCAGTTTCATCAACAATTCTACTCGTATGCACCCGTATTCGTACTCGTACAATACACAGCTTTTAGATGTATGTACTATTGATATATACACTCCAATGATCAGCTCTTAGCAGCCCATGTGAGTCACCTAACACATGTGGGAACCATCATTTGGCAACTAGCATGAAATATCTCATAAAATTACAAAAATATGAGTAATCATTCATGACTTATTTACATGAAAACAAAATTACATATCCTTTATATCTAATCCATACACCAACGACCAAAAACACCTACAAACACTTTCATTCTTCAATTTTCTTCATCTAATTGATCTCTCTCAAGTTCTATCTTCAAGTTCTAAGTGTTCTTCATAAATTCCAAAAGTTCTAGTTTCATAAAATCAAGAATACTTTCAAGTTTGCTAGCTCACTTCCAATCTTGTAAGGTGATCATCCAACCTCAAGAAATCTTTGTTTCTTATAGTAGGTTATCATTCTAATACAAGGTAATAATCATATTCAAACTTTGGTTCAATTTCTATAACTATAACAATCTTATTTCAAGTGATGATCTTACTTGAACTTGTTTTCGTGTCATGATTCTGCTTCAAGAACTTCGAGCCATCCAAGGATCCATTGAAGCTAGATCCATTTTTCTCTTTTCCAGTAGGTTTATCCAAGGAACTTAAGGTAGTAATGATGTTCATAACATCATTCGATTCATACATATAAAGCTATCTTATTCGAAGGTTTAAATTTGTAATCACTAGAACATAGTTTAGTTAATTCTAAACTTGTTCGCAAACAAAAGTTAATCCTTCTAAATTGACTTTTAAAATCAACTAAACACATGTTCTATATCTATATGATATGCTAACTTAATGATTTAAAACCTGGAAACACGAAAAACACCGTAAAACCGGATTTACGCCGTCGTAGTAACACCGCGGGCTGTTTTGGGTTAGTTAATTAAAAACTATGATAAACTTTGATTTTAAAGTTGTTATTCTGAGAAAATGATTTTTATTATGAACATGAAACTATATCCAAAAATTATGATTAAACTTAAAGTGGAAGTATGTTTTCTAAAATGGTCATCTAGACGTCGTTCTTTCGACTGAAATGACTACCTTTACAAAAACGACTTGTAACTTATTTTTCCGACTATAAACCTATACTTTTCTGTTTAGATTCATAAAATAGAGTTCAATATGAAACCATAGCAATTTGATTCACTCAAAACGGATTTAAAATGAAGAAGTTATGGGTAAAACAAGATTGGATAATTTTTCTCATTTTAGCTACGTGAAAATTGGTAACAAATCTATTCCAACCATAACTTAATCAACTTGTATTGTATATTATGTAATCTTGAGATACCATAGACACGTATACAATGTTTCGACCTATCATGTCGACACATCTATATATATTTCGGAACAACCATAGACACTCTATATGTGAATGTTGGAGTTAGCTATACAGGGTTGAGGTTGATTCCAAAATATATATAATTTGAGTTGTGATCAATACTGAGATACGTATACACTGGGTCGTAGATTGATTCAAGATAATATTTGTCGATTTATTTCTGTACATCTAACTGTGGACAACTAGTTGTAGGTTACTAACGAGGACAGCTGACTTAATAAACTTAAAACATCAAAATATATTAAAAGTGTTGTAAATATATTTTGAACATACTTTGATATATATGTATATATTGTTATAGGTTCGTGAATCAACCAGTGGCCAAGTCTTACTTCCCGATGAAGTAAAAATCTGTGAAAGTGAGTTATAGTCCCACTTTTAAAATCTAATATTTTTGGGATGAGAATACATGCAGGTTTTATAAACGATTTACAAAATAGACACAAGTACGTGAAACTACATTCTATGGTTGAATTATCGAAATCGAATATGCCCCTTTTTATTAAGTCTGGTAATCTAAGAATTAGGGAACATACACCCTAATTGACGCGAATCCTAAAGATAGATCTATTGGGCCTAACAAACCCCATCCAAAGTACCGGATGCTTTAGTACTTCGAAATTTATATCATATCCGAAGGGTGTCCCGGAATGATGGGGATATTCTTATATATGCATCTTGTTAATGTCGGTTACCAGGTGTTCACCATATGAATGATTTTTATCTCTATGTATGGGATGTGTATTGAAATATGAAATCTTGTGGTCTATTGTTACGATTTGATATATATAGGTTAAACCTATAACTCACCAACATTTTTGTTGACGTTTAAAGCATGTTTATTCTCAGGTGAATATTAAGAGCTTCCGCTGTTGCATACTAAAATAAGGACAAGATTTGGAGTCCATGTTTGTATGATATTGTGTAAAAACTGCATTCAAGAAACTGATTTCGATGTAACATATTTGTATTGTAAACCATTATGTAATGGTCGTGTGTAAACAGGATATTTTAGATTATCATTATTTGATAATCTACGTAAAGCTTTTTAAACCTTTATTTATGAAATAAAGGTTATGGTTTGTTTTAAAAATGAATGCAGTCTTTGAAAAACGTCTCATATAGAGGTCAAAACCTCGCAATGAAATCAATTAATATGGAACGTTTTTAATCAATAAGAACGGGACATTTCAAATGGCTCCCCAACCAAAGAGTTCAAACCAGAGATGGGCGTTAGGCAAGGCGATCCATTATCACCATATATTTTTATTATAGCTGCCGAGGAACTTAACATACTTATTCAAAGAGCAACCAAATGCGGAGATTTAAAGGGCATAAAAGTTGGTCGAGACAATATCATGATTTCCTACCTCCAATATGCGGATGACATGCTATTTGGTGAATGGAGCCGTAGCAACCATTCAAACCTTATGAAGTTATTATGCTGCTTCGAAGAACTTTCTGGACTTAAGGTAAATCTTTTGAAAAGTCAACTATTCGGCATCGGAGTCAGTAAAGATGAACTTGATAGTATGTCAGCCCGTTTCAACTGTTCTGCTGGAACATTCCCGCTAAATTATCTTGGAATCCCTGTGGGTATAAAAATGAAAAACGCAAACGCGTGGCACCCGGTAATTGAAAAACTTAAGAAAAGATTAGCGGATTGGAAATGCAAATCAATTTCTTATGGTGGCCTTTTGACTCTAGTGAAATCGGTACTCAGTAGCCTTCCATTATACTTCTTCTCCCTCTTTAGAGCTCCGGCTAGTGTGATCAAGCTACTCGAATCCTTAAGGTGCAATTTCTTTTGGGGTGGGTCGTGTTCCGAAAGGAAACCTTCGTGGGTCAAATGGGATAAAGTTCTTCTTCCATATGAAAAGGGCGGGTTGAATATTGGGTCATTGAGGGCAAAAAACTTGGCGCTTTTAAGAAAATGGTGGTGGCGTTTCAAATGCCACCCTAATTCACTTTGGGTACGAATTATTTCAAGTATATATGGGCCGGGGGGTGGGTTGGGAGACACTAACATTTCATCTTGTTTTAGTGGTGGATCGACTTGGCTAAACATATTGAAGGCAGGAAGTGTAGTGACCCGAATTTTTCCATGATTATATATTATATGAGATTAATATTTACATGAATAAATGTTTCTAACATGTTAAGCAATCAAACATGTTAAGACTTGATTAATTGAAACGAATTTTTATGCAAACGTTTGACCACCTAGTTGTCCGATGATTCACGAACGTTAAAACTTGTAAACGACATGATTAAATATATATGGATATATATATATATATATATATATATATATATATATATATATATATATATATATATATATATATATATATATATATATATATATATATATATGTTGAACATGATATAATGATAATTAAGTATCTCATTATGTATATTAATAATGAACGTTATACGAAAAATGAGACTACTAACTTACAAATTTCAAAACGATATATATATGTAACGATTATCGTTGTAATAACGTCTTAATATTTATATATCGTATTAAGATATATTAACACACTATGTTTTCATGATAACATAACAATTTAACATCTCATTAGATATTATAACAATGGATTAATTACATTAAACGAGATTGTTAACTTAAAGGTTTCGAAACAACACATACATGTAACGACTAACGATGATTTAACGACTTAATTAAAATGTATATATATGTAGTGTATTAAGATGTATTAATATATATTTGAAGGACTTCAAGACATATATCAAAATACTTATACTTAACAAAAATGGTTACAATTACATTCCCATTTGTTTTCATTAACAATTCTACTCGTATTTATTCATAATTCGTACTCGTATTATACCTAGCTTCTAGATGTATTTACTATTGGTATATACCAATAGTAAACTCCAATGATTAGCCATGATGAGTCATAACCCATGATCATGACTTGTTTTAACTTATACTTGATATTTATGCATGAAAACAAAAACTAGTAACCTTATATTGACTAAGCATTAGGCATTTTTTTTCAAACAACACACACATCACATTTCTTTGATTTTCTAATCCAAATTTTCTCCATCCTAACTCTCTCTAAACTCAATAACATCTCTACTTTAGTAATATTGATCATCTAGGTCAATCTAGCTTCAATTACAATCAAGAAACATCATCATTCAAGAACACATCAAGAACACTTCACAAATACTTTCAAGTTTACTAGATTACTTGATCAAGAAACCTTTATTATTTACAGTAGGTTATCTTTCTAAATCAAGGTAATAATTATATTCAAGCTTTGATTCGAATTCTATAACCTTAACTAACTTAATTCAAGTAGTGATCTTACTTGAACTTGTTTTCGTGTCATGATTCTACTTCAAGAACTTCCAAGCCATCAAAGATCCTTTGAAGCTCAAGTTATTTTTTCATCATTTCCAGTAGGTTTATCTACTATACTTGAGGTAGTAATGATGTTCATAACCTTGTTCGATTCGTATATATATAACTATCTTATTCGAAGAATATAACTTGTAATCACCAGAACATAGTTTAGTTAATTCTAAACTTGTTCGCAAACAAAAGTTAATCCTTCTAACTTGACTTTTAAAAACAACTTAACACATGTGTTATATCTTTATGATATGCTAACTTAATGAATTAAAACTTGAAAACACGATAAACACCGTAAAATCGAACATACGCCGTCGTAGTAACACCGGGGGCTGTTTCGGGTTGGATAATTAAAAACTATGTTTGTGACAACCCGGAAATTTTCGACCAAATTTAAACTTTATCTTCATATTATTCCGACACGATAAGCAAAGTCTGTAATGTTGAAATCTCAAAAACTTTAAACTATGTTCATGTAATCAATTACCCTATGACTGTGCTTGACGATTCATGAACATTTATGTGTATATAGATATGTATATATAATATATAGTTATATTAATTGAAAACGTTAACAAAGTATTAGATGTATAATACTTTACACGAACGTAATTGTTTCAATATATGTTTACTATATTTATCGACGGAATTAAAAGCTAATATCAAACGATTTAATTAACGGATATTTTATTAACATTTATCAATTCCATAAGTATCGTGATATTATTATAGGTCTCTGTTGTGAGGTCCACGTAGATTTAAGAAATCTTTCCCTTTTAACGGTATTCGGAATAAATGGTAAAGTGATTTGTAAGTAAGAACAAAAGTGTCAATTAACGGTAACTGGACAAAAGTTAGTGGAGATTCCTGATTAATTTTCAAAGCATGCTTTACAATAATTTTCTCGTGACTCTTGATAAGTTAAATATTTAGCTTTCATAATATTTAATGTAAAAGTGAAATCATATAGAGTAATTAATTGGAATAATGGTTGTCGACAAGATAAACCCATTTGACATGTTACATTAAGATGATTTCATACGTTTAATTATCCATTGGACTATTCCCGACGATTCACGAACAATTGTTTGTAAATAAATATGTAATTATATATATATTGAAATGTCCCGTTCATATTGATTATAAATGTTCCATATTAATTGATTTCGTTGCGAGGTTTTGACCTCTATATGAGACGTTTTTCAAAGACTGCATTCATTTTTAAAACAACCATAACCTTTATTTTATCAATAAAGTTTTTAAAAACATTACTGTGATGACCCAGAAATTTCGACTAAATTTAAACTTAATCTTTGTATGATTAACATTTCCGACACGATAAGCAAAGTCTGTAAAACTGAATCTCAAAATTTTTGAATTACTTTTATATATTTAAATACCCTTCGGTTGTTTTCGATGATTCGCGAACAATTATATGTAAATAGATACATATATACTATAACATGAAAAGGTAACAATGTATTAATTGTTTGATACCGTACATTAAACTTATTGGTTTAAATATCTATTCGAATGTATATGATAAGTTGAAATATTTATTATTAAAATTTATTTATAAATAACTTCCAATGTGTATTTAAAAACTGATTTATGTATATTAAAAAGATATATACATATATATAATAAACGATAGTAACATTCGTTTATTGATTCAATTGATATTTAGTTAAGTTAACTAAAGCGTTTAAGATGAACCAGTTAAACACTAATTTGTTACAGTGTTTTCAAATTGCCACATTACTCAAAATGCTACAGTGTTTTCGAAAATCACTATTTGCTACAGTGAAATTGACTTTGCTACAGTGAATTGCTACAGTAAAATTTGACTTTGCTACAGTAACTTTGCTACAATAAAACACTATTATAAAAATGTGTTTTAACAAATAGCGAGACGATGATTTATAGAAGTAAATGACCAAAACACTCGAAAGTTTAAGATACACTTTGAGTGATATAATTAAGGGATAATTTAAGGCTATATTTTGACAAAGGTACGTGTCACGAAATGTAAAATGCAAGTTTTCTAAGCGTACGAAAATGCGTTCGAGAAACCGGAACCGGGACATAAGTCGAGTGATGACGTACGACTTATCGGAACAAAAATTACAAGTCTACTATGCACAAGAATAAAATATAATATATAAATAATTATATTAATTATTTATATATTTATATTTATTTTATATTATGTCGACAAGCTAGGAGCCAAAACAATGTGAGCTGTCCCTGGTCCTCATGCGAGTCGCATGGCCAGAAGGCCATTTCCATGCGAGTCGCATGACTCCAGATTTCAGGCCAGGTTCTATAAATTGCAACATTTTCTGCCGAGTAAAGAAAGAAAGAAAAACACACACATACATATTACTCCGTATTTATTTTATTTATTATTTATATTATTATTATTATTATTATTATTATTATTATTATTAATAAGATTATTATTAATCTTATTATTTTTTTTTATTATTAGTGTTATTATTTTTGCGATACAAAAATAATAATGTACATCAAATATTACGACGGAGTGCTGTCCAAGTAATTTTCAAAATGAGTTTTCGAGCAAGCTAGAGCTAAGGAAATTATGGGTTATTGCCAAGGAGGTTATGGGTAATGTTCGGGGGTATTTTTTTCTGAATCAAACCTCGTGTTTATCATCTCCGATGCGTCTACGTGCTTTCCTGCAATATTGTATATCAATATTAAACAGTGAGTTCATTTGATTCCCTTTTACTCTTTATATTTTTGGGACTGAGAATACATGCGCTATTTTTACAACTGCTTTATTAAATGCTTTTGAAATATATTTTTAACTGCGAATACATGCAAATGCTTTATTAACCGATATACAATATTTATATGCGTGAGTTTCATAAGATCCCTTTTACTCTCTACATTTTTGGGCTGAGAATACATGCAAATGCTTTATTAACCGATATACAATATTTATATGCGTGAGTTTCATTGATCCCTTTTTAATTGCTTTTGCAATATATTTTTGGGCTGAGAATACATGCACTTTATTTTAAACACAATGGATACAAGTACATACTAAATTCTACACTGAGTTTGAACCGAAAATCCCTTAACTTTGGTAACTAGTAACTGCCAGTTATAAGAACTGGTGGGCGCGAGTAGTAGTATATGGATCCATAGGGCTTGACATCCCCGTTCGAGCTAGAGCGCTAGCCTTTTAACGGACGTATGCTATTTGAGAAGCGTACACGTTGGTTTGCGTGTATTATTAAGATGATTATACAGAGGGTACAAATTATATAAACGTTAAAGTTTAGTTACCAGGGTGCTCAATTTTGTAGAACCGATTGATAAACGTTTCGGATGAAACAACTGAAATCTTGTGGTCCACCTTTTATTTAAAACATAATGATAAACGTTTTGAATGAAACAACTGAACTTTTGTAATCCACATTGATATACGGATTATGTGTAATATTAAAACTATGAACTCACTGTAGCGACCCCGACAAATCGTCAAGTGACGGCGTCGGCTACGTGGGTCCCATTACCTGATTATAAGTCTTTAAGATAACGTTTGACCAAAATATGTCGCCTTCATTTCAAAATAAAGATTGTTTCAAAGTTTACAAGAATTGTTCAACCAAAAGTTAAGTTACAACGTTATAAGTACGATTGAAATCTAGGCGACACGGTTTAAAGTAAAGTCAAAAGACGCTCCATGAAATGCATGTATACTCGACATCGGATGCAAGTATCAAATAGTAAGCGAAAGCATGTTTCACATATCGTGCATGACCTGAGAAAAACATAGAAATCTGTCAACGAAAACGTTGGTGAAATCATAGGTTTAAGTAAGTAAGTACAAGTGAACCACAAGATTTGCATCAATGAAATAATAGTAATACATTCCAAAATTCTGTTTCACGAGCACCCAATTATCAAAGCTTAACATTCCTTCCATTGTATACCCCATCACTTAGTGCTAGAACAACACTGATTCTCGAAAATATATTTCATCCGTAGACGGTAGCGAACCGTCAAGGATGAGGGTTGTCAACCCATATGGCCATATAACATAAGTTCTCGCTTACACCCGGCAAGTGTAACTAATGATAATCGAATTGAGGATTTTGTTCTAAACTCGTATGTAGAATGTTTGTTTTCCCGTTCTTGTGTTCACTTAGTTCAAAAGAATCGTTTATGTTTTCTCATCCCAAATATAAGTTCAAAAAGAGTAAAAGTGGGACTATGATCTCACCTTGAGCGCGAGAGTTAATAAAGTACTTCAACAAGTAAACGCGTGCAAAGACAAAGCTAGTCTTGACCTAAACATATAGGTTATATCAATATCGGTAAGCACAAACGGTCAAAGATGTTCAATTAGTCCTATGGCTCGTTACGACTCGATTAAGTAGCATGTGAATCAAATTGTCAAGTTTCATGCAAGATACATGTATAAAAACATGTTAGAACGATTGCACAATTATTTGGTTAAGTTTGATTAAAAGTCAACTTGGTCGGGTCAAAGTCAACAGAAAAGTCAACGGGGTCGGGTTGGATATCCGACAATTTTTCTAAGTTATATAATCATATATGAGCATGTTGGCCAAGTTTCATGTTAATCGGAGGTCCGTAGCATAGCAAACATTTTCATGTCAAATGACCAAGCGAACAGCCAGTTTTAGCTATATGGGACGGCGTCCCAAAGAGCTAGACGGCGTCTCAAATAAAAGGGTGGGACGGCGTCCCCAACTCCTAGACGGCGTCTAGGTAAGAAATGTGGGACGTCGTCCTGGGTATCTGGACGGCGTCTTGAGGGGTTTACAGGCCCTGGTTGCTGTATTTCCTAAGTGCACGAACCAAAACACAAACCAACACATTTTACAAACCGCAAATAATTAGGACATGTATTTTATATCACCGGAAAGCTCTTTCGACAAGGAACACAACTAACCACTCTTCATCAAGCAAAATATCATATACAATAACCACAATCCCGTCAAGTGACCAATAAAGGTTTATTTTCAAGTTTCAATTTCATCAATTGCAATTTAAGTTTCGGGAATCCAATTTATACATACGATATGCCGTTTTGAAGGTAATCAAGCATACAATCCAACTAACCACTTACAACTAACATTCCATGTCATTCAAATCATTAAAAGTCCATTTTAAGTTCATGAAACCTTAATCTAAATTCACCAAATTTCATAATCAAGTTTAGGAGGTTTCATTAATCAAACTATACATCATAATGAAGCTAGTAACACTAGAAACACAATTAAAACATGAACTTTTAACATCTAACAACATATGATCATCCAAAATTCAAGAACAACACACCAAAATTCAAGTTCATGCTAGTTACACTAAAACAACGAGATCGAGCATACAAATTACATACACGACATCACAATGAGCCATAGACACTAACTAACACCATTTCAAGTCAAAAACACGAATTTAAAGAAATCTAGAGTTTTAGAAATGTTACCCAAAATCAATGAAGTTAGTATCAAATCGAAGAGGATGATGAGAGGATCAAGAATATGTAGTCGGATTTGTTGTGAGCTTCCAAGATTGAATTTAGATGATGAATGAATGGAATGGGTTTTTGTGTGTGTGTTCTTGGTAGAGAGAAAGAGAGAGAGAGATGATGAAATGAAAAATGGGTTGACTAGTTGACCTAGTCAACTAGTTTGCCCATTTGGCAACTCCGGTCCCTCGAGTTTCAAAGCGGGTGCGGGATTTAACCGATCGAATATTTTAAAACGCAATTTAACGAGAGATGTTATAATTAAATGACGGAATTATTATGAACGTTAGTCAATGGAAACTACGAATTTAAATAACGAAAGGTATTATTTAAAAGAAAAAGACGGTGTTAAAAATAAATTTAACGGAAAAACGCGGGATGTTACATTATCCACAACTCAAAAGAAATTTCGTCCCGAAATTTAGTTGGAAGTAGTAGTCGATATCTCTTACTCGAGACTTTACGTTGTCAATGCTATGAATAAGTGAAAGTACGTTCTTGAGGCTTCTCATGAATTTGGATAGTCAGGGTTTTACGTTGCATTAAGGTTCGGTTTTTACGATCCCCAGTTTCAACTGGTTTTCCTATGAAGGGAAGTTTGTCATCGATAGTTGATGTATCCAGCAGGATTGCACGTTCCTGTTCCGCAGGACACGTTTCTAAGTTTGTTACACGAAATGTAGGGTAAACGGAAACTTAATTGAGTCGGAAGTTCTAAACGGTAGGAAGCGGTTCCAATACGCCCCAAGGTTTCAAAAGGTTCAATATTGCGGCTATAGCCTTTCTCGATTCCCAAAATGGATTACACCTTTCCAAGGTGCGGTTTCTCACTATTACGCGGTTACACACTGGGTTTGGTGGGGTTTTCATCTAAGTTCGGCATAACTCTTCTGGCGACAATGGGTTGTCTCGAGCCCTTCTCGGACTTGAACGATCTCAATTGTTGTTTCTTGATGGAGTTCAGATTTCGGTGGTTGATGCTTTGGTTAAATGAATAGGGGTATGACATTAGCGGTCATATAGGGTTTCGGAAAGTGCTGCGTTAATATACGAGTGATAGCTGTCGTTGTAAGAGGAATTACTGAAGGTGACAATACCAGTCTGTAACATGTCTTTCGAAGACGTAAATCGTTCGTTTGTTCGGTTCGTCTGTTTGTGGGAGATACGCGGTACGTATGTCCAAGTGGGTTTCCAAGGTTTCTTGCAAAACTAGAAGTGATACGAGTATTTTGATCCGAGGTAATTGGCAATGGTACACCGTGTTAGAATAGGATCTCTTAAGATATGTTTGAACAAGTCAGTTAGGGTTCGAGAAAGAAAAAAAATGTTCGTTAGGACTATTCACCCTCGTGGCGAATACTAAGGTAATATGAGGAATTTCTCTATCCATGGAGAAATGTTACAAGGAGTTTCTTTAAACGGAAATGCGAACGGTAAAGATAGTAGCGAAATGAGGACTTAGAATAGGATGAGTTTACATCTCGAGGTTGCCATAACGTGCCTCTAGTTGTCAAAAGTTGAAGTCTGAAAGAGAAACGAGGTAGTACACGTAGTTGTATAGTTCGGGGTTGAATAATAGTTGACCGATTATCAGAAACACAAGGGCGTTAAGTCAAGGAAGAGTGAAGTATCGTTGGATTGTGTGTTATCTTAAATTCCAGTAATATCAGACGGTGACGGTGAAATAACAGAGGTATGTAGTGTGGTACGTGATGACGAGAAGATTGATCGGATCCACAATTTAGTATTCGAATTCTTCGTGTAAAATAACGAATGTTAGTTATGTTGATTTTTGAGTCGAGAGAGTATGCCTTTCGGCGTTCAAATAGAAATATTTCCATGTTCGAGTTCCATCTGTTGCTATACGATTTTAACTAGAATGTTGGTGTGAAGAATCACGCTCAAGGTTCGAACACGGAGAGGTTTAAAGTTGTGTAACACAAGAAAAGTCAGAAATGAATCTTCGGTAACAACCGGTGAGATCTAAGATTTTTACGAATACAAGTCTGAGTTGGGAGAATTTCCTGATTACATGTGGCTTGATTTCGAGATTGATTGTAATGCCTTGACCATTAACATCATGGTCTAGAAAATTGGACTTCGTTCAACAGAAATTCTCACTCGGAGAATTTGGTATAAAGTTGCTCTTTTCTCAAAAGTTCGAGCGTAAGATGGTGATGTTATTCGTTTTCCTTCTTTACTTAAATGAGTTAAGATGTCATCTATAAATACGATAACAGATTAGTCTATATGAATTTGCATACGCGGTTCAAGAGGTTTATGGATACGGGCGAGTCCTAAATAAATCAAGCGGTACTAAGAGAGATTTACAACTAACGTTGCGAGTTCGGAAAGTGGCTTAGGAGACATCGTCTCACTTAACCCCCAATTGATGATAACCGGAACGGAGGTCGATTTGGAACATACGGTATTCGTGCAAATAATCGTGAGGTCATGGATGCGAGGGAGAGGGTATCGGTTTCCAACCGAAAATTACTCAGTTCACAATAATCTATACAAGATGATGGGGAAACATTTTTTTTTTTTTTTTTTTTTTTTTTTTTTTTTTTTTTTTTTTTTTTTTTACGAATAGGTTCCGAGCTCCCTAGTTCTATAGGTGTCAAGTCAAAAGTCTTAACGTATTTCCTCCAATAAAATTTATAGGCACACAATACTTTTCCGTCGGTCACTTAAATCGTCTAAGTAGTATCTGGGGGAAAGAGGTGGAATATAAAGAGCATGAGTCAATTCCTTGGTTATAAAACGTCTAGCGGTAATCGAATCGACAAGTATGAAATATACGGTTTGTTGTGAAGAAACGTACCCGTTACTAGTCCATCGTCGTTCCGGGCATCCTTGGTGTCGATGTCGAAGGTTCAACGGCGTGCGTTGGGGTTGATTTTCTTATTTGGGCACACATTCCTAAAATGACCCAGTTGGCCACATTCGAAGCAAGCACCCGTTCTGTGTGCGTTGGGCATCTTTCGAGCGACGGGTCCTTGGCGCCGGTGGCGAAACCTGCCACATCCTTCAAAGTGATGCTTGTGGCATTCGTCACAAAAAGGCAGTTTTCCGGCATAGCCTTTCTTGTCGTTGGAGGTAAAAGGCTTCTTGGCGGGGTTGTTGTGGTTGTGGTTGCTTGATGGAGAGGCTTCCTGTTTTCTTTTGTTGTTAACTGGTTTGGCCTCGGTCGTTGGTGCCAGCGCTTCAATTTCATCCACCGTTTTTATAAATCGGCGGGCTATCATCACAGCCTCTTGTAGGTCGGCGGGTCTTAATGGCATTACCCCGTGTGGAATGCTCTTAGGGAGGCCATCCATGTAAAACTCAACTCCTTGGGGCCCGGGAGCCCGGAGGTTTGGACAAATTGAGGTTAGTTCGGCAAACCGTTGATTATAAGCTTCGAGGTCATCTCGGGCTATTTTTAAATTTCTTGGCCCCTGTTCGAGCCTTCGAGTCTCTTCGCGCGGGAAGTATTCGGTGGTCATTCTTTCTCTTAATTCGGTCCAAGAGAGTGTAAGGGCTTCATCGATACCCACCGATTGTACATACGTGTTCCACCATGAGAGAGCAATACCGGTGAGAGTGGGGGTGGAAAACTTGACCTTATCTTGGTCCCGACAACCGCTTATACTAAAAACGGCTTCTGTTTGTTCGAACCATCGGGTGAGAGCAACCGGTCCTTCGGTTCCATTGAAAGTGGGAGGATTGTACTTCATGAAGTTCTTGTAGGAGCAACCTTCGCTTGCATTACCGGCTCCATGATTGTTGTTGTTAGAAAAGTGATCGGCCACGGCCGTACCCACGGCGGTGGTTATCATTCGTTGAAGAGCTTGTTCAAGAGTTTCGAGAGGAGTGTTGTGTTGACCTTGGTGAGCCATTGTTCCTTCATGACACAAGAATATCGTTGGTTAGTATTTTCAACAATACTAACCACAGTATGGAATAAGGATAGAGAGAAAATTTTCCTTGACTCGCCTTAAATTCTTTACGTCATAATGTCGGAACGTCCATGTGAATCACCGTAATATAATCCCGGAAATTATATTACCCTGATTCTCATGTGCATTTAACATTACTTCATAAAGTCAAGGTGACGCATCAACAAAATTTATCAACGTAAGATCAAGATCGAATACGAGTTAGATATGATAGAAGAGTTCGAGTATAAATGCACAATTTGTCAAATAATTCCTACTTCAGTCTATATGCCGGTTGTAGTCTAGATTCACCTATGTACCCTATGACTCGGGGTGGACACAAATGAACTCTAAATCCCTACAACCAAGGCTCTGATACCAACTGTAGCGACCCCGACAAATCGTCAAGTGACGGCGTCGGCTACGTGGGTCCCATTACCTGATTATAAGTCTTTAAGATAACGTTTGACCAAAATATGTCGCCTTCATTTCAAAATAAAGATTGTTTCAAAGTTTACAAGAATTGTTCAACCAAAAGTTAAGTTACAACGTTATAAGTACGATTGAAATCTAGGCGACACGGTTTAAAGTAAAGTCAAAAGACGCTCCATGAAATGCATGTATACTCGACATCGGATGCAAGTATCAAATAGTAAGCGAAAGCATGTTTCACATATCGTGCATGACCTGAGAAAAACATAGAAATCTGTCAACGAAAACGTTGGTGAAATCATAGGTTTAAGTAAGTAAGTACAAGTGAACCACAAGATTTGCATCAATGAAATAATAGTAATACATTCCAAAATTCTGTTTCACGAGCACCCAATTATCAAAGCTTAACATTCCTTCCATTGTATACCCCATCACTTAGTGCTAGAACAACACTGATTCTCGAAAATATATTTCATCCGTAGACGGTAGCGAACCGTCAAGGATGAGGGTTGTCAACCCATATGGCCATATAACATAAGTTCTCGCTTACACCCGGCAAGTGTAACTAATGATAATCGAATTGAGGATTTTGTTCTAAACTCGTATGTAGAATGTTTGTTTTCCCGTTCTTGTGTTCACTTAGTTCAAAAGAATCGTTTATGTTTTCTCATCCCAAATATAAGTTCAAAAAGAGTAAAAGTGGGACTATGATCTCACCTTGAGCGCGAGAGTTAATAAAGTACTTCAACAAGTAAACGCGTGCAAAGACAAAGCTAGTCTTGACCTAAACATATAGGTTATATCAATATCGGTAAGCACAAACGGTCAAAGATGTTCAATTAGTCCTATGGCTCGTTACGACTCGATTAAGTAGCATGTGAATCAAATTGTCAAGTTTCATGCAAGATACATGTATAAAAACATGTTAGAACGATTGCACAATTATTTGGTTAAGTTTGATTAAAAGTCAACTTGGTCGGGTCAAAGTCAACAGAAAAGTCAACGGGGTCGGGTTGGATATCCGACAATTTTTCTAAGTTATATAATCATATATGAGCATGTTGGCCAAGTTTCATGTTAATCGGAGGTCCGTAGCATAGCAAACATTTTCATGTCAAATGACCAAGCGAACAGCCAGTTTTAGCTATATGGGACGGCGTCCCAAAGAGCTAGACGGCGTCTCAAATAAAAGGGTGGGACGGCGTCCCCAACTCCTAGACGGCGTCTAGGTAAGAAATGTGGGACGTCGTCCTGGGTATCTGGACGGCGTCTTGAGGGGTTTACAGGCCCTGGTTGCTGTATTTCCTAAGTGCACGAACCAAAACACAAACCAACACATTTTACAAACCGCAAATAATTAGGACATGTATTTTATATCACCGGAAAGCTCTTTCGACAAGGAACACAACTAACCACTCTTCATCAAGCAAAATATCATATACAATAACCACAATCCCGTCAAGTGACCAATAAAGGTTTATTTTCAAGTTTCAATTTCATCAATTGCAATTTAAGTTTCGGGAATCCAATTTATACATACGATATGCCGTTTTGAAGGTAATCAAGCATACAATCCAACTAACCACTTACAACTAACATTCCATGTCATTCAAATCATTAAAAGTCCATTTTAAGTTCATGAAACCTTAATCTAAATTCACCAAATTTCATAATCAAGTTTAGGAGGTTTCATTAATCAAACTATACATCATAATGAAGCTAGTAACACTAGAAACACAATTAAAACATGAACTTTTAACATCTAACAACATATGATCATCCAAAATTCAAGAACAACACACCAAAATTCAAGTTCATGCTAGTTACACTAAAACAACGAGATCGAGCATACAAATTACATACACGACATCACAATGAGCCATAGACACTAACTAACACCATTTCAAGTCAAAAACACGAATTTAAAGAAATCTAGAGTTTTAGAAATGTTACCCAAAATCAATGAAGTTAGTATCAAATCGAAGAGGATGATGAGAGGATCAAGAATATGTAGTCGGATTTGTTGTGAGCTTCCAAGATTGAATTTAGATGATGAATGAATGGAATGGGTTTTTGTGTGTGTGTTCTTGGTAGAGAGAAAGAGAGAGAGAGATGATGAAATGAAAAATGGGTTGACTAGTTGACCTAGTCAACTAGTTTGCCCATTTGGCAACTCCGGTCCCTCGAGTTTCAAAGCGGGTGCGGGATTTAACCGATCGAATATTTTAAAACGCAATTTAACGAGAGATGTTATAATTAAATGACGGAATTATTATGAACGTTAGTCAATGGAAACTACGAATTTAAATAACGAAAGGTATTATTTAAAAGAAAAAGACGGTGTTAAAAATAAATTTAACGGAAAAACGCGGGATGTTACACTCACCAACCTTTGTGTTGACACTTGAAGCATGTTTATTCTCAGGTTTCTAGAAGTCTTCCGCTGTTTGCTCATACGTGATACAAGTTATGTGCTTGGAGTCATACATGCTATATACAAGAAACTTGCATTCATCAAACCATTACCATGTATCTTATTTTGACTGTATTGTCAACAGATATATTATTGTAAACCATTTAAATGGTGATTGTCTATACGTAGGAATCATCAGATGTAAAAAAAACCTGGAATTTATATATTCATTTATGAAATACCTTTTCAAACGAATGCAATGTTACAAAACGTATCACATAGAGGTCAAATACCTCGCAATGAAATCAATGAATGACGTGTTCGTCCATATGGATTTGGAGCGATCGTC
The DNA here is from genome assembly GCF_046630445.1 of Rutidosis leptorrhynchoides. Lineage (NCBI taxonomy): Eukaryota > Viridiplantae > Streptophyta > Magnoliopsida > Asterales > Asteraceae > Rutidosis > Rutidosis leptorrhynchoides. The sequence continues at coordinate 566,947,490 of NC_092333.1, forward strand.
ACAGTTGGTATCAGAGCGTTGGTCTTAGCGAACCAGAATTTGCATTAGTGTGTCTAACCGGTTATTGTTAGGATACATTAGTGAGTCTGAACTTCGACCATGTCTGCATGATAAAAGTTGTTGCTTATAATTTTTTTGTTAGAAATTACCTGCTTATCATTCCTTGTGTGGAAAATTACCTGCTTATCATTTGTAGTCTAGACACACCTTATTGCATGGATTGCATGACTAGTGTATAGACAAAATGAATATCTTAGCGTATCTGTTACTGTTACTTTTACTTGACAGTTTCCGAAAGTTTCTCCATAATTTACGGATCCTTTGTACTATATAAAGGTATTCTATGTAATTAAAATATCATCCGATATCCGAAAATCATTTCACATCGAAAATTATTTATCTAACCGTGTAAGATGAATTCTGCAAGTAATTCGAGTTCTTCGGATTCCGATATGAATTTCCACCTGAGTTCCGAAAACAGTGTAACCGGAATGAATCAACCAATCAGTCATCACCAATTCTGGATGAATTGGGGATGGGTTCGTAATCAACTTAATCAATGGAGACAAGAGGAAGGCGATCCTTTCCACCAACCGAATTCACCTCTTGGTGAGGAACCTGAGGCACTTACCGGCGAACCCGTTCGAAACACTATCTTTACCCTAATTTCCAGGATATTTCGCAACGATTATATGATAACTAGAATTTTAAACTTTATTCATCCTCTCGTACCAACCGCCAATCATCCCGGAATAATAGAAGAAGTTAACGAGCTTCGCGCTCGAGTTGTGGCTTTGGAGAATATGATGCACAATTTGCAGGCATCACAGGCAGCACCGGTAGCACCACCAGAACCAGCAGCACAACCAATAACAGTACCAGCACCACCAACAACAACATCTGCACCGTAAACCTTAACCTCACAATCTGTCCCACGAGTATCAACCTCATACGCACCGTAGGCACCGAAGAATACTAATAACCATAAACTATGAAGTATTAATTCATAACTTCATTGGAGAAATATCCTGCGACGATTATGTAATCTTTAATATAGAAGAGATTATTCGTTTCTAGTTCCAACCGAAAATCAAATGAGTTTAATAACTCATTAAATCTATATTACATCTGAAGGAAATATACATACATATATTTTCATAAAGATTGTAATTGAAAATCCTTTTGTACAAACTGTTAATGATGAGAATATTTTAATGGGTAGGTAATACCCTAGAAATATATAAATTCCACATTAATATGTTACACTATACATTCTTCAATTCTGATTCAGCAATCATTAACTATACTGCTCAAACCTATAGATATACGTATCTGTTCATCGCAGAATAACCATTTTCATTCAATTTCATATTCTAATTTCGATAGATCAGAATCCAAGTCAAGATTAAACGAAAAACATCACTCTTAGATTCCTACATCTTTCAAAACCATGCTTCGAAACCCATGCTTTGAATTCAGAACAGTACTAGAACATCATATGATTATATTTTGCGTTCAAACCCATCGAAATTCTTGGAAACACTTCAACTAATGAACAAACGAGAAGACAAACCAACTACACGATATCTACGAGAAGAAAGATTTGTACTTATAATCATATATCTGGAAAGCTCTCGAAACCTAAGTAAAACTTTAACACGTATCTGTGATAAATCCTTCGGCATTATTATTACTGAAAGTAACCTTGCAATTCCTTTTTAAAAGTATCCAGTATTATCACCCATTCAACTAGTCAACGACGACCTTTCAGACTTATAACTTTGGCATATACGTTTTTGTTACTGGGGAACCTTTTATGTTCCACCATATTAGCAGTAAATGTACCAGCGACTCCGTCACTCTGCTATTTGAAACTCTCCGGAAATCACTATATATACATTGAAACCCTATCATGTACTCATCCACATCTTGTAACAATAGTTGCCATTCCAACTATCGGGAATTTGCAATCAGTATTTTGAAATCTTGCAGCACGTCTACGCCAACAGTTATATGTGTACATATAACGTCTACCTCCTCGAATTACATACTTCGAATGTGAAGTTTTTGAAAAACACCCCAAACTATGAAACTAGTTCTCTGAAATTGGAACAATGCTGATGAAGCAGCAAAAACTGTAAACGACCTTAACAGTCAAAAGTTTGATGATAAAGAATAATATGGTGGTAAAGCTGAGAAAAAGAGAAGGTTTGAAACTGAAAAACGGATTGAGCAAAGTATGAAGGAGGGTTGTGGATAAATCACAAAGACTAAACCTGCCTTCAAAGAATACAAATGATTCAGTATCTGCTGAAGTCATTAACGAATACCTTGCTCCTGATACTAAACCCCTACGGACAATATTCTTCATCATCCTTCGATATTAGAAATTCTAAGATATTATCATATCTTTCATTATAAATATCTTCGATATTTCTGAAGATATCTTCATAACTATTATCATCCGAAATTATTTATCTCTTCACGCTATCTGTGTTACATCATAAAAGAAAGTATTTTAGTTTCTAATTTCTGAAAATTTTGAAAAATGGATGTTTTTGAAGTAGTGTTGGGAACTGAAGCATGAGTTAGTATAATATAATGACACTTGATCAACGTGATTATATTACAGTAAGTCATGCTGAGTTTCTAATGGAACGTGATAAAGGTTCACAGATCCCACCCTCATAATGAACCATGTTACATAACTCTTTTATTCTATTTAACCTCTAAACATATCAAGAAAATATTTTCTTGATGATTCGGTCTTTTCCGGATATTCTGGTAATTTGACAAATCAAGATCGTGCCATTACGATTACCTTCTTAGAACATTAACTATGTTCATTCTGAAATGTATAGCTACTAATTCTGGACCAGTATCCGCTTGACTTAAGGTCGGGAAGAGAAAACGAAAGCATGAAGCTCCGAAATATAATGGAAAATAAAAGCCAGATAAAAACACATAAATTTACAAACCGTGTATATCAATGCGTATAGCAATATAAAGACACGGGAGAATGATAAATACAACTATCCCTAGAGCATAATAGAAATAAACAGATTCTTCTGGTGGGAGCTGGAAAAGAAGGATGAGTGTGGCAAACGTCAATATTAGGTCAAGAACCAGAACTGGATTAAACATTTTCACAATCTTTTGAATGTATTAATTGGGAAAGAAAGTAGAAGTGGTGAAAATAAATGAAACGGAAGAGGTCAATTTATAGCGAAATATCAGACATAGCAATCGAGGTAGATTACGCATTTAATCAAAGGAAATCATAATTTCCTTAATTCCCGAAGAATCAAATCTTATTTAGATAATGAAGATTTTCTATTCCTTAAATTCCGGAAATCAATCGTTACTACATCAAGAGATAAGACGCATCTCTATTCTCCATTTCACTCAATTACGATAACTTCTCTTATAAGCTCTGAGTAATTGGATTGTTTTATCCATATTACTCAACGGTAATAAAATTCTATTTATCAACTCATATTCTTTGCTACAGTAACTTTGCTACAATAAAACACTATTATAAAAATGTGTTTTAACAAATAGCGAGACGATGATTTATAGAAGTAAATGACCAAAACACTCGAAAGTTTAAGATACACTTTGAGTGATATAATTAAGGGATAATTTAAGGCTATATTTTGACAAAGGTACGTGTCACGAAATGTAAAATGCAAGTTTTCTAAGCGTACGAAAATGCGTTCGAGAAACCGGAACCGGGACATAAGTCGAGTGATGACGTACGACTTATCGGAACAAAAATTACAAGTCTACTATGCACAAGAATAAAATATAATATATAAATAATTATATTAATTATTTATATATTTATATTTATTTTATATTATGTCGACAAGCTAGGAGCCAAAACAATGTGAGCTGTCCCTGGTCCTCATGCGAGTCGCATGGCCAGAAGGCCATTTCCATGCGAGTCGCATGACTCCAGATTTCAGGCCAGGTTCTATAAATTGCAACATTTTCTGCCGAGTAAAGAAAGAAAGAAAAACACACACATACATATTACTCCGTATTTATTTTATTTATTATTTATATTATTATTATTATTATTATTATTATTATTATTATTAATAAGATTATTATTAATCTTATTATTTTTTTTTATTATTAGTGTTATTATTTTTGCGATACAAAAATAATAATGTACATCAAATATTACGACGGAGTGCTGTCCAAGTAATTTTCAAAATGAGTTTTCGAGCAAGCTAGAGCTAAGGAAATTATGGGTTATTGCCAAGGAGGTTATGGGTAATGTTCGGGGGTATTTTTTTCTGAATCAAACCTCGTGTTTATCATCTCCGATGCGTCTACGTGCTTTCCTGCAATATTGTATATCAATATTAAATAGTGAGTTCATTTGATTCCCTTTTACTCTTTATATTTTTGGGACTGAGAATACATGCGCTATTTTTACAACTGCTTTATTAAATGCTTTTGAAATATATTTTTAACTGCGAATACATGCAAATGCTTTATTAACCGATATACAATATTTATATGCGTGAGTTTCATAAGATCCCTTTTACTCTCTACATTTTTGGGCTGAGAATACATGCAAATGCTTTATTAACCGATATACAATATTTATATTCGTGAGTTTCATTGATCCCTTTTTAATTGCTTTTGCAATATATTTTTGGGCTGAGAATACATGCACTTTATTTTAAACGCAATGGATACAAGTACATACTAAATTCTACACTGAGTTTGAACCGAAAATCCCTTAACTTTGGTAACTAGTAACTGCCAGTTATAAGAACTGGTGGGCGCGAGTAGTAGTATATGGATCCATAGGGCTTGACATCCCCGTTCGAGCTAGAGCGCTAGCCTTTTAACGGACGTATGCTATTTGAGAAGCGTACACGTTGGTTTGCGTGTATTATTAAGATGATTATACAGAGGGTACAAATTATATAAACGTTAAAGTTTAGTTACCAGGGTGCTCAATTTTGTAGAACCGATTGATAAACGTTTCGGATGAAACAACTGAAATCTTGTGGTCCACCTTTTATTTAAAACATAATGATAAACGTTTTGAATGAAACAACTGAACTTTTGTAATCCACATTGATATACGGATTATGTGTAATATTAAAACTATGAACTCACCAACCTTTGTGTTGACACTTGAAGCATGTTTATTCTCAGGTTTCTAGAAGTCTTCCGCTGTTTGCTCATACGTGATACAAGTTATGTGCTTGGAGTCATACATGCTATATACAAGAAACTTGCATTCATCAAACCATTACCATGTATCTTATTTTGACTGTATTGTCAACAGATGTATTATTGTAAACCATTTAAATGGTGATTGTCTATACGTAGGAATCATCAGATGTAAAAAAAACCTGGAATTTATATATTCATTTATGAAATACCTTTTCAAACGAATGCAATGTTACAAAACGTATCACATAGAGGTCAAATACCTCGCAATGAAATCAATGAATGACGTGTTCGTCCATATGGATTTGGAGCGATCGTCACAATTACATAGATTATCAAATAATGATAATCTAAAATATACTGTTTACACACGACCATTATATAATAGTTTACAATAGAAATATATTACATCGACATATGTTTCTTGAATGCAGTTTTTACACAATATCATACAAACATGGACTCCAAATCTTGTCCATATTTTAGTATGCAACAGCGGAAGCTCTTAGTATTCACCTGAGAATAAAGATGCTTTAAACATCAACAAAAATGTTGGTGAGTTATAGGTTTAACCTATATATATTAAATCGTAACAATAGACCACAAGATTTCATATTTCAATAAACATCCCATACATAGAGATAAAAATCATTCATATGGTGAACACCTGGTAACCGACATTAACAAGATGCATATATAAGAATATCCCCATCATTCCGGGACACCCTTCGGATATGATATAAATTTCGAAGTACTAAAGCATTCGGTACTTTGAATGGGGTTTGTTAGGCCTAATAGATCTATCTTTAGGATTCGCGTCAATTAGGGTGTCTGTTCCCTAATTCTTAGATTACCAGACTTAATAAAAAGGAGCATATTCGATTTCAATAATTCAACCATATAATGTAGTTTCACGTACTTGTATCTATTTTGTAAATCATTTATAAAACCTGCATGTATTCTCATCCCAAAAATATTAGATTTTAAAAGTGGGACTATAACTCACTTTCACAGATATTTCCTTCCTCGAAAATAAGACTTGGCCACGGATCGATTCACGAACCTATACAAATATGTACATATATATTAAAGTATGATCAAAATATAATTACAACCATTTTTATTATGTTTTAAAGATTTGAGTGTATTAAGTCAGTTGTCCTCATTAGTAACCTATAACTAGTTGTCCACAGTTAGATGTACAGAAATAAATCGATATATATTATCTTGAATCAATCCACGACCCAGTGTATACACATCTCAGGCTAGATAACAACTCAAAGTATATATATTTTTGGAATCAACCTCAACCCTGTATAGCTAACTCCAACATTACTGCATATAGAGTGTCTATGGTTGTTCCAAATAATATATATACATGGGTCGATATGATATGTCAAAACATTTGCATACGTGTCTATGGTATCCCAAGATTACATAATATATTAGAATACATGTATAATACAATATAAGTTAGCTAGGATATGATTTGTATAGATTTGTTAAACATTTCCCGTAGCTAAAAAGATCAAAAATATCCAATCTTGTTTTACCCATAACTTCTTCATTTTAAATCCGTTTTGAGTGAATCAAATTGCTATGGTTTCATATTGAACTCTAATTTAAGAACCCAAATAGAAAAAGTATAGGTTTATAGTCGGAAATTTAAGTTACATGTCAATTACTAAAGAGGTAGTCATTTCCGTCGAAAGAACGACATCTTGATGACCATTTTGAAAAACATACTTTCACTTTGAGTTTAACCAAGATTTTTGGATATAGTTTCATGTTCATATGAAAAATCATTTTCCCAGAAGAACAACTTTTAAATCAAAGTTTATCATAGTTTTTAATTATCCAAACCAAAACAGCCCCCGGTTTCACTACGACGGCGTATATCCGATTTTATGGTGTTCATCGTGTTTCCAGGTTTTAAATCATTAAGTTAGCATATCATATAGATATAGAACATGTGTTTAGTTGATTTTAAAAGTCAAGTTAGAAGGATTAACTTTTGTTTGCGAACAAGTTTAGAATTAACTAAACTATGTTCTAGTGATTACAAGTTTAAACCTTCGAATAAGATAGCTTTATATGTATGAATTGAATGATGTTATGAACATCATTACTACCTCAAGTTTTCTAGATAAAACCACTGGAAATGAGAAAAATGGATCTAGCTTCAAAGGATCCTTGGATGGTTTGAAAGTTCTTGAAACAGAATCATGACACGAAAACAGTTCAAGTAAGATTTTCACTCGAAATAAGATTGTTATAGTTGTAGAAATTGAATCAAAGTTTGAATATGAATATTACCTTGAATTATAAAGATAACCTACTGTAAATAACAAAGGTTCCTTGATCTTAGATGATTACTTGGAATGGATTAGAAAGCTTGGAAGTAGACTTGCAAACTTGGAAGTATTCTTGATTTTTATAAAACTATACTTATGGAATTTATGAAGAACACTTAGAACTTGAAGATGGAACTTGAGAGAGATCAATTAGATTAAGAAAATTGAAGAATGAAAGTGTTTGTACATGTTTTTGGTCGTTGGTATATGGATTAGATATAAAGGATATGTAATTTTGTTTTCATGTAAATAAGTCATGAATGATTACTAATATTTTTGTAATTTTATGAGTTATTTCATGCTAGCTGCCAAATGATGGTTCCCACATGTGTTAGGTGACTCACATGGGCTGCTAAGAGCTGATCATTAGAGTGTATATACCAATAGTACATACATCTAAAAGCTGTGTATTGTACGAGTACGAATACGGGTGCATACGAGTAGAATTGTTGATGAAACTGAACGAGGATGTAATTGTAAGTATTTTTGTTAAGTAGAAGTACTTTGATATGTGTCTTGAAGTCTTTCAAAATTGTAAGAATACATATCAAAACACAACATGTATATACATTCTAATGGAGTCGTTAAGTCTTCGTTAGTCGTTACATGTAAGTGTTGTTTTGAAACCTTTAAGTTAACGATCTGAATTAATGTTGTTAACCCAATATTTATTATATCAAATGAGATGTTAAATTATTATATTATCATGATATTATGATGTATGAATATCTCTTAATATGATATATACATTTAAAATATCGTTACAATGATAATCGTTACATATAAGTCTCGTTTCATAATTCTTGGGTTGGTAGTCTTGTTTTTACATATGTAGTTCATTGTTAACACACTTAATGATATATTTAAATATCATTTTATCATGTTAAATATAGTGTATCAATATCTTAATATGATACATATGTATTTAGTAGACGTTATCATAACGATAATCGTTATATATATCATTTCGAGTTTCTTAACTTAGTAATCTCATTTCTTATGTATATCACACATTGTTAATATACTTAGTGCGATACTTACTCATCATAATCTTATGTCAACTATATATATATGTCTATATATACCACAAAATGTAGTTTTTACAATTTTGTAACGTTCGTGAATCACCGGTCAACATGGGTGATCAATTGTCTATATGAAACTTATTTCATTTAATCAAGTCTTAACAAGTTTGATTGCTTAACATGTTGGAAACATTTAGTCATGTAAATATCAATCTCAATTAATATATATAAACATGGAAAAGTTCGGGTCACTACATATATATATATATATATATATATATATATATATATATATATATATATATATGATAATTGGAAATAAAAAAATATAATTTAAATATTAGAGTTCAAAAGATAAGATAGGTTACAAAATTACTATGTTATAATTTAAAATGAATCTATATATAAATATATATGATTTCTATGTATAAATATTATTATATGTATATTGTAATATATATATATATATATATATATATATATATATATATATAAATATTCAATTATATATTATATGATTAATAACTATGACATAATTGATAAATTATGATATTAATATATTAAATGTAATTACAAGTTAAAAATATAGATATTATACTAATAATACTATGACTACTTTCATTAATATTAAAATCAGTATTATTAATTATTATTATTCTCAATATTAAAATCAGTATTATTAATAATTATTATTCTCGATATATATATATATCTATATATATATATATATATATATATATATATATATATATATATATATATATATATATATATATATATATATATATATATATATGAAGTGGGATAAATATAAATTGTTATAATACTTTTATTACTAATATTATTATTACTAATATTATTATTATCATTAATAATATTAGTATTATTATAATTAATATTAGTATTATTATTAATAATATTATTGTTATAAATCTTATAGATATTATTATTATCAATAATATTATTATTATTACTATTTTATCATTATAAATTGTATTATTATTATTTATAATATTAAGAGTATTATTATTATTATAGTTATATTTATTAATTAATAAGATTAATTATATTATACAAATAATATATATACAGATATATAAAAACAGATATATCTCTATATATATATATATATATATATATATATATACTGATATATATATACAAATACGTATTAGTAATCATTATTATATATTTATATACATATACATATTATATACATATATATACAGGAATTAAATTCAGCTTTATATCCTTTTCAACTGTAATTGATTTGTATATTCCTGTATCTGATTATTGGAATGATTCACTAATTGAACTATTTCTATTAGCCATCACTGTCAATCCTTATTCTATCACTATAATGCAATTTGATTAAACAGACAAGTTCGAAATTCAGTTGCAGGACACTATTTTTTTATTGTTGTCTGCCTTGAATCATGTTTGCTAACCCATCCTTCGCTATAAAACAATCGATCACCTCTGGATTTCTACTGCAATCATCCAAGACAACAGCACAATCATTTACACATTTCCAATCTCTGTTATTATCCAAAAATCAAACAAAAAAGTTAAAGAACTGAAGCTGTTTCCTCTGTTCGTCAACATGGTAATTCAATAGCATGATTTTGTATTAAAATTCAAAAACTAATAGTGCAGTTGTATTAGGAATCCTTTAATCAATCTTTCTGCAAAATTAGAGCTTCCAATTCATCTGAACGAATGCGAATTTCTGAGTCAAAGTATTTAAATTTAAAAGTCAAACAATTGTTCTTGAACGAATTCGAATTTTCTGTTATGATTTAAGTAAAATTAATAGTTCCTAAAGTTTATAGGATTGATTTGGAACGTATCGTGGTCTAAAACATATTAAAAAGTCGAGATTGGTTTTGTGTTCTTCGTGGGTATTAAAGAGCTATACATCAGCTTTTTTTTTATTTTTTTATTTTCTGTTAATTCAAAACAAATGCAAATGGTCATTTGTATTTCAAAATTTAAATCCTAAAACTAATTAAGTAACTCATTGTTACTTGGATTTGATCTCTGGTCGATTTCAAGATGAAGAAGAAGATGAATACGAATAAACGGGTTATAAGTTTTTCACTTGGGTTTTAATCAGAAAATAATATATGGACGAATGGTTAAGGGGCATGATGGGTGAGCGAGTGGTCACGAGTTCGAGCCCGGTCCAGGGCATTTGTTTTTAGAAAAAGCTTATAAAGGGGTATACACTTTTATTTCTATTATTATTATTACTAGTTATTATTAAGATTATAATTGTTATTATTATGATTATTATTGTTATTGTTATTATTAGTATGATAATCATTATTATTAATATTATTATAAATTTATCATTTTAGTATTATTATTACTATAATTACTAGTATTATAATAATTATTAGCATTATAATTATTATTATAAGTATCATAATTGTTATTATTATTATTATCATAATTATAAATATTATATCTATTATTATTATTATTATGAGTATTACTTATAATATTATCATTAATTTTAAAACTTTAATATTATTATCATTATGATGAAAAGGTTTATTATTATTATTATCATTATGAAAATAATACAAATTATTATTATTTTCGTAAATATTAGTATTAGTATCTTTTTATAAATAATAGAACTGTTAATATTAACATAAGTATTATTATTTGTATTATCACGAGTATTATTACTAAAATCAGTATCATAACTATCATTGACAGTAAAATTAATATTTTTACAAGTATTATTAATATCATTATTAATATCATTAATAGAGTTGTTATTAACATTATTACCTTTATTAATAATACTAAGTATTAATATTATTATTATTTTTGCCATTACTAATATTATGATAATATTATTATTATTATTATTATTTTTTACAAACAAATAATATATATATATATATATATATATATATATATATATATATATATATATATATATATATATATTATATATATATATATATATATATATATATATATATAAGAATATATTTATTACATATAAGATAACAAAATTTAATATTTTTATATAAAATGAATATAAGTTATTAATAAAGTTATATTACTAATAATAACATATATATAGTTGTTCGATTACAAGTATATGTTTTAATATATATATATATATGAATAATATAGGTTCGTGAATCCGAGGTCAACCCTACACTGTTCAAAGACGTCATATGTATTTTTACTACAAAATACAGTATAGTGAGTTTCATTTGCTCCCTTTTTAAATGAGTTTGCAATATATATTTTTGGGACTGAGAATACATGCGCTGTTTTTATAAATTTTTGAGGTAATAGACATAAGTACTTAAAACTATATTCTATGGCAGGATTATTAAACCGAATATGCCCCATTTTAGTCTGGTAATCTAAGAATTAGGGAACAGACACCCTAATTGACGCGAATCCTAAAGATAGATCTATTGGGCCCAACAAGCCCTATCCAAAGTACCAGATGCTTTAGTACTTCGAATTTATCATGTCCGAAGGATGTCCCGGAATGATGGGGATATTCTATATGCATCTTGTTAATGTTGGTTACCAGGTGTTCACCATACGAATGATTTTTATCTCTATGTATGGGATGTATATTTATGAGAAATGGAAATGAAAATCTTGTGGTCTATTAAAAATGTTGGAAATGAATATTGATGATAAACTAATGAACTCACCAACTTTTTGGTTGACACTTTAAAGCATGTTTATTCTCAAGATTGAAAGAAACCTTCCGCTGTGCATTTGCTCATTTTAAAGATATTACTTGGAGTCATTCATGGCATATTTCAAAAGACGTTGCATTCAAGTCGTTGAGTTCAATAAAGATTATGATTAAGTAAATGGCAGATTAGGTCATTTATAGTTGGATATTATGAAATGGTATGCATGTCTGTCAACTTTTGATGTAATGAAAGTTTTTTTTTTTTAAACGAATGCAATGTTTGTAAAATGTATCTTATAGAGCTCAAATACCTCGCAATGTAATCATATGTTATTGTATTTGTCCTTATGGATTAGGACGGGTCGTCTCATGTGGTATCAGAGCGGTGGTCTTAGCGAACCAGGTCTTGCATTAGTGTGTCTAACTGATAGTTATTAAAATGTATTAGTGAGTCTGGACTTCGACCTTAACTGCATGTCAAAAAGTTTTGCTTATCATTTCTTGTCGGAAATTACATGCTTATCATTTTTAGTCTAGACACATCTTACCGCATTGATTGCATAAATAGTGTATGGACAAAATTCATATCTTAGCGTATCTGCTAATTCATATCTTAACGTATCTGTTACTGTAAATTTCCCTGACATATTTCAAACATTCCTCCGTAATTTATGAGATTTTGGTATTATATATACATACGTAATTTATGTATTAAAGAATACCAAAAAAAAAATCATTTTCCCTACTCTGTACGCGATGGATCCTGCAACCAGTTCCAGTTCCCCGGATTCCGACAGCTATTCCGATATGGAGTTTCACTTGAACTCCGAAAGCAGTGTGACCGGAATGGATCAACCAATCAGCCATCACCTATTCTGGATGAATTGGGGATGGGTTCGTAGCCTCCTTAATCATTGGAGATAAGAAGAAGGTGATCCCTTCCATCCACCACATTGTCCTCTTGGCGAAGAACCTGAAGCACTTACCGGCGAACCTGTTCATAATACCATTTTCTCTCTCATTTCCAGAGTATCTCGTCACGATTATATACTATTTCAAATTATAGATCTTATTCACCCGCTCGTCCGAACCACCGATCATTCTGGTGTAATAGAAGAAGTTAACGAGCTTCGTGCTAGAGTAGTGGCTTTAGAGAATATGATGCACAACTTGCAAGAATCACAAGCACCACCAACAGCAGCACCACCAACAACATCCACATTGCAAGCCTCAATACCACGAACATCAGCAGCATCACTGGCATCAACAGTACCACCATTAGCAACATCAACAGTACCATTACCACCACTAACAATAACATCTGCATCCCACACCTCAACATCACAATCTGTACCTCGAGCATCAACGTCATACGCATTGTAGATACCACGGAGTACCAACAATAATAACCGATGAAGTATTGATTCATAACTTCATTGGAAAAACATTCTGCAGCGATTTTGTAATCTCTAAAGTCTTAGAGATTATCTATTACAGCCCTAATCACAAACCAGATAAGTGAGCGAATAGAAATGACGAAATGAAACCCTGACCGAAATGGTGCACGATTTACAAGCTAGACTTGTTTTACCAGCAGCATCAACAGTACCGTCAGCATCACCAGCACCGTCAGTGCCGTCAGCATCAGCAGCACCAACAACATCACAAGCTCCACCAGATCTATAATCACCGCGAACAACATCACTAATCAACAACAAGTATGTCATATCAACGAGTTATGAAGTATTAACTCATTTCCACTGAAGAATTTATATGTATATCATATATATATATATATATATATATATACATATATATATATATATATATATATATATATATATATATATATATATATATAAATTTTGGGAACCATAGTAAATCTTTTCATATTAAGCTATTATGTATGATTTGAATAAGAGTATATACTACTCGGTTAAATTGATATTACTAATATGCTATGATGTACCTTCTTCGTTAACAACTTAACCATCGTTAACTACAATCTCTGTTTCAACTCAATGAATTCCGTTTCATAATAAACTAAGTGTATTATTCAATTACATGTTGATTTTACACTTTCGATATACACGAAACTTTCAAAGAAACATCATTCGTACCTTGCGAAGTTAGCAAGAGTTTTATGAGCATCAACATGATTCACAGAGAAAATATTCAAAAAGAATAAATAATGAAGTATTGATTAAAGTAGTGATATACTCTGTGAAAATTATGTAATCTCTAATGTTAGAGATTATTCATTTCCAGTTTCAACTGAAAATCAAATGAGCTTAATATAATATTAACTCATTAAATCTGTATTACATTTAAAGAAAATATACATAGTAATATTTTCATAAAAATTGTAATAAAATTCTCTCGTACAAAAGATTACTTGTGAAACTTTTAACGGGTAGGTAATACCCAAAAGATATATAAATTCACAATTAATATGTTACATTCTTAGATTCTGATTCAGCAAATCATCCACTATACTCCTTACTTTCACAACAATATATATTCTTTTATAGAAATCAAAACAACCATACTCTTTCAAATCCAATTACATATCCTGATTTTGAAATCTCAGAATTCAATTCGAGATATAACCGGTATCATCACTTTTAGATTCTTACCTCTTTCAAAGCTATACTTTGACTTCAAAATTGTGTTAGAACATCATTCTATTCATAGAACCCTGAAAAATATTTGTATCATTCAAAATTCAAAAACATCATATGTATATTGACGATTACAATCTGTGTTCAAACCCTTCGAAATTCCTGAAGACACTTCAAATAATGAAAAATCGAGATGATGATTCAACCATATGTTACCCACAGTCATGCACCTGAAAAACTCCCGAAACCAAAGTCATAGTTTAACACGTATCCGTGTCAGATCCTTTGGCATTTATTAGCAAAAATAACTTTGCGATCTCTTTTCAAAGTAGCAAATTCTGCCACATCTTCAACAAGTCAACTTTGATTTTTCATCCGGAATAGCCTTATTATAACCCTGATATATACGATTATCTTTTTGTTACCGGAGAACCTTTTATATTCCACCACATTATCAGTAGATGTACTAGCAACTTCGTTACTCTTTACCTGAAGTCTCTCCGAAAAATATCTATATTTATTCATTAAAACCCTAGTATATAGTCATCCGCATCATGTAACGAGAATTGCTATACCAATTATCGGGAATCAGCAATCAGTATTTTGAATCTCGTAGCATTTCTACGCCAACAGTTATATATATACATATAACGTCTACCTCCAAGACTTACATACTTCGAATGTGAAGTTTCTGAAAAACATCCTAAACTGCGAACTAGTTCTTCGAAATTGAAAAAATACTGATGAAGCAGCAAAAACTGTAAACGACCTTAACAGTCAAAAGTTTGATGATAAAGAATAATGTGTTGGCAAAGCTCAGAAAAAGAGAAGGTTTGGAACTGGAAAACGGATTGAGCAAACTATGAAAGAGGCTGTGGACAAATCATAAAGACTAAACCTGCCTTCAAAGAATCCAAATGATTCAGTGTCTGCTGAAGTTATTATCGAATACCTTGCTCCTGACTCTAACCCTCTACGGACAAATCTTCATCATCATCCATCGATGTTAGAAATTCCAAGATATCATCGTATCATATTTCTGAAGATATTTTCATAACCATTCTTATCTAAAATCAGTTATCTCCTAGCGTTATCTGTATCACATCATAAAGGAAACTGTTTTAGTTTCTAAATATCTGAAACCTCTGAGTGTAAAGTATGAATGTTTTGAAGTAATGTTGGGAACTGAAGCATGAGTTAGTATAATATAATGACACTTGATCAACGTGATTATATTACAGTAAGTCATGCTGAGTTTCTAAATGGAATGTGATGATTCATAGATCATAACATCATCATGTGCCAGGTTACACGACTCTTGTATTCTACTTAACCTCTAAACATATCAAGAAAATATTTTTCTTGATGATTCGGCCTTTTTCGAGATATTCTAGTAATTTGACATTAATTATGTTCATTTCGAAATTCATATCTACGAATTCTGGACCATTACATGCGGTGCTTAATAGCAAGAAAAGAAAACAAAAGAATGAAGCTCTGAAATAGAAATTGGAGTATAAATCGCAATAAATAGGAGAAAACATTAACTATATGCCAATGATTATAGAAATACAGAAGCAGAGACATCGAAATATAAGAGAAGATACAAAACCTAACAACAACAAATTACAAACCGTATATATATATATATATATATATATATATATATATATATATATATATATATATATATATATATATATATATATATATGCATATAACAATATAAAGACACGGGAGAACTAAAAACACTATAAAACCAAGAGTATACTAGAAGTAAATAGATTCTTCCGGCGGCAGATGAAAAAGAAAAATGACAGATATGAAAGTTAGGAGTATATCAAGAATCAGAACGGGATGGAGCATATTGACGAATGCTTTAAAGTATGAGTTGAGGGAGAAAGAATAGAAAGTATGAGTTGTGGAAATAAGGAAACAAAGAGGGTGGTTTTATAGTAGGATATCAGACAGATCATCGCATTTAACCGAAGAGGATCCTAATTTCTTAATTACCGGATAATCAAATCTTATTACAAAGATTTTCTCCAAATCCCTTGAACTCTGGAAATCAATCCTATCTACGTCAATAGATATGTCAAAAATATACATTTACTCATTTCACTCTTTTGCGGTAACTTCACTCACATAATCGAATTGTTTTATCCATATTACTCAATGACGATAAAACTCTAAATTCCAACTCATAGGAGTCATGAAAACATACTTATTGTCAGCCATGACCATCCCATTCAAATTTTGGGACGAAATTTCTTTAACGGGTAGGTACTGTGACAACCCGGAACTTTTTGACCAAATTTAAACTTTATCTTCATATTATTCCGACACGATAAGCAAAGTCTATAATGTTGAAATCTCAAAAACTTTGAATTATGTTCATGTAATCAATTACCCTATGACTGTGCTTGACGATTCACGAACATTTATGTGTATACAGATATGTATATATAATATATAGTTATATTAATTGAAAACGTTAACAAAGTATTAGATGTATAATACTTTACATGAACGTAATTGTTTCAATATATGTTTACTATATTTATCGACGGAATTAAAAGCTAATATTAAACAATTTAATTAACGGATATTTTGTTAGCATTTATCGATTCCATAAGTATCGTGATATTATTATAGGTCTCTGTTGTGAGGTCCATGTAGATTTAAGAAATCTTTCTTTTTTAATGGTATTCAGAATAAATGGTAAAGTGATTTGCAAGTAAGAACAAAAACTTCAATTAACGGTAACTCGACAAAAGTTAGTGGAGATTCTTGATTAATTTTCAAAGCATGCTTTACAATAATTTCCTCGTGACTCTTGATAAGTTAAATATTTAGCTTTCTTAATATTTAATGTAAAAGTGAAATCATATAGAGTAATTAATTGGAATAATGGTTGTCGACAAGATAAACCCATTTGACATGTTACACTAAGATGATTTCATACGTTTAATTATCCATTGGACTATTCCCGACGATTCACGAACAATTGTTTATAAATAAATATGTAATTATATATATATATATATATATATATATATATATATATATATATATATATATATATATATATATAATTGGAAATAATAAATTATAATTTAAATATTAGAGTTAAAACGGTAAGATAGGTTACAAAATAACTATGTTATAATTTAAAATGAATCTATATATAAATATATATGATTTCTATGTATAAATATTATTATATGTATATTGTAATATATATATATATATATATATATATATATATATATATATATATATATATAGTATATAAATATTCAATTATATATTATACGATTAATAACTATGACATAATTGATAAATTATGATATTAATATATTAAATGTAATTACAAGTTAAAAATATAGATATTATACTAATAATACTATGACTACTTTCATTAATATTAAAATCAGTATTATTAATTATTATTATTCTCAATATATATATATATATATATATATATATATATATATATATATATATATATATATATATGTAAATTGTTATAATATTATTATTACTAATATTATTATTACTAATATTATTATTATCATTAATAATATTAGTATTATTATAATTAATATTAGTATTATTATTAATAATATTATTGTTATAAATCTTATAGATATTATTATTATCAATAATATTATTATTACTACTATTTTATTATTATAAATTGTATTATTATTATTTATAATATTAAGAGTATTATTATTATAATTATATTTATTAATTAATAAGATTAATTATATTATAGAAATAATATATATACAGATATATAAAAATAGATATATCTATATATATATATATATATACTGATATATATATACAAATACGTATTAGTAATCAGTATTATATATTTATATACAGATACATATTATATACAGATATATACAGGAATTAAATCCAGCTTTATATCCTTTTCAACTGTAATTGATTTGTATATTCATGTATCTAATTATTGGATTGATTCACTAATTGAATGATTTCTATTAGCCATCACTGTCAATCCTTATTCTATCACTATAATGCAATTCGATTAAACAGACAAGTTCCAAATTCAGTTGCAGGACACTATTTTTTTTTTGTCTGCCTTGAATCATGTTTGCTAACCCATCCTTCGCTATAAAACAATCGATCACCTCTGGATTTCTACTGCAATCATCCAAGACAACAGCACAATCATTTACACATTTCCAATCTCTGTTATTATCCAAAAATCAAACAAAAAAATTAAAGAACTGAAGCTGTTTCATCTGTTCGTCAACATGGTAATTCAATAGCTCGATTTCGTATTAAAATTCAAAAACTAATAGTGCAGTTGTATTAGGAATCCTTTAATCAAACTTTCTGCAAAATTAGAGCTTCCAATTCATCTGAACGAATGCGAATTTCTGAGTCAAAGTATTTAAATTTAAAAGTCAAACAATTGTTCTTGAACGAATTCGAATTTTCTGTTATGATTTAAGTGAAATTGATAGTTCCTAAAGTTTCTAGGATTGATTTGGAACGTAATTCCTTCAGCAATCGTGGTCTAAAATGTATTAAAAGGTCGAGATTGATTTTGTGTTCTTCGTGGGTATTAAAGAGCTGTACAGCAGCTTTTATTTTTTTATTTTATTTTTTGTTAATTCAAAACAAATTCAAATGGTCATTTGTATTTCAAAATTTAAATCCTAAAACTAATTAAGTAACTCATTGTTACTTGGATTTGATCTCTGGTCGATTTCAAGATGAAGAAGAAGATGAATACGAATAAACGGGTTATAAGTTTTTCACTTGGGTTTTAATCAGAAAATAATATATGGACGAATGGTTAAGGGGCATGATGGGTGAGCGAGTGGTCACGAGTTCGAGCCCGGTCCAGGGCATTTGTTTTTAGAAAAAGCTTATAAAGGGGTATACACTTTTATTTCTATTATTATTATTACTAGTTATTATTAAGATTATAATTGTTATTATTATGATTATTATTGTTATTGTTATTATTAGTATGATAATCATTATTATTAATATTATTATAAATTTATCATTTTAGTATTATTATTACTATAATTACTAGTATTATAATAATTATTAGTATTATAATTATTATTAGAAGTATCATAATTGTTATTATTATTATTATCATAATTATAAATATTATATCTATTATTATTATTATGAGTATTACTTATAATATTATCATTAATTTTAAAACTTTAATATTATTATCATTATAATGAAAAGGTTTATTATTATTATCATTATGAAAATAATACAAATTATTATTATTTTCCTAAATATTAGTATTAGTATATTTTTATAAATAATAGAACTGTTAATATTAACATAAGTATTATTATTTGTATTATCACGAGTATTATTACTAAAATCAGTATCATAACTATCATTAACAGTAAAATTAATATTTTTACAAGTATTATTAATATCATTATTAATATCATTTATAGAGTTATTATTAACATTATTACCTTTATTAATAATATTAAGTATTAATATTATTATTATTTTTGCCATTACTAATATTATGATAGTATTATTATTTTTTTTTTACAAACAAATAATATATATATATATATATATATATATATATATATATATATATATATATATATATATATATATATATATATATATATATATATAAGAAATATTTATTACAAATAACATAACAAAATTTAATATTTTTATATAAAATGAATATAAGTTATTAATAAAGTTATATTACTAATAATAACATATATATAGTTGTTCGATTACAAGTATATGTTTTAATATATATATATGAATAATATAGGTTCGTGAATCCGAGGTCAACCCTACACTGTTCAAAGACGTCATATGTATTTTTACTACAAAATACAGTATAGTGAGTTTCATTTGCTCCCTTTTTAAATGCTTTTGCAATATATATTTTTGGAACTGAGAATACATGCGCTGTTTTTATAAATGTTTGACGTAATAGACACAAGTACTTAAAACTACATTCTATGGCTGGATTATTAAACCGAATATGCCCCTTTTTAGTCTGGTAATCTAAGAATTAGGGAACAGACATCCTAATTGACGCGAATCCTAAAGATAGATCTATTGGGCCCAACAAGCCCCATCCAAAGTACTAGATGCTTTAGTACTTCGAATTTATCATGTCCGAAGGATGTCCCAGAATGATGGGGATATTCTATATGCATCTAGTTAATGTCGGTTACCAGGTGTTCACCATATGAATGATTTTTATCTCTATGTATGGGATGTATATTTATGAGAAATGGAAATGAAAATCTTGTGGTTTATTAAAAATGATGGAAATAAATATTGATGATAAACTAATGAACTCACCAACCTTTTGGTTGACACTTTAAAGCATGTTTATTCTCATGATTGAAAGAAACCTTCCGCTGTGCATTTGCTCATTTTAAAGATATTACTTGGAGTCATTTATGGCATATTTCAAATGACGTTGCATTCAAGTCGTTGAGTTCAATAAAGATTATGATTAAGTAAAAGACAGATTAGGTCATTTATAGTTGGATATTATGAAATGGTATGCATGCCTGTCAACTTTCGATGTAATGAAAGTTTGTTTTTTTTTAAACGAATGCAATGTTTGTAAAATGTATCATATATAGGTCAAATACCTCGCAATGTAATCATATGTTATTGTATTCGTCCTTATGGATTAGGACGGGTCGTCTCATGTGGTATCAGAGCGGTGGTCTTAGCGAACCAGGTCTTGCATTAATGTGTCTAACTGATAGTTATTAAAATGCATTAGTGAGTCTGGACTTCGACCTTAACTGCATGTCAAAAAGTTTTGCTTATCATTTCTTGTCGGAAATTACATATTTATCATTTTTAGTCTAGACACATCATACCGCATTGATTGCATAAATAGTGTATAGACAAAATTCATATCTTAGCGTATCTGCTAATTCATATCTTAACGTATCTGTTACTGTAAATTTGCCTGACATATTTCAAACATTCCTCCGTAATTTATGGGATTTTGGTGTTATATATACATACGTAATTTATGTATTAAAGAATACCAAATCTAAGTCTTATAATCTTCCTCATATCAAAAAAAAAAATCATTTTCCCTACTCTGTACGAGATGGATCCTGCAACCAGTTCCAGTTCCCAGGATTCCGATAGCTATTCCGATATGGAGTTTCACTTGAACTCCGAAAGCAGTGTGACCGGAATGGATCAACCAATCAGCCATCACCTATTCTGGATAAATTGGGGATGAGTTCGCAGCCTCCTTAATCATTGGAGATAAGAAGAAGGTGATCCCTTCCATCTACCACATTGTCCTCTTGGCGAAGAACCTGAAGCACTTACCGGCAAACCTGTTCATAATACCATTTTCTCTCTCATTTCCAGAGTATCTCGTCACGATTATATACTATTTCAAATTGTAGATCTTATTCACCCGCTCGTCCGAACCACCGATCATTCCGGTGTAATAGAAGAAGTTAACAAGCTTCGTGCTAGAGTAGTGGCTTTAGAGAATATGATGCACAACTTGCAAGCATCACAAGCACCACCAACAGCAGTACCACCAACAACATCCACATCGCAAGCCTCAATACCACAAACATCAGCAGCATCACTGGCATCAATAGTACCACCATTAGCAACATCAATAGTACCATTACCACCACCAACAACAACATCTGCATCCCACACCTAAACATCACAATCTGTACCTCGAGCATCAAAATCAAACGCACCGTAGATACCAAGGAGTACCAACAACAATAACCGATGAAGTATTGATTCATAACTTCATTGGAAAAACATTCTGCAGCGATTATGTAATCTCTAAAGTCTTAGAGATTATCTATTCCAGCCCTAATCACAAACCAGATAAGTGAGCGAATAGAAATGATGAAATGAAACCCTGACCGGAATAGTGCACAATTTACAAGCTAGACTTGTTTTACCAACAGCATCAACAGTACCGTCAGCATCACCAGCACCGTCAGCATCACCAGCATCAGCAGCACCTACAACATCACAAGCTCCACCAGATCTATAATCACCGCGGACAACATCACTAATCAACAACAAGTATGTCATATCAACGAGTTATGAAGTATTAACTCATTTCCACTGAAGAATTTATATGTATATATATATATATATATATATATATATATATATATATATATATATATATATATATATATATATATATATATATATGAATTTTGGGAACCATAGTATATCTTTTCATATTAAGCTATTATGTATGAATTGAATAAGAGTATATACTACTCGGTTAAATTCATATTACTAATATGCTATGATGTACCTTATTCGTTAACAACTTAACCATCGTTAACTATAATCTCTGTTTCAACTCAATGAATTCCGTTTCATAATAAACTAAGTGTATTATTCAATTACATGTTGATTTTACACTTTCGATATATTCGAAACTTTCAAAGAAACATCATTCGTACCTTGCGAAGTTAGCAAGAGTTTTATGAGCATCAACATGATTCACTGAGAAAATATTCAAAAAGAATAAATAATGAAGTATTGATCACAGTAGTGATATACTCTGTGAAAATTATGTAATCTCTAATGTTAGAGATTATTCATTTCTAGTTTCAGCTGAAAATCAAATGAGCTTAATATAATTTTAACTCATTAAATCTGTATTACATTTGAAGAAAATATACATAGTAATATTTTCATAAAAATTGTAATAAAATTCTCTCGTTCAAAAGATTACTTGTGAAACTTTTAACGGGTAGGGAATACCCAAAAGATATATAAATTCACAATTAATATGTTACATTCTTAGATTCTGATTCAGCAAATCATCCACTATACTCCCTACTTTCACAACAATATACATTCTTTTATAGAAATTAAAACAACCATACTCATTCAAATCCAATTACATATCCTGATTTTGAAATCTCAGACATCAATTCGAGATATAACCGGTATCATCACTTTTAGATTCTTACCTCTTTCAAAGCTGTACTTTGACTTCAAAATTGTGTTAGAACATCATTCTATTCGTAGAACCCAGAAAAATATTTGTATCATTCAAAATTCAAAAACATCATATGTATATTGACGATTACAATCTGTGTTCAAACCCTTCGAAATTCCTGAAGACACTTCAAATAATGAACAATCGAGATGATGATTCAATCACATTTTACCCACAGTCATGCACCTGAAAAACTCTCGAAACCAAAGTCATAGTTTAACACGTATCCGTGTCAGATCCTTTGGCATTTATTAGCAAAAATAACTTTGCGATCTCTTTTCAAAGTAGCAAATTCTGCCACAGCTTCAACAAGTCAACTTCGATTTTTCATCTGGAATAGCCTTATTATAACCCTGATATATAAGATTGTCTTTTTGTTACCGGAGAACCTTTTATATTCCACCACATTATCAGTAGATGTACTAGCAACTTCGTTACTCTTTGACTGAAGTCTCTCCGAAAAATATCTATATTTATTCATTAAAACCCTAGTATATACTCATCTGCATCATGTAACAAGAATTGCTATACCAATTACCGGGAATCAGCAATTAGTATTTTGAATCTCGTAGCATTTCTACGCCAACAGTTATATATATACATATAGCGTCTACCTCCAAGACTTACATACTTCGAATGTGAAGTTTCTGAAAAACATCCTAAACTGCGAACTAGTTCTTCGAAATTGGAAAAATGCTGATGAAGCAGCAAAAACTGTAAACGACCTTAACAGTCAAAAGTTTGATGATAAAGAATAATGTGTTGGCAAAGCTCAGAAAAAGAGAAGGTTTGAAACTGAAAAACGGATTGAGCAAACTTTGAAAGAGGCTGTGGACAAATCACAAAGACTAAACCTGCCTTCAAAGAATCCAAATGATTCAGTGTCTACTGAAGTTATTATCGAATACCTTGCTCCTGACTCTAACCCTCTACGGACAAATCTTCATCATTATCCATCGATGTTAGAAATTTCAAGATATCATCGTATCATATTTCTGAAGATATTTTCATAACCATTCTTATCTGAAATCAGTTATCTCCTAGCGTTATCTGTATCACATCATAAAGGAAACTGTTTTAGTTTCTAAATATCTGAAACCTCTGAGTGTAAAGTATGAATGTTTTGAAGTAATGTTGGGAACTGAAGCATGAGTTAGTATAATACAATGACACTTGATCAATGTGATTATATTACAGTAAGTCATGCTGAGTTTCTAAATGGAACATGATGATTCACAGATCATAACGTCATCATGTGCCAGGTTACACGACTCTTGTATTCTACTTAACCTCTAAACATATCAAGAAAATATTTTTCTTGATGATTCGGCCTTTTTCGGGATATTCTGGTAATTTGACAAATCAAGATCGTGCCATTACAATTTCCTTCTTAGAACATTAATTATGTTCATTCCGAAATTCATATCTACGAATTCTAGACCATTACATGCGGTGCTTAATAGCAAGAAAAGAAAACAAAAGAATGAAGCTCTGAAATAGAAATTGGAGTATAAATCGCAGCAAATAGGAGAAAACATTAACTGGATGCCAATGATTATAGAAATACAGAAGCAGAGACATCGAAATATAAGGGAAGATACAAAACCTAACAACAACAAATTACAAACCGTATATATCTATGAATATAGCAATATAAAGACACGGGAGAACTAAAAACACTATAAAACTAAGAGTATACTAGAAGTAAATAGATTCTTCCGGTGGCAGATGAAAAAGAAAAATGATAGATATGAAAGTTAGGAGTATATCAAGAATCAGAACGGGATGGAGCATATTGACGAATGCTTTAAAGTATGAGTTGAGGGAGAAAGAATAGAAAGTATGAGTTGTAGAAATAAGGAAACAAAGAGGGTGGTTTTATAGTAGGATATCAGACAGATCAATCGAGATAGATCATCGCATTTAATCGAAGAGGATCCTAATTTCTTAATTACCGGAGAATCAAATCTTATTACAAAGATTTTCTCCAAATCCCTTGAACTCTGGAAATCAATCCTGTCTACGTCAAAAGATATGACAAATCTACATTTACTCATTTCACTCTTTTGCGTTAACTTCACTCATATAATCGAATTGTTTTATCCATATTACTCAATGACGATAAAACTCTAAATTCCAACTCATAGGAGTCATGAAAACATACTTATTGTCAGCCATGACCATCCCATTCAAATTTCGGGACGAAATTTCTTTAACAGGTAGGTACTGTGACAACCCGGAAATTTTCGACCAAAATTAAACTTTATCTTCATATTATTCCGACACGATAAGCAAAGTCTGTAATGTTGAAATCTCAAAAACTTTGAATTATGTTCATGTAATCAATTACCCTATGACTGTGCTTGACGATTCACAAACATTTATGTGTATACAGATATGTATATATAATATATAGTTATATTAATTGAAAACGTTAACAAAGTATTAGATGTATAATACTTTACATGAACGTAATTGTTTCAATATATGTTTACTATATTTATCGACGGAATTAAAAGCTAATATTAAATGATGTAATTAATTAAAATATATATATATATATATATATATATATATATATATATATATATATATATATATATATATATATATATATATATATATATATGATAATTGGAAATAATAAATTATAATTTAAATATTAGAGTTAAAAAGGTAAGATAGGTTACAAAATAACTATGTTATAATTTAAAATGAATCTATATATAAATATATATGATTTCTATGTATAAATATTATTATATGTATAATGTAATGTAATATATATATATATATATATATATATATATATATATATATATATATTCAATTATATATTATACGGTTAATAACTATGACATAATTGATAAATTATGATATTAATATATTAAATGTAATTACAAGTTAAAAATATAGATATTATACTAATAATACTATGACTACTTTCATTAATATTAAAATCAGTATTATTACTTATTATTATTCTCAATATATATATATATATATATATATATATATATATATATATATATATATATATATGAAGTGGGATAAATATAAATTGTTATAATATTATTATTACTAATATTATTATTATCATTAATAATATTAGTATTATTATAATTAATATTAGTATTATTATTAATAATATTATTGTTATAAATCTTATAGATATTATTATTATCAATAATATTATTATTATACTATTTTATTATTATAAATTTTATTATTATTATTTATAATATTAAGATTATTATTATTATAGTTATATTTATTAATTAATAAGATTAATTATATTATACAAATAATATATATACAGATATATATATACTGATATATCTATATATATATACTGATATATATATATATATATATATATATACGTATTATTAATCAGTATTATATATTTATATACAGATACATATTATATACAGATATATACGGGAATTAAATTCAACTTTATATCCTTTTCAACTGTAATTGATTTGTATATTCCTGTATCTGATTATTGGATTGATTCACTAATTGAACGATTTCTATTAGCCATCACTGTCAATCCTTATTCTATCACTATAATGCAATTCGATTAAACAAACAAGTTCCAAATTCAGTTGCACGACACTATTTTTTTTTGTCTGCCTCGAATCATGTTTGCTAACCCATCCTTCGCTATAAAATAATCGATCACCTCTGGATTTCTACTGCAATCATCCAAGACAACAGCACAATCATTTACACATTTCCAATCTCTGTTATTATCCAAAAATCAAACAAAAAAAATTAAAGAACTGAAGCTGTTTCCTCTGTTCGTCAACATGGTAATTCAATAGCTCTATTTCATATTAAAATTCAAAAACTAATAGTGTAGTTGTATTAGGAATCCTTTAATCAATCTTTCTTCAAAATTAGAGCTTCCAATTCATCTGAACGAATGCGAATTTTTGAGTCAAAGTATTTAAATTTTAAAGTCAAACAATTGTTCTTGAACGAATTCGAATTTCCTGTTATGATTTAAGTAAAATTGATAGTTCCTATAGTTTCTAGGATTGATTTGGAACGTAATTCCTTAGGTAATCGTGGTCTAAAATGTTTTAAAAAGTTGAGATTGATTTTGTGATGACCCGGGAATTTCTGACCGAATTTAAACTTAATCTTTATATGATTTCGATACGATAAGCAAAGTATGTATTGTTGAGTCTAGAAAATTTTGAAACGATGTTCATATATTCAATTGACCTTCGACTGCTCTCGATGATTCACGAAACAATTAATTGTAATTAGATATATGTGTATGTATATATAAATAATAATTCAAAATATAATTTGAAGTATTATATGATGTTATTAAAAATTAATAAAATGAAAATAGAATATTATAATAATTATTACTTAAATATATCTTTATATATAAATAATGTATATAAAATATATATATATATATATATATATATATATATATATATATATATATATATATATATATATATATTAAATGATTGTAATACTCGTTTGATGTTCTGATTGATATTAAGCAAGTTAAATTCAAACTATTGTAATTTAGAAATAAATGGTGACCCGAAAACAAGTTAAACAGATTATAGATTTGTTAAAAATATAAATAGAATCTATTTGCTTAATTTTAACATTTAGTATTTTTACTTGGGGTTGGGAGCTCATAATTAATTTAATTTTTATTTAAATAATTGTATATAATTAATGACAAATTTTACACCCTAAAAGACTGAAATAAATAGGGTTATTTAATTTAAAATTTTAGAATTTTTCTGAGAACTTTTATCCGCCACTGATTTATCAACGGAGTACGATATTGCAGACCGTGTAAATCTGTCGGTAAAGTGAAGACAAGAAGGAGGCTATATTTTCTTTGTACACGTTTATTTAATATCTAAAGTGTCAACTTGTTTGTTAAATAATGTTAGTATTAGTATATATGGTTACATGTTGCACTCACCACAAAACTAAATCACTTGTAAAATAATTGATTAAGGCGGCTAACTGTACAATTCTAGATTATTAATATTTATTACTGTGTTTATTGCTTTGCACTACTAAATTCATAATATATATACATATAATACTTGTATGTAATATTTGATCACCACTTGTGATTCTTTTCTTCCTTTCTAACCGATCACCATTCAATCATCATTGAATCCATGTTCATCCATCACCACTCTCACCACTTTCCTTCTTCCATCGACCACACTTCAAAGCATCACCATCATTTAAGTGCTCACTACTATCTAATCCTGTTGCTAACGAACCCAAATCAAAACAACCCCCTGCTACCTGCTCGAAATATCATCCACATCACCACCTCCTGACAACCATCGTTGAATCAACAGCTGGCCACCATACACTATACTATTGCCGCCATTCATATTATGTTTTTCAACCCAACAAACCACCATTGAAAACCTTAAACAAACGTGTTGTTATTTCCTGATTAACATGCCGGTTTAAACTACCATCGAGACCCCTGCAAATCTTTATGCTTTATTGTATGGTTACTATTTTTTTTTCTTTTCGTGAAACCATCTTCACCATAATCGCCACCCACCTCACTACATAAAAACTGAATACCATGTGATTCTGGTTCTTTTCTATCGTGTAAACCACCACCATCATCTTGTGAATATTGCTACTATAATAATTATTTGTCTTTCCGGTACAAGTTGCAACCATTACAGCTAGTGGTTTCTCTTTGATACTCTCCTTGCTCGAATAAACACCAAATAGAAACCAACACCGCTACTATATTACAGCTGCTGCTATGATTAAGGTTTCACTCGAACAAATCGACCCAAAGACCACTCATATAAACCATCTTTGAATTTTTTGCTGCTGTAACCATCCTCCCCATCGTGAAACCCTCGATCTATATATAATACATGTATATGTATTAGAGACAAAAGTAACAAACTAACACCCACATATGTTACCTATTTCATTTATTTCTCTTCTCGTCTTCTACAAACGCAACCATCAATCACCCTTAACCATTGAAACATCACCACTATACTTTTATCGCTACTACTTGAAATCCTTCTGTTTCTGTTTTAATTCGAGAATCTGCAGCTAATACTTCGAATTATTTAGGACAATGACAAGCACTAGGGATGTAAGTAATAATGAGGTTGTTTATTGATAATGGATGGTGAGATAATGATGATGAAGTATTGAGGTATACAGGCGTCTTTATTTATATATTTATTTATGTTCATGCTATTTTACAAATCATGTTATCAGATACCATAAACTTTTCTGTGGGCTGCTAGTTTTGTTGTTGGACTGATGGATATATAAATAAAAGTGGGCCGTAATGTGGACTGAAATGTTTCGGGTTCATATTTGGGCCGAAACCCAACTTTGATTAGGTTATGGGCGTGATAATGTTGGTGTACCAGAATTGATAAAGAAAACTAAGTTAAAAGGAATTAAATTCTAATAATAAAGAGAAAACATAAGCAGAGGAATAGTAAAGGGTTTGTGTGGTTAAGCGAGAGGTCTCGGGTTCGAGTCCCAGCGGTGGTGTTCTTTTTATTGAGCTTTTCTTCAAAGGTTGTAACTCTTTGTTATTATTATTATTATTATTATTATTATTATTATTATTATTATTATTATTATTATTATTATTATTATTATTATTATTATCATTATTACTAAATGTATTATTATCTTTAAAGTTACAATTTTTATCAAAATTAGTGTTATTTTATTATTATTATTATTATAATTATTATTATTATTATTATTATTATTATTATTATTATTATTAATATCATCATCATTATTATTATTACAATAAAAATTAGCTATATAAAACCATATCTACCACGTATAACCTAACTCTATTACTAAATTAACTAATTGATCAAGATATATAAAATAAAGATATTTAAGTCACTAATAGAACTCATAACTTATTAAAATAACAGTGAATCACCAATAATAATATATATATATTTGTTCGACTACGATTATATGTATTAATAAATACACAAATGATATAGGTTCGTGAATCCGAGGCCAACCCTGCATTTGTTCAATATCGTTATATGTATTTTTACTACAAAATACATTAGGTGAGTTTCATTTACCCCTTTTTACTCTTTACATTTTTGGGCTGAGAATACATGCAAATGCTTTATTAAATGTTTTACAATATTTATATGCGTGAGTTTCATTTACCTTTTTACCCTTTATATTTTTGGGCTGAGAATACATGCGCAACTTTTATAACTGTTTTATGAAATAGACACAAGTAATCGAAATTACGTTCTATGGTTGAATGATCGAAACTGAATATGCCCCTTTTTATTAAGTCTGGTAATCTAAGAATTAGGGAACAGACACCCTAATTGACGCGAACTCTAAAGATAGATCTATCGGGCCCAACAAGCCCCATCCAAAGTACCGGATGCTTTAGTACTTCGAAATTTATATCATGTCCGAAGGAGGATCCCGGAATGATGGGGATATTCTTATATGCATATTGTGAATGTCGGTTACCAGGTGTTCAATCCATATGAATGATATTTTTGTCTCTATGAATGGGACGTATGATTATGAGAAATGGAAGTATGAAATCTTGTGGTCTATTAAAATTATGAATTGATTCTTTATGATAAACTAATGAACTCACCAACCTTTTGGTTGACACTTTAAAGCATGTTTATTCTCAGGTACGAAAGAAATCTTCCACTGTGCATTTGCTCATATTAGAGATATTACTTGGAGTCATTCATGACATATTTCAAAAGATGTTGCATTCGAGTCATTGAGTTCATCAAGATTATTATTAAGTCAATTATATTTGGATATATTATGAAATGATTTACATGCCTGGCAACTGTCGATGTAACGAAAGTTTGTCATTTAAAAACGAATGCAATGTTTGTAAAATTTATCATATAGAGGTCAATTACCTCGCGATGTAATCAACTGTTGTGAATCGTTTGTAATCGATATGGACTTCGTTCGGATGGATTAGGACGGGTCTCTACAAATTTTGTGTTCTTCGTGGGTATTAAAGAGCTGTACAGCAGCTTTTATTTTTTTATTTTATTTTCTGTTAATTCAAAACAAATGCAAATGGTCATTTGTATTTCAAAATTTAAATCCTAAAACTAATTAAGTAACTCATTGTTACTTGGATTTGATCTCTGGTCGATTTCAAGATGAAGAAGAAGATGAATACAAATAAACGGGTTATAAGTTTTACTTGGATTTTAATCAGAAAATAATATATGGACGAATGGTTAAGGGGCATGATGGGTGAGCGAGTGGTCACGAGTTCGAGCCCAGTCAAGGGCATTTGTTTTTAGAAAAAGCTTATAAAGGGGTATACACTTTTATTTCTATTATTATTATTACTAGTTATTATTAAGAATATAATTGTTATTATTATGATTATTATTGTTATTATTAGTATGATAATCATTATTATTAATATTATTATAAATTTATCATTTTAGTATTATTATTGCTATAATTACTAGTATTATAATAATTATTAGTATTATAATAATTATTATAAGTATCATAATTGTTATTATTATTATTATTATCATAATTATAAATATTATATCTATTATTATTATTATTATTATTATTATTATTATTATTATTATTATTATTATTATTATTATTATGAGTATTACTTATAATATTATAATTAATTTATAAAAATTTAATATTATTATCATTATGATGAAAAGGTTTATTATTATTATCATTATGAAAATAATACAAATTATTATTATTTTCGTAAATATTAGTATTAGTATCTTTTTATAAATAATAGAACTGTTAATATTAACATAAGTATTATTATTTGTATTATCACGAGTATTATTACTAAAATCAGTATCATAACTATCATTAACAGTAAAATTAATATTTTTTACAAGTATTATTAATATCATTATTAATATCATTAATAGAGTTATTATTAACATTATTACCTTTATTAATAATATTAAGTATTAATATTATTATTATTTTTGCCATTACTAATATTATGATAGTATTATTATTATTATTATTTTTACAAACAAATAATATATATATATATATATATATATATATATATATATATATATATATATATATATATATAAGAATATATTTATTGCATATAACATAACAAAATTTAATATTTTTATATGAAATGAATATAAGTTATTAATAAAGTTATATTACTAATAATAACATATATATAGTTGTTCGATTACAAGTATATGTTTTAATATATATATGTGAATAATATAGGTTCGTGAATCCGAGGTCAACCCTATACTGTTCAAAGACGTCATATGTATTTTTACTACAAAATACAGTATAGATAGTTTCATTTGCTCCCTTTTTAAAAGCTTTTGCAATATATATTTTTGGGACTGAGAATACATGCGCTGTTTTTATAAATGTTTGATGTAATAGATACAAGTACTTAAAACTACATTCTATGGCTGGATTATTAAACCGAATATGCCCCTTTTTAGTCTGGTAATCTAAGAATTAGGGAACAGACACCCTAATTGACGCGAATCCTAAAGATAGATCTATTGGGCCCAACAAGCCCCATCCAAAGTACCGGATGCTTTAGTACTTCTAATTTATCATGTCCGAAGGATGTCCCGGAATGATGGGGATATTCCATATGCATCTTGTTAATGTCAGTTACCAGGTGTTCACCATATGAATGATTTCTATCTCTATGTATGGGATGTATATTTATGAGAAATGGAAATGAAAATCTTGTGGTCTATTAAAAATTATGGAAATGAATATTGATGATAAACTAATGAACTCACCAACCTTTTGGTTGACACTTTAAAGTATGTTTATTCTCAGAATTGAAAGAAACATTCCGCTGTGCATTTGCTCATTTTAAAGATATTACTTGGAGTCATTCATGGCATATTTCAAAAGACGTTGCATTCAAGTCGTTGAGTTCAATAAAGATTATGATTAAGTAAATGACAGATTAGGTCATTTATAGTTGGATATTATGAAATGGTATGCATGCCTGTCAACTTTTGATGTAATGAAAGTTTGTTTTTTTTAAAACGAATGCAATGTTTGTAAAATGTATCATATAGAGATCAAATACCTGGTAATGTAATCATATGTTATTGTATTCGTCCTTATGGATTAGGACGGGTCATCTCAATGTTAATCTTTGATTTAAAAGATGTTCTTATGGAAAAATGATATTTCTTATGAACATGAAACTATATCCAAAAATCTTGGTTAAACTCAAAATAGAAGTATGTTTTTCAAAATGGTCATCAAGATGTCGTTCTTTTGACAGAAATGACTATCTCTCTCAAAAACGACTTGTAACCTGTATTTCCGACTATAAACCTATACTTTTTCTGTTTAGATTAATAAATTTTTGTTCAATACGAAACCATATCAATTTGATTCACTCAAAACGGATTTATAATGAAGAAGTTATGGGTAAAACAAAATTGGTTAAAAATGGTTAATATGACTACGTGATGATTTTATAAAAATCTATACTAACCATATCCTAGCTAACTTTTATTGTATTATACATGTATTCTAACATGTTTTATGTATTTCCTTATTATATACTAATCTTTATTAGTTAAGACAAGTTACACAATACGACATCATAATATGCATCGATAAACCATAGACACGTATACAATGTTTTGACATATCATATTGACATCATGTATATATTATTTTTGGAACAACCATAAGACACTATATGCGGTAATCTCGAGTTAGCATATAATGGGTCGAGGTTGATTCCAAAATAATATACCATGGGTTGTGATCGAGCCTGAGACATGTATACAATGGGTCGTGGAGTGATTCGAGATAAAATGCATACTATGGGTCTTGATTATATTAATAAAGTGTAATATGTCTTGATTATTTTAGGATGATATATCAATTTAATTATGTACTACTAACTGTGGACTACTAATTGTGGACTACTAACGTTGGACTGCTAACTTGATAACGTAAATCATCAACACGTAATAAAAGTATTGATGTGAATATATTTCTATCAAACTTTGATATATATGTATATATTTGTTATAGGTTCGTGAATCGACCCGTGGCCAAGTCTAATTCTCGACGAATTGAAAATCTGTGAAAGTGAGTTATAGTCCCATTTTTACTATCTAATATTTTGGGATGAGAATACATGCAGTTTTGAAAGTATTTTACAAAATAGACACAAGTACTTGAACTACATTCTATGATTGAATTATTATACCGCGTATCCCTTTTTGTTTAGTCTGGTAACCTAAGAATTAGTGAACGCCACTAATTGACGCGAATCCTAAAGATAGATCTATGGGCCTTGACAAGCCCCAGTCAGAGAATTTGAACTGCTTTAGTACTTCAAGGTTTATATTATATACATACGAGGTGCCTGTATGGGGATATGCTAGATGCATTTTTGTTAATGCCGGTTACTAGGTGCTCATCATATGAATGATTTTTATACAGATTGCCTTATATCTGTGTGCGAATTTATAAATGAAATCTTGTGGTCTATTATTGCAATTTGATATATATAGGTTAAACCTATAACTCACCAACATTTTTGTTGACGTTTAAAGCATGTTTATTCTCAGGCAGTGTTGCAAATCTCCCGAGATCTCCTCCGAGATCTTGTTTTTAAAAGGCAACCGAGACGAGATGTTTATCTCCCGAGATTTCTCGGTCAACGGGGTCAAACTTAGTCAAAGTCGCAATTTCTCGGATTTTCTTGCTAATTTGTAAGATTTTCTTGTAAAATTCGTAATTTCTAAGATTTTCTCGCTCATTTCTCGAATATTTTTGTAAAATCTCGTAAAAATGTATATAAATATACATATATTTATGTTTTTATGTATATTTTTACTAAAATAACTATAAAGTCAACGTAAGTCAACATCCGAGATCTCCCCGAGATTATTCCGAGATGCGGAGATCTCCCTAAAAAAGTCCAAACGAGATCTCCCCGAGATCCGAATTCTCTAACCTTGTTCTCAGATGATTATTAAGAGCTTCCGCTGTCGCATGCTAAATAAAGACAAGAATCGGAGTCTGCATGCTTATTAAATATTGTTTAAAAACTGCATTCGAGAACTTATGTTATTGTAACATATTATTGTTGTAAACCATTATGTAATGGTCGTGTGTAAACGTTATATTTTAGATTATCATTACTTGATAATCTATGTTATGTCTTCAGAACCTTTATCGATAAAATAAAGGTTATGGTATGTTTTAAAAACGAATGCAGTCTTTGAAAAACATCTCATATAGAGGTCAAAACCTCGCAATGAAACCAACTAATATGAAATGTTTATAATCGATATGAACGGGGCATTTCAGTTGGTATCAGAGCGTTGGTCTTAGAGAACCAGAAAAATTTCATTAGTGTGTCTAATCGACTTTGTTAGGATGCATTAGTAAGTCTGGACTTCGACCGTGTTTGTTTAGAAACGATTGCTTAACACTTTTGTTGGAAACTATATATTTTTGACATGTAAATATTATGTGATATATTAATCTCTTAACGTACTTGCTATTGTGTGATAGATGTCTAATTATAGTATCAATCCCATCGACTCATCTAATAACAATGATGAGTCGGATATATTTTGGGAAGATTCAAAAATTCCGGAAGAAGAGGAACTGGAAGAAGAGGAACCGGAAGAAGAGGAACCGGAAGAAGAAGAACCTAAAAAAGAAGATCCGGAGGAGGAAATGTTAACAATCACAGAAAATCAGTTAGATAAATAGAAATCCTCAAGCAATGGACCAAAGTTAAAAATGGTTTATGATGTCTCCACTGAGGAGGAAAAATATTGGGAAAATTACCAATTTTCTGATGAATCAGATCCCGATGAGGATTCCGATGAAGTGATAGAAATTACCCAGGCCCAATTTAATAAAGAAAAAGAAAACAATAAGGGAAAATCTATCAAAATAGAGAAAACTGATCCCAAACCCAAGGAACTATATGTTAACATAAAATACCCTGATGGAATATACCATAAACACCTGTATTTCTTAAACTTTAACTATAGCCCGGGAACATCTAAGGATCCAGAATTTTCCAAACCATTTGTGAAAAGAACTCCTCGTATGAGTACTGGCCCGTTTATCCCTAGGAAATTAGCAAAACAAACCGAGTCCAAGGAAGATGAAGCAAACAAGTCTGAATAAAAGAGTTGAAGTCATTTACTCTTACCATGGCTTGTAATATATGTATGATAACGTGCTTGTGCTTTTATGCTGTATGTAAAATAGTGGTATGGTATGATTGTAAGATATTGTATCAAAAATGTAAGCATGAAGTATTAATGAATTAAGTTTTTCATGATAGAATATTATTTCGATGGTAGTAGTTAATTTTTGTGCTAGATATTAAGTATGAACTTTAACGGGTAGGTACTACCCGAACTAAAATTATAAAACGCTAATATGAAGAAAATGCTTTTATAAATAAGTTCATATTATGCTACGAAATACTACTCCTAATATTATATATGATTAACTAAATTCTTTTGGCTATTTTTGAAGGAAATGGCACCGAATACTAGTCAGAACTTGAATATGAGCGAGGAAGAATTTCGTGTTTTCCTTGCTGCAAACAAAGCCACAGTACAAGCTATGATGCAAAACAACAACAATAATTTAGAGTCCAGCAATGGAACAAATTCCACAATAAATCGTGTAGGATGCTCCTACAAAGAATTTACTGCCTGTAAACCCCTTGAGTTCGATGGAACCGAAGGACCAATCGGATTAAAACAGTGGACCGAGAAGGTAGAATCGGTGTTTGCCATAAGTAAATGTGCTGAAGGAGACAGGGTAAAGTACGCTACGCATATCTTCACAGGTACGGCGTTAACATGCTGGAATACCTATCTCGAACAGGTGGGACAAGATGATGCTTACACGCTACCGTGGTCAGCATTCGAACATATGATGACTGAGCAGTACCATCCCAGAAATGAGGTTAATAAGTTCAAGATAGAGCTTAGAGGGTTACGAGCGCAAGGATTCGATATTACCACATATGAACTACGGTTCACAGAGTTGTGTCTATTGTGTCCAAGATTGTTTGAAGATGAAGAAGGGAAGATCGACGCATTTGTAAAAGGTTTACCAGAAAGGATTCAGGAAGATGTAAGTTCAAGCGTGCCCACATCAATGCAAAAGGTAAGTCGAATGGCTCACAAACTCATAAACCAAATTGAGGGAAGAATTAAGGAGCAGGCGGCCGAGGAGGCCAAAATGAAACAAGTTAAGAGAAAATGTTAAGAAAACAGTGACAAGGGTCACCAGTACAACAACAACAATCAGAACCATAATCGCAACAACAATCCCAACAACCGCAACATCAATCGCAACAACAACAATCGCAATTTCAACAACAACTACAACAACCGTCCCAACAACAATAACCAGCGCAACAACAACCATATCCATAACAACAATGGCAACAAAAACCAGCACATTCAATGAATAAGGTGTGAAGGGTACCATCCGGAAAGGTTATGTACGGTAGTATGTACCAAGTGTACTAGAAGTGGGCATAGTGCAGCGAAGTGCGAAGTCTATGGACCAATGGCCAGTAAGAGGAACAGAGAAAATAATATTATTACTTGTTACGGTTGCGGGAAGACGGGCCATTTCAAAAGCACCTTCCCAAATCAAGGGAACAATAGTGGGCAAGCCCGTGGAAGAGCCTTTAATATCAATGCAATAGAAGCGCAGGAAGACCCGGAGCTTGTTACGGGTACGTTTCTTATTGACGATAAACCTGCTTATGTTTTATTTGATTCGGGTGAGCATAGAAGCTATATGAGTAGAGATTTTTCTGCTAAATTAAGTTGCCCATTGACGCCGTCGGATAATAAGTTTTTACTCAAATTAACAAACGGTAAATTAATTACAGCAGATAAAATATGCCGGAACTGAAAAATTAAACTGGTTGACGAAACGTTTAAGATTAACTTGATACCAGTAGAGTTAGGGAGTTTTAACGTGATAATTGGCAT
This sequence comes from Rutidosis leptorrhynchoides, assembly GCF_046630445.1. Taxonomy (NCBI): domain Eukaryota; kingdom Viridiplantae; phylum Streptophyta; class Magnoliopsida; order Asterales; family Asteraceae; genus Rutidosis; species Rutidosis leptorrhynchoides. The sequence continues at coordinate 566,986,485 of NC_092333.1, forward strand.
GGATTTGTTGAAAAAGGAGAAAGCGGAGGTCGTTTGCTACAAGAATGCGATTCGCATTCTGCGCGAAAAGGGAAAACCCTTAATGATATACGGAGAAAAGAGCAACGCGAAGTTAAATCTTATTAGTAGCTTGAAGGCGCAAAAGCTAATAAGAAAAGGTTGCTATGCCGTTCTAGCACACGTCGAGAAAGTCACATCCGAAGAAAAGAACATCAATGATGTTCCCGTCGCAAAAGAATTTCCCGATGTATTTCCAAAAGAATTACCGGGACTACCACCACACCGACCCGTTGAATTTCAAATAGATCTTGTACCAGGAGCTGCACCAATAGCTCGTGCTCCTTACAGACTCACACCCAGCGAAATGAAGGAACTACAAAGCCAATTACAAGAACTTTTGGAGCGTGGTTTCATGCGACCAAGTACATCACCGTGGGGAGCTCCTTTTTTATTTGTTAAGAAGAAGGATGGTACATTCAGGTTGTGTATCGACTACCGAGAGTTGAACAAACTTACCATCAAGAACCGTTATCCACTACTGAGAATCGATGACTTATTTGATCAACTGCAAGGTTCGTCGATTTATTCGAAGATCGATTTACATTCCGGTTATCATCAAATGCGGGTGAAGGAGGATGATATTCCAAAGACTACTTTTAGAATGTGTTACGGTCATTATGAGTTTATGGTTATGCCGTTTGGTTTGACTAGCGCACCAGCCGTGTTCATAGACCTCATGAACCGAGTGTGTGGACCATATCTTGACAAGTTTGTCATTGTCTTCATCGATGACATACTTATTTACTCCAAGAATGATCAAGAGCACGGAGAACATTTTAGAATGGTCCTAGAATTGTTGAGGAAAGGAAAACTGTACGCTAAGTTTTCAAAGTGTGCATTTTAGTTGAAAGAAGTTCAATTCCTCGGTCACGTGGTGAACAAAGAAGGTATTCAGGTTGATCCATCAAAGATTGAAACCGTTGAAAACTGGGAAACCCCAAAATCTCCGAAGCATATACGTCAATTTTTAGGATTGGCTGGTTAATACAGAAGATTCATCCAAGATTTTTCCAAAATAGCAAAACCCTTGACTGCATTAACGCATAAAAGGAAGAAATTTGAATGGAAGGATGAGCAAGAGAAAGCATTTCAATTGTTGAAGAAAAAGTTAACTACAACACCTATATTGTCATTACCAGAAGGGAATAATGATTTTGTGATTTATTGTGATGCTTCAAAGAAAGGTTTCGGTTGTGTATTAAGGCAACGAAAGAAGGTAATTGCTTATGCGTCTAGACAATTGAAGATTCACGAGCAGAATTATACGACTCATGATTTAGAATTAGGCGCTGTTGTTTTTGCATTAAAGATGTGGAGACATTACTTATATGGGGTCAAATGTACCATATATACCGACCACAAAAGTCTCCAACACATATTTGATCAAAAACAACTAAACATGAGGCAGCGTAGGTGGATTGAGCTGTTAAATGATTACGACTTTGAGATTCGTTACCACCCGGGGAAGGCTAATGTGGTAGCCGACGCGTTGAGTAGAAAGGACAGGGAACCTATTCGAGTAAAAGCTATGAATATAATTATTCATACCAACCTTACTACTCGAATAAAAGAAGCACAACAGGGTGTTTTAAAAGAAGGAAATTTGAAGAATGAAATACCCAAAGGATCGGAGAAATATCTTAATATTCGAGAAGACGGAACCCGGTATAAGGCTGAAAGAATTTGGGTACCAAAGTTTGGAGATGCGTGAGAAATGGTACTTAGGGAAGCACATAAAACCAGATATTCAATACATCCCGGAGCGGGAAAGATGTACCAAGATCTCAAGAAACACTTTTGGTGGTTGGGTATGAAAGCTGATATTGCTACATACGTAGGAGAATGTTTGACTTGTTCTAAAGTTAAAGCTGAGCATCAGAAACCATCAGGTCTACTTCAATAACCTGAAATTCTGAAATGAAAATGGGAAAATATTACCATGGATTTCATTTCTAAATTTCCAAGGACTGCAAGTGGTTATGATACAATTTGGGTAATAGTCAATCGTCTCACCAAGTCAGCACACTTTCTGCCAATGAGAGAAGATGATAAAATGGAGAAATTGGCACGACTTTACTTAAAGGAAGTCGTCTCAAGACATGGAATACCAATCTCTATTATCTCCGATCGGGATGGCAGATTTGTTTCAAGGTTTTGGCAGACGTTACAGCAAGCATTGGGGACTCGTCTAGACATGAGTACTGCCTATTATCCACAAACTGATGGGTAGAGTGAAAGGACGATACCGACTCGAATTACCTCAACAACTCGCTAGTGTACATAATATCTTCCACGTCTCGAATTTGAAGAAATGCTTAGCTAAAGAAGATCTCACAATCCCTTTAGACAAAATTAAGATCAACGAAAAACTACAATTCATTGAAGAACCCGTCGAAATAATGGATCGTGAGGTTAAAGGACTCAAGCAAAACAAAATACCAATTGTTAAGGTTCGATGGAATGCTCATAGAGGACCTGAGTTCAGCTGGGAGCGTGAAGATCAGATTAAGCAGAAATACCCGCACTTATTTCCAGATGATGCGTCAACACCTCCATCTACTTAAAATTTCGGGACGAAATTTATTTAACGGGTAGGTACTGTAGTGACCCGAACTTTTCCATGATTATATATTATATGAGATTAATATTTACATAAATAAATGTTTCCAACATGTTAAGCAATCAAACTTGTTAAGACTTGATTAATTGAAACGGATTTTTATGCAAACGTTTGACCACCCAGTTGTCCGATGATTCACGAACGTTATAACTTGTAAATGACATGATTAAATATATATGGATATATATATATATATATATATATATATATATATATATATATATATATATATATATATATATATATATATATATATATATATATGTTTAACATGATATAATGATAATTAAGTATCTCATTATGTATATTAACAATGAACATTATACGAAAAATGAGACTACTAACTTACAAATTTAAAAACGATATATATGTAATGATTATCGTTGTAATAACGTCTTAATATTTATATATCATATTAAGATATGTTAACACACTATGTTATCATGATAACATAACAATTCGACATCTCATTAGATATTATAACAATGGATTAATTACATTAAACGAGATCGTTAACTTAAAGGTTTCGAAACAACACATACATGTAACGACTAACGATGATTTAACGACTTAATTAAAATGTATATATATGTAGTGTATTAAGATGTATTAATACACATTTGAAGGACTTCAAGACATATATCAAAATATTTATACTTAACAAAAATGGTTAAAATTACATTCCCATTTGTTTTCATTAACAATTCTACTCGTATTCATTCAGTATTCGTACTCGTATTATACCCAGCTTCTAGATGTATTTACTATTGGTATATACTAATAGTAAACTCCAATCATGAAGCGACCCGTCCTAATCCATAAGGACGAATACAATAACATATGATTTCAATGCGAGGTATTTGACCTCTATATGATACATTTTACAAACATTGCATTCGTTTTTAAAAGACAACCTTTCATTACATTGAAAGTTGACAGGCATGCATACCATTTCATAATATCCATCTATAAATGATCTAATAATAATCTTGATGAACTCAACGACTCGAATGCAACGACTTTTGAAATATGTCATGAATGACTCCAAGTAACATCTTTATAATGAGCAAATGCACAGCGGAAGATTTCTTTCATACCTGAGAATAAACATGCTTTAAAGTGTCAACCAAAAGGTTGGTGAGTTCATTAGTTTATCATAATCGATCATTTTCATCATTTTAATAGACCACAAGATTTTCATTTCCATTTATCATAAATATACGTCCCATGCATAGAGACAAAAATATCATTCATATGGATTGAACACCTGGTAACCGACATTAACAAGATGCATATAAGAATATCCCCTATCATTCCGGGACATCCATCGGACATGATAAAACAATATCAAAGTACTAAAGCATCCGCTGCAACGGATGGGGTTTGTTAGGCCCAATAGATCTATCTTTAGGATTCGCATCAATTAGTAGACTGGTTTACTAATTCGTAGGCTACCAAGCAAAAAGGGGCATATTCGGCTTCGATCATTCAACCATATAATGTAGTTTCGATTACTTGTGTCTATTTCGTAAAACATTTATAAAAGCGCATGTATTCTCAGTCCCAAAAATATATATTGCAAAAGCATTTAAAAAGGGAGCAAATGAAACTCACGTATTGTATTTCGTAGTAAAAATATATATGACGAACTGAACAATGCAGGGTTTACCTCGAATTCACGAACCTATATCATTTATATATATATTAATACATATAATCGTAATTGAACAATTTCATATATTATAACTTTATATATTATAGATTTAATTTATATATATATATATATATATATATATATATATATATATATATTTATATATATATATTTTAAAAATACCTAATTTGTTATATATGAATATTTATATAAGATTGTTAATATAATTAATTTATACTTATATGTAATATTACTTATAAGTATATTTTTATATACATAATAATATTAATAATAGTAACTAAAAGTTGTATTTGATTATAATGATAAAATTAATAATAACATTACTTATGATAATAATAATTATAATAAAGATTATAGTAATAATAATAATAATAATAATAATAATAATAATAATAATAATAATAATAATAATAATAATAATAATAATAATAATAATAATAATAATAATAATGATACTAGTAGTAAAAATAATAATAGTAATAATTATATAATTATAATGATAACAAAATAACAATTTTATAGAAATGATAATAATTTTTAATAATAACAATACTAATAATGATAATCATATTAATAATACTTTTGTTAATAATAATAATAATAATAATAATAATAATAGTACTAAAAATGATACTAATGCTAATATTTATAAAAATAATAATATATTGTATTGTTTTGACAATAATCATAATAAAAATAAAAAATGATAATAATACTAAAATGATAAAATTAATAATAATAATTATATAAATAATACTTATAATAATACTAATGATAACAATAATAATAATAATCATAATAATAACAATCATATTTATACTCATAATAATAACATTGATAATAATAATAATAATAATAATAATAATAATAATAATAATAATAATAATAATAATAATAATAATAATAATAATAATAATAATAATAATAATAATAATAATAATAATAATAATATTAATAATAATAATAATAATAATAATAATAATAATAATAATAATAATAATAATAATAATAATAATAATAATAATAATAATAATAATAATAATAGTAATGATAATAATAAAAGAAGTAAGGAAATTAAATAACTACCTCAAAAAGAATACTGTAGTGAACCAGACTCGAACCCTCGACCTCTCGCTCACCCGACAAAGCCTTAACCATTGAGATGTAATCGTTTTTATGGTTAAATTCACATCCTAATTATATTAAACCCGTATCAGTTATCTTCCTATTTTTCTTCTTCATTATAAACAGAATCAAATCAACCAAGGAATCCTCAACTCTCAAATTACTCATTCATTATGATTTATACAATAAACAAAACAACCATTTAAATTGTTAGAGCTAATTAAAGCAAAAATTAAAACGAAAAATAGTCTGTACAGACCACGAAGAAACATATTTGAACTCAAATGTCAAATTCAATTTTGAAAACGTTTTGGACTAAACTTATAACATGAAAACATTCTCAAATCATTGTTAGAAACTACCTGGATCATCAATTAAGCTTAAAACATCGTAACTAATTCAAATTTCTTCATGAACCGATCGGTTGACTTTTTGAAAAAAATACTTTGACTTCCAAATTAACAATCAAAATGAGAAATTAAGGCTTGAAAATTTACAGAAATCTTCACTATATGATTCCCAATAACTCTGCACTTTTAGATTTTGAAATACGATTTGAATTTGAGCTTTTGGTAAAAAGTTGAATCGAACAGAGGTTATGCGTTTGACTCTACTTTTTCTGATTTAATTTTGACAATTGATAATAAAAGATGCAGTGTATAATTGATAATGATGTTGGAGAATCGAATGGTTTTTGTTCATCACAAAAAAATGGTCGATTGTTATATGATTGCAGTGGGAATGTCGACCATCAATGGGGACAACAGAAAAATAAATAAAATATAAAAACTTGAAGTTGTCATCTAACAGAATTTGGACTTAAACTCGTATCTATGATTTTGATATCAATCATGGTTAACAATCAAGGAGACAAATTACACAGTAAGGATAGTGATTTATAACAGCCATTATAATGTTCAGTATTTATATGTATATAATACCGTAATTTTTTTATACATGTATCTGTATAATATATTGTATATATCTGTATAATATATCTTTATCTGTATATATGTATATTTTAACCATATCTGTATCAATGTTATGTATATTAGAATAAACATGCGTTTTCTTTACTATCTGTATTTATATTTATATATCATAATTAATATTAATATTATTAACTAATAATATATAACAATAATAGTAATACACTTTATTTTGTAACTAATAATAATAAAAGCTTAATATAATATTAACAATAATAATATCATTATTATTGATAATGGTAGTAATAACTATGAAACTTATAACAATAATATTATTAATAATAATAATACTAATTATAATAATACTAATAGTAATATCAAAATAATACTAATATGAATAAGAATTGTGATAAAGTAATGGAAATAATAAATTTATATAAAAATGATAATTATATTATTATCAATGATAAAAATAATGATTTTTACTGATCGAAGTAATAATAATATCTAATAATAGTAATACAAATAATAATTAAGATCTAACAAGTTACATGTATCAAATCTCATATTAAAAACAATAATATTTATAATACTGATGTTAATATTAATATTATTATTAATGTTAATAATACTAATGAAAGTAATAATAATAATAATAACAACTTATATTATAACTTGTAATTAAATTCAATATATATTAATATTACACATTATTAATTATGTATCATTTAACAAATATAATAACATATAATATTTATATATCTTTTATATATAATCCAATATATATATCATAATAATTATTTATAGAATTAATACACATTTATATATAGTTTTATTTTAATAATCAATTTATTATCTTGTATATTATTTTACATACTTAATCTTACTGATCTATTGTATTTTGTTATTTTAAATCACTATATGTACTTTTGTTTATATTCATATATATAAATATATATATATATATATATATATATATATATATATATATATATATATATATATATATATATATATATATATATATTTAATTTCATCCAAATGTTCGTGAATCGTCGGGAATAGTCAACAGGGCAGATGCACTCATGTAAACTGTTCCAAAGTTTTCGAAACTCAACATTACAGACTTTGCTTATCGTGTCAAAAATCTTAAATCGTATGAAGAGCTTGGTTTAAAATTAGTCGAAATTTTTCGAGTCGTCACAAATGATCAGCCATGAATGAGTCATAACCCATGATCATGACTTGTTTTAACTTATACTTGATATTTATGCATGAAAACAAAAACTAGTAACCTTATATTGACTAAGCATTAGGTATTTTTTTTCAAACAACACATACATCACATTTCTTTGATTTTCTAATCCAAATTCTCTCCATCCTAACTCTCTCTAAACTCAAGAATATCTCTACTTTAGTAACATTGATCATCTAGATCAATCTCGCTTCAATTACAATCAAGAAACATCATCATTCAAGAACACATCAAGAACACTTCACAAATACTTTCAAGTTTACTAGATTACTTCCAAGCTTTCAAATCTGTGCTGCCCCGTACAAAACTATCATGTACGAATCATCAACAACAGGATCATTATAAGGTTAAGTACTATATGCTGTAATAAAAAAAGTTGCATTCACGATAAAAAGGTGATGTCATAACCGACATCAAATGTTTTACATTTCAAAAACATGCTCCACTAAGTAGAAGCAAATAATAAGTGTATGTGACCACAATGGTCGTTATAAGTCATAGTTCAAAAGTACGAATGTTTGAATGCAAAGTAAAGTAGTTCATGCGTGGACAACTTTAAGCAGCGGGTGTCTACAGCACAACAAGTAAGACAGCGGAAGCAACCTCAAGTACCTGAGAAATACATGCTTAAAAACGTCAACACAAAGGTTGGTGAGCTATAGTTTAAGTATAACAGTATGTAAGGTAGGCCACGAGATTTCAGTGCTACAAAGAGCGTTTCAAAACAGTATGATAAAGTATATGTTAACCGTGGGCACTTGGTAACTAACTTAACGTTTATACCCCCTGAAAGTACACTTGGCAAGTGCGTATGTATACGAAGTATTAAACACTCGTTAAATGCTAGCGTGACTAGCCCGAGTGGGGATGTCAAACCCTATGGATCCATATCTAAGATTCACGTTCACCGGTTCAAAAACCAATGACTAAACGTTACCGAGCTAAAGGGAATGTTTCTGCCGTTATATAACCCACACATATATAAAGTTTAAGTACTCGTGCCTAGTATGTAAAACATAAAATCCGCATGTATTCTCAGTTCCCAAAATAAGTTAAAGTAAAAAGGGAATGCTATAACTCACAATGATAATGTAGTCGTAAAGTCGGTTCGGAAAAGGTGTGCAAGTAATCGGTCCGAAGGTCCTCAACCTAAGGCAAATAATACTAAGTCAGTAAATATTCTTAATAGGTTTAAAAGTATGTATTTAAGGTCATAAAGGTCATCATCAAACAAAAGACGTAAAGTAGGTTTCGTTTATGAAAGTAGTTTAAAACAAAGTCTGACTTCAGTCAGTCACCACGGCCTCTACCCTTACTGAATTAAGGTGAGACCAGTGGCCATGGCTCCATCTATGAGTCTTTTAAGTGTGGTAAAATTTACAGAAGCAAACTCGTCTTGGTTTGACCGTGGCGACGGTCTAAGTGCGAGTAGGTCAGAAATTTCTGCACAACGTTAAAGGACATAGTAACGATCGGAGGGCCATAAATCCTAAACCGTAACTCGGATTAAGACGAGTCCTATAAGAAAAGTTATCTACTCAAAAAGATCTATCTAAAAATCATGGTTAGAACAGCCCAGGTCTGCTGTTCTGTTACAGAAACAGCAGGTCAGTAGGTTTTGGACAGAAACAGTAAGTTTAAGTGAGTTCCGGTGGTCTTGGTGCTTGATGTTCATCATGGTTCTCATCCTTGATGCATATAGCTTCAAGTGTACAACTCATTGATGTATCTACATCATCTTGACCAAGGTTTGACCATCATAACCCAAGTGCAAGTCTAAGACATGAAGCACAACTCACTTAAGAGTTGTATGAAGTTTGATGAACCAAAGTTACATCAAAGTATTAGTTCTAACACATACATGAACTTTAAAGCTAATAACAAGTTACAAACTTGAAAGTAAACTAACTAATCAAGATCTTAAGATGTAGAACATAGTTCTTAGTTTGATCCTGAAGATCCAAGACTCAAAAGTCTAGATCCAAAGTTATATTTAAAGAAAACTTATTTGTGTGTTCTTGAACTTTCAAAGTTAACTTTAAGTTTCAAGAAGTATAAGATCAAGATTAACTTGTAATACTTGACAATTTAAACTAACTACATGAAATTTAAAGTGCATAAATGAAGTAGTAAACTTAAATAAACAAGAAAAGGTTCATGGTTGTTCATACTTTAAAGATTCAAACCAAAGTTTGATCTTTAGAAAGTAAACTTTAAAGTTTACTTCATGAACTTCAAGTATGAATTTAACAACTATGAACTTACAAACTTTGAAACAATAAAAGTAGAATCATAAACTAGTAAGTTTATGTTCTTGTGTTCTTGATAAATACAAGATATTATGAAGAATCAAACTAGTAAGTTTGATCTTGTAACTAGTAAAGAATAACTAACAATTACATGTAACAAACTAACAACAAGTAATCAAACTACAAATAACAAAAGATGATGATGATTGTGGGGTGTTTGAATTCGGTTTTCATCAAGAAAGAAAAGAAGAACAAGTTGTTCAAAACACTTACAAGATAGAGAGAAAAATGAGAGAGAAAAGATAGAAAAATGTATGCAAGTAAGTGTGTGTAGTGAATGAGAGAATGTGAGTGAAGTAGTAAGTAAAAAAAAAGATTTGAATCCTCTCCACCCATGGTAAAATCACGGCTGCAGCTGAATAAAGAGGGGGGGATGGAGTGTTCAATGGTTACTCATGTGTTAAAGCTTCTAAAGTTGGTTAAAAGGATGGTTTACATGGGGATTAAGTGCAAACTAGATTCCATATGAGATAACTAACTAGTTCAATCTCTAAGTATTACTTACACTTGCAAGACATGGGCTAATAAACCCATTTAAGATGTAGGGTGGGCTTATGAGTCTTATTCATGAGTCCATTACACTAACAAAGCCCAAGTTCAACTAATTAACAATTAAACCCAATTAAAGCCCAAGTAACTAACTAACAACCTTAGTTAATTAAAATGATTAATAAAACTTAATCATGAATGCAAATAATATCTAGAAATATCATTCGTGAAGTTTCATGTGTCACAAAGACGTTTTGGGCCCTTAAAAGTCAAGTACGGGCAATCATGGCAACACGTAAATGTAATAACATACATTCGTTATATCACACGTATTAATAATAATAATTATTAATAAATAAACGTTGGAAAATCCAGGGTCGTTACATTACCCACCTGTTAAAGAAAATTTCGTCCCGAAATTTAATCTGAGGTAGATGGAGGAGTCGGGAAAAGGTGAGGATACTTCCGCATCATTTGATCCTCTCGTTCCCAAGTAAACTCGGGTCCTCGTTTGGCATTCCATCGTACTCGGACGATCGGAATCTTGTTGCGTTTCAAAGTTTTGATCTCACGATCCATGATCTCAACAGGTTCTTCCACAAAGTGAAGTTTGTCGTCAATCGTAAGTTCCTCAAGTGGTATGATAAGTTCCGGTGCAGCAAGACACTTCTTCAAGTTTGACACATGGAAGGTAGGATGAACTGAGCTCAATTATGCTGGTAGATCCAAACGGTAAGCAACGGGTCCAACACGTTCCAAGATTTCAAAAGGACCAATGTATCGTGGGTTCAACTTCCCACGTTTTCCAAAACGGATCACACCTTTCCAAGGTGCAACCTTCAACATAACGTGATCACCAACGTTGAATTTAAAGTCTTTACGTTTAAGATCAGCATAACTCTTTTGACGATCGCGGGCAGTCTTAAGTCTCGCTTGTATCTGAGCAATCTTCTCTTCGTTTCGTGGACTACCTCGGGTCCGGTGATTTGCTTTTCGACTACTTCGGCCCAACAAATAGGGGATCGGCACTTACGGCCATACAATGCTTCAAAAGGTGCAGCATTAATGCTAGAGTGATAACTGTTGTTGTACGAGAATTCAGCGAGTGGCAAATGTCTTTCCCAGGCCTTTCCAAAATCAATGACACATGCACGCAGCATGTCCTCCAAGGTCTGAATCGTTCGTTCACTTTGCCCGTCAGTCTGAGGATGATAAGCAGTGCTCATGTCGAGACGAGTTCCCATGGCTTCTTGCAAAGAACGCCAAAATCTAGAAGCAAAACGGGGATCGCGATCTGAGATGATCGATAAGGGTACACCGTGACGAGATACAACCTCCTTGATGTATAATTGAGCAAGTCTTTCCATTGTATCAGTTTCCTTCATTGCTAGAAAGTGTGCAGATTTGGTGAGGCGGTCAACAATAACCCAGATGGTATCGTATCCGCCCACCGTCTTTGGTAGCTTGGTGATGAAGTCCATTATTATCTTTCCCACTTCCATTGTGGGATTTCCGGTTGTTGAAGTAAACCAGAAGGTCTCTGATGCTCGACTTTAACCTTTGAGCAGGTCAAACACTTACCAACATAAGTCGCAATGTCCTTCTTAAGATTCGGCCACCAATACTGTTCTTTAAGGTCGTGGTACATCTTGCCCGCACCGGGGTGAATCGAATATCTCGATTTGTGTGCTTCATCAAGTATAAGGTTCCGTAGATCTCCATAAAGAGGTACCCAAATTCTTCCAGTATAACATCGGAGTCCAGACTCCCTAACCTCGAATCGAGAGACAAGTATGTTCAAATGTTCATGGGATATATTCTCCTCCTTGAGAGTCACAACTTGGGCTACTCTGATCTGGTTGTTGAGGTTCGAATGGATGGTGATGTTCAGAGCCCTAACACGAAGAGGTTCCATCCTCTCCTTTCTGCTTAAAGCGTCAGCTACAACATTGGCCTTGCCAGGGTGATAGCGAAATTCACAGTCGTAGTCGTTGAGCGTCTCGATCCATTGACGCTGTCTCATATTCAGTTGCTTCTGATCAAAGATGTGCTGGAGACTCTTGTGATTGGTGAAAATAGTGCTCTTAGTTCCATACAAATAATGTCTCCATAATTTGAGTGCAAAGACAACGGCTCCAAGTTCAAGATCATGTGTAGTGTAGTTCCGCTCGTGAATCTTCAATTGTCGGGAGGCATAGGCAATAACTTTTGATCGTTGCATCAGTACACAACCAAAACCACTCTTCGATGCATCACAATAAACAACAAAGTCGTCACTGCCCTCAGGAAGTGATAGGATAGGTGCGGTGGTAAACTTCTTCTTCAAGGTTTGGAATGCTGATTCGTGTGCGGGTTCCCAAGTAAACTTCTTGCCCTTTTGAGTCAGTGCGGTCAAAGGACGCGCAATCAGAGAAAATCCTTCGATGAATCTTCGGTAATAACCGGCGAGGCCTAGGAATTGGCGAATATGCGTCGGAGTAGTGGGGGTCTCCCACTTGCTGATGGCTTCAATCTTGGCGGGATCACCCTTGATACCCTGGTCGCTCAAAACATGACCCAAAAATTGAACTTCCTTCAACCAAAATTCACACTTGGAGAATTTGGCGTAAAGTTGCTCTTGTCTCAAGAGTTCAAGTACTAGTCGGAGGTGTTGCTCATGTTCTTCTTCGCTCTTAGAGTAGATGAGGATATCATCTATGAAGACAATAACAAACTTATCCAAGTACGGCTTGCAGACACGATTCATGAGGTCCATGAACACGGCAGGTGCATTTGTCAAACCGAATGGCATCACGAGAACTCATAATGACCATAACGGGTTCTGAATGCAGTCTTCATCACGTCACTTTCCTTCACCCTCAACTGGTGATAGCCGGATCGCTAATCGATCTTTGAGTAGACACTCGATCCTTGTAGTTGATCAAAAAGATCGTCAATTCGTGGAAGAGGATACCGATTCTTGATTGTCAATTTGTTGAGCTCACGGTAGTCGATACACATACGAAAGGATCCATCCTTCTTCTTCACAAACAGAACAGGTGCGCCCCAAGGCGAGAAACTTGGTTGGATAAATCCTCGGTCAAGTAGCTCTTGTAGTTGACTCTGTAATTCTTGCATCTCGGAAGGTGCGAGTCTATAAGGTGCGCGAGCTACAGGTGTAGCTCCTGGCACTAAGTCAATCTGAAACTCTACTGCTCTCTGCGGCGGTAATCCAGGTAATTCCTCTGGGAAGACATCGGAAAATTCGTTCACAATTCGAATGTCATTCACGCTCTTCACCTCAGTTTCTACCGCTTTCACATGTGCTAGGACAGCAAAACGTCCCTTCTTCATAATCTTTTGTGCTTTCACGCAACTAATGAGGTTCAACTTTGAGGTACATCTCTCTCCATAGATAACCAGTGGTTCGCCATCTCCTTGTGGTATGCGAAGTGCTTTATCTCCGCAGATTATATCGGCCTTTATCTTGCTCAACCAATCCATACCGACGATCACGTCAAAACTTCCTAGTTTGATAGGTATCAAATCAATTTCGAAATCTGCACCAGCTATGTTGATAATAGCTCCACGACTAATATGGTCAACCTTTTCAAGTTTTCCATTGGCGACCTCGACAAGCATACTTTCTTTTAACGGGACTAATGACCAATTAATCTTATCGCAAAAATGTCTACATACATAACTTCTATCCGCACCAGTATCAAACAAGACAGAAGCTAAAAGATTGTTGATTGTGAATATACCTGTCACCAAGTCAGGGTTATCGCGTGCATCCCTTACATTAACATTAAAAGATCTACCAGGGGTGGCCCGCCATCTTTTTGCTTGTTGGGGCATGCATTTCTGAAATGGCCCGTCTGTCCACATTCGTAGCACTTCTTAGGTCCATTGGTGTTTGGCTTCCCATTCAAAGTAGTGACCTTGCAGTCCTTCCCGATGTGCCCAGCCCGTTGGCACTTCTCACAGACAACATTGCAATACCCAGTGTGGTGTTTGTAACATCGCTTGCATTGAGGTAAGGTTCCTTTGTAGTTCAGGTTGGTGTTGGTGTTGTTGTTGGGATTAGGGTTTCCACCGTTGTTGTGCCTCTTGGCGGGGGTCTGATCGTAGTTTCTCCCCCTGTTATTGTTGTTGTTGTTGTTGTTGTGGTTGTTGTGGTTGTTATGGTTGTTGTCCCATTTCCTCTTTTCGCTACTACCAGCTTCAAACTTAGCCTTCTCCGGCTCATCAATAAGAATCTGATTCATGAGAGTATGCGCCATGCGCATTGCTTCCTGAACATTCGGTGGTTTGGATGAGGTGACATTTCCTTTGATGGACTTAGGGAGTCCCGAGAAGTATTTCTCCATGCGCTTGAATTCGGGGGTGACCATGGTCGGACACATCAGTGCTAACTCCAAAAACCTACGATTGTAACTGTTAAGGTCATTCCCTACGGCCTTCAACTGCATGAATTCAATTTCCATCTTCTGAATTTCGGTTCTCGGACAATACTCATCAATCATAGCCGCCTTGAATTCCTCCCATGGCATAGCATACGCCTCATCGATACCTTTCGCTTGAGCTAACGTGTTCCACCACGTTAGCGCGCCGTCAGATAGCGTGCAAGATGCAAACTTGTTCTTATTGTCCTCCGAACAGTTGCTAACTCGGAATACTGATTCAAGTTTCTTGAACCATCTGGTGAGACCAACTGGTCCCTCGGTGCCGCTGAAGTTATGCGGTTTGCAGCTCTGGAATTCCTTGTATGTACACCCATTTCGAACGGGTGGAATAACCGGTGGTGGTGGCGGTGGAGCTTCGAGATTTCTTTCTGCTATGGCTGCAGCGACCCGTTCATTGATCATGTCCTCAATCTGGGCGGCGGTAGGTGTGGATCTTCCGTTAGCCATGGTATTCTAAACAAAAATTTTGACCCAAGTCAAAATCCAGCATGCAAGTAGTAATAATACAGTATATAGTGACCAACATGGAATCAAAACATCACATGTTATTAAATAATGCATCTAGGTACAAATACCACAGAATCATCGTACAGCAATGTAGATAGAACATCGTGCAAGAATTAAATAACGCAAAGTTCCATTCATTAATAATAATAAGTTTCATACATCTGAATAAGTTCGTACAATACATATGAAATACATGAAACTATATCTAGATTACATCATGAAATCTAAATACAAGGTCCTACGATGAAGGCGGGTGAACTGCTTCTTGAGCCAACTGCTCCTCGAGCTCAGTGACTCGAGCTCGGAGAGTCTCAATCTCCCTCATTAGTTCCTCGTTAGAGGGAGCTGGTGGGGCAGGCGGTGCAGGTGGGGCGGGTGGTGCTGATGCAGATGGTCCGGCTCCGGATGTAGACGGTACGTCCCTAGATGTAAGTGGTCCGTATCTAAATCTAGGTGGTACGGTTCCAGGAATAGTCAATACGTAATGGGGAACCTTACGTATCTGTGGGTCGGTAGGGTATGGCACAACTCGTTTACGAGCAGTAACCCTACGACGATGGCCAAGAGCGTCAGTAAAAGCACGACCTCCATTCACCCCTGGAATGACGGTGCTGTCGAAACGGTACCGCTTCTTCGGCGGGGTGGAGGGTGCCTGAATAGGTCTATCAGCAGGATCCTCATCATCGCTGGAGTCGTCTGATGATGAAGAATCGGCGGATGATGAGTCATCCGAATCGTGTGGTGGTGACACTGGTGGCTGAGCTGGTAATCCGAAGCGTCCGAAGGCGGCCAACATCTGTCTGTGTCTGCCTGGCAGAATCACGACTAAACGTCCGTCGGGAGTGCGTCAGCAAGGCGTGCGCATGTGATTATGAAATGGCCCTTCCCCGAACTCCGCAGGGATCTCAATACCACCAATGCGGGGCTGTGACCTCTAGGGTCCGGGAGCAGACACTGGGGCAGGTGCACTAGTACCAGCTCCGGAAGTAGAAGCGCCGGGATCACTAGTGGGTATCGGGGCCGGTGTATCGGCAGTAGCAGTAGCAGGTGTAGCAGTAGGTAGGGCGACGGGGTCTGAGTCTGTACTGCCCGAAATGCCAGCAGGTGGAACATCCGACATCTGAATAAGGAAAAATAAATTTTCCATGTCAGTAAGTCATAAGCAAGCACGTATTAGGCCAACAGTTTAAATCATGTATAACAATAAGTAGCATGGCAATAATAACGAATTGTACAGAAGTAGCATGCAATCGAAAGCAAGTAATATCATGCAGTAGTGAAATCATGTAGTAGCATACGGCATATAGCAGTAAAAGTAAGCAGCAGCATGCAGTAAGTTCAGCAGAAACACGTAAACTAGCAAGTTGTAGATTAGTCCTATTAGTGAATCCTACTCGGGTCGGTCTTAGACTCACTAATGCAACCTAATTCCCTACAACCAATGCTTTGATACCAAATGTGATGCCCCGTACAAAACCATCATGTACGAATCATCAACAACAGGATCATTACAAGGTTAAGTACTATATGCTGTAATAAAAGAAGTTGCATTCACGATAAAAAGGTGATGTCATAACCGACATCAAATGTTTTACATTTCAAAAACATGCTCCACTAAGTAGAAGCAAATAATAAGTGTATGTGACCACAATGGTCGTTATAAGTCATAGTTCAAAAGTACGAATGTTTGAATGCAAAGTAAAGTAGTTCATGCGTGGACAACTCTAAGCAGCGGGTGTCTACAGCACAACAAGTAAGACAGCGGAAGCAACCTCAAGTACCTGAGAAATACATGCTTAAAAATGTCAACACAAAGGTTGGTGAGCTATAGTTTAAGTATAACAGTATGTAAGATAGGCCACGAGATTTCAGTGCTACAAAGAGTGTTTCAAAACAGTATGATAAAGTATATGTTAACCGTGGGCACTTGGTAACTAACTTAACGTTTATACCCCCTGAAAGTACACTTGGCAAGTGCGTATGTATACGAAGTATTAAACACTCGTTAAATGCTAGCGCGGCTAGCCCGAGTGGGGATGTCAAACCCTATGGATCCATATCTAAGATTCGCGTTCACCGGTTCAAAAACCAATGACTAAACGTTACCGAGCTAAAGGGAATGTTTCTGCTGTTATATAACCCACACATATATAAAGTTTAAGTACTCGTGCCTAGTATGTAAAACATAAAATTTGCATGTATTCTCAGTTCCCAAAATAAGTTAAAGTAAAAAGGGAATGCTATAACTCACAATGATAATGTAGTCGTAAAGTCGGTTCGGAAAAGGTGTGCAAGTAATCGGTCCGAAGGTCCTCAACCTAAGGCAAATAATACTAAGTCAGTAAATCATCTTAATAGGTTTAAAAGTATGTATTTAAGGTCATAAAGGTCATCATCATTCATCATCAAACAAAAGACGTAAAGTAGGTTTCGTTTATGAAAGTAGTTTAAAACAAAGTCTGACTTCAGTCAGTCACCACGGCCTCTACCCTTACTGAATTAAGGTGAGACCAGTGGCCATGGCTCCGTCTATGAGTCTTTTAAGTGTGATAAAATTTACAGAAGCAAACTCGTCTTGGTTTGACCGTGGCGACGGTCTAAGTGCGAGTAGGTCAGAAATTTCTGCACAACTTTAAAGGACATAGTAACGATCGGAGGGCCATAAATCCTAAACCGTAACTCGGATTAAGACGAGTCCTATATGAAAAGTTATCTACTCGAAAAGATCTATCTAAAAATCATAGAACAGCCCAGGTCTGCTGGTCTTTTACAGAAACAGCAGGTCAGTAGGTTTTGGACAGAAACAGTAAGTTTAAGTGAGTTCCGGTGGTCTTGGTGCTTGATGTTCATCATGGTTCTCATCCTTGATGCATATAGCTTCAAGTGTACAACTCATTGATGTATCTACATCATCTTGACCAAGGTTTGACCATCATAACCCAAGTGTAATTCTAAGACATGAAGCACAACTCACTTAAGAGTTGTATGAAGTTTGATGAACCAAAGTTACATCAAAGTCTTAGTTCTAACACATACATGAACTTTAAAGCTAATAACAAGTTACAAACTTGAAAGTAAACTAACTAATCAAGATCTTAAGATGTAGAACATAGTTCTTAGTTTGATCTTGAAGATCCAAGACTCAAAAGTCTAGATCCAAAGTTATATTTAAAGAAAACTTATTTGTGTGTTCTTGAACTTTCAAAGTTAACTTTAAGTTTCAAGAAGTATAAGATCAAGATTAACTTGTAATACTTGACCATTTAAACTAACTACATGAAATTTAAAGTGCATAAATGAAGTAGTAAACTTAAATAAACAAGAAAAGGTTCATGGTTGTTCATACTTTAAAGATTCAAACCAAAGTTTGATCTTTAGAAAGTAAACTTTAAAGTTTACTTCATGAACTTCAAGTATGAATTTAACAACTATGAACTTAAAAACTTTGAAACAATAAAAGTAGAATCATAAACTAGTAAGTTTATGTTCTTGTGTTCTTGATAAATACAAGATATTATGAAGAATCAAACTAGTAATTTTGATCTTGTAACTAGTAAAGAATAACTAATAATTACATGTAACAAACTAACAACAAGTAATCAAACTACAAATAACAAAAGATGATGATGATTGTGGGGTGTTTGAATTCGGTTTTCATCAAGAAAGAAAAGAAGAACAAGTTGTTCAAAACACTTACAAGATAGAGAGAAAAATGAGAGAGAAAAGAGAGAAAAATGTATGCAAGTAAGTGTGTGTAGTGAATGAGAGAATGTGAGTGAAGTAGTAAGTAAAAAAAAAAGATTTGAATCCTCTCCACCCATGGTAAAATCACAGCTGCAGCTGAATAAAGAGGGGGGGATGGAGTGTTCAATGGTTACTCATGTGTTAAAGCTTCTAAAGTTGGTTAAAAGGATGGTTTACATGGGGATTAAGTGCAAACTAGATTCCATATAAGATAACTAACTAGTTCAATCTCTAAGTATTACTTACACTTGCAAGACATGGGCTAATAAACCCATTTAAGATGTAGGGTGGGCTTATGAGTCTTATTCATGAGTCCATTACACTAACAAAGCCCAAGTTCAACTAATTAACAATTAAACCCAATTAAAGCCCAAGTAACTAACTAACAACCTTAGTTAATTAAAATAATTAATAAAACTTAATCATGAATGCAAATAATATCTAGAAATATCATTCGTGAAGTTTCGTGTGTCACAAAGACGTTTCGAGCCCTTAAAAGTCAAGTACGAGCAATCATGGCAACACGTAAATGTAATAACATACATTCGTTATATCACACGTATTAATAATAATAATTATTAATAAATAAACTTTGGAAAATCCAGGGTCGTTACAAAATCCATTTCAAGTAATCATCCAAGATCAAGAAACCATTGTTATTTACAGTAGCTTATCTTTCTAAATCAAGGTAATAATCATATTCAAGCTTTGATTTGATTTCTATAACCATAACTATCTTAATTCAAGTAGTAATCTTACTTGAACTTATTTTCATGTCGTGATTCTACTTCAAGAACTTCCAAGCCATCAAAGATCCTTTGAAGCTCAAGTTATTTTTTCATCATTTTCAGTAGGTTTACCTACTATACTTGAGGTAGTAATGATATTCATAACCTTGTTCGATTCGTATATATATATATAACTATCTTATTCGAAGAATATAACTTGTAATCACCAGAACATAGTTTAGTTAATTCTAAGATTGTTCGCAAACAAAAGTTAATCCTTCTAACTTGACTTTTAAAAACAACTTAACACATGTGTTATATCTTTATGATATTCTAACTTAATGAATTAAAACTTGAAAACACGATAAACACCGTAAAATCGGACATACGCCGTCGTAGTAAAACAGGGGGCTGTTTCGGGTTGGATAATTAAAAACTATGTTAATCTTTGATTTAAAAGATGTTCTTCTGGGAAAATGATATTTCTTATGAACATTAAACTATATCCAAAAATCTTGGTTAAACTCAAAATAGAAATAGGTTTTTCAAAATGGTCATCAAGATGTCGTTCTATCGACGGAAACGACTATCTCTCTCAAAAATGACTTGTAACCTGTATTTCCGAATATAAACCTATACTTTTTCTGTTTAGATTAATAAATTTTGGTTCAATACGAAACCATAGCAATTTGATTCACTCAAAACGAATTTATAATGAAGAAGTTATGGGTAAAACAAAATTGGTTAAAAATGGTTAATATGACTACGTGATGATTTTACAAAAATTTATACTAACCATATCCTAGCTAACTTTTATTGTATTATACATGTATTCTAACATGTTTTTATGTATTTCCTTATTATATACTAATCTTGATTAGTTAAGACAAGTTACATAATACGACATCATAATATGCATCGATAAACCATAGACACGTATACAATGTTTTGACATATCATATTGACATCATGTATATATTATTTTTGGAACAACCATAAGACACTATATGCGGTAATCTCAAGTTAGCATATAATGGGTCGAGGTTAATTCCAAAATAATATACCATGGGTTGTGATTGAGCCTGAGACATGTATACAATGTAACACCCTAGGAAAATCCCACATCGCCCACGAACATGAGTGATCATGGGATTATAAGGTAATACTCACGCTTTAATGACACAACGCGTTTTGGGATCACAGGCTGAGTAGAAGTGCGAGTACGTTGTGGTTAAGCATGCTCGGGCGAGAGCACTACCAGGATGGGTGACCTCCTGGGAAAGTGCTTCTCGTGTGTGGTCGCCAAGAAAAAGCCATGCGCCTGCAGGCAAAGCGGACAATATTGTGGTCATGTTAAGCTGGGGTGTTACAGAATGGTATCAGAGCCACTCATGTGTCGTTGGGGGTGGTGGGGCAAACCTCATCGAGGACGATGAGTCCCTAAGGGGGGTGAATGTAACACCCTAGGCAAATCCCACATCGCCCACGAACATGAGTGATCATGGGATTATAAGGTAATACTCACGCTTTAATGACACAACGCGTTTTGGGATCACAGGCTGAGTAGAAGTGCGAGTACGTTGTGGTTAAGCGTGCTCGGGCGAGAGCACTACCAGGATGGGTGACCTCCTGGGAAAGTGCTTCTCGTGTGTGGTCGCCAAGAAAAAGCCGTGCGCCTGCGGGCAAAGCGGACAATATTGTGGTCATGTTAAGCCGGGGTGTTACATACAATGGGCCGTTAAGTGATTCGAGATAAAATGCATACTATGGGTCTTGATTATATTAAGAAAGTGTAATATGTCTTGATTATTTCAGGATGATATATCAATTTAATTATGTACTACTAACTGTGGACTAGTAATTGTGGACTACTAACGTTGGAATGCTAACTTGATAACGTAAATCATCAACACGTAATAAAAATATTGATGTGAATATATTTCTATCATATTTTGATATATATGTATATATTTGTTATAGGTTCGTGAATCGACCCGTGGCCAAGTCTAATTCTCGACGAATTGAAAATCTGTGAAAGTGAGTTATAGTCCCATTTTTACTATCTAATATTTTGGGATGAGAATACATGCAGTTTTGAAAGTATTTTACAAAATAGACACAAGTACTTGAACTACATTCTATGATTGAATTATTATACCGCGTATCCCTTTTTGTTTAGTCTGGTAACCTAAGATTTAGTGAACGCCACTAATTGACGCGAATCCTAAAGATAGATCTATGGGCCTTGACAAGCCTCAGTCAGAGAATTTGAACTACTTTAGTACTTCGAAGTTTATATTATATACAGACGAGGTGCCTGTATGGGGATATGCTAAATGCATTTTTGTTAATGTAGGTTACCAGGTGCTCATCATATGAATGATTTTTATACAGATTGCCTTATTGTAACGACCCGCACTTTTTCGATCATACTATACTTATAAGATTAATATTTACATAAATTAAACCTTGCCAACATGATAAGCAATCCAAATTGTCGAGACTTATATTTCCGAAAAGAGTTTTACACAACGTTTGACCGTCTAGTTTGACCGATGATATCACGAACTATACAATATATGATAATTATACGTTTGTGTATATATATGTATATATACATATTTAACATGATTAATGAATATTTTAATATCTCATTTTGTATTAATAACAACAAGTTATATGTGTATTTTGAAACTACTAATTTAAGTTTTCAAAACGATAACAATACGTAACGTTATTTGACTTAAATACTTAAGACTATAATGTTTATACATATATTGTATAAGTAATGTATTTAATCACTTTTAAGAACTTAAATACATAAAATCATATAAGTGTATTCACAAAAGATAGCTATATTTGAATCCTCATTCCATTTTTCACAAAATTTCTATACGTATATTTAGAGTATTTGTACTCGTATCATACCTAGCTCCTATACGTATTTACTAATAGTAAATACACATCAAAATCACCACCTAACCAGCCATTATTCATGCCCTTAGAGCTAGGTAATTACTTTTGGATGATTACTTGACTAATTAACAAAAATACAAACTAAAATTTTGTCATGTTATCCTTAAAGATCACATTTTTAGGAGTATATATGTATCATCATTTTTGATTCATTTTTACTTCAATCTCTTAACTAAAAACACACACTCTTTCTTACTCTCTAAACTCCATAACAATCCAGCAAAGTTCCATAAAGATCTAGCTTCAAAAACCATACTAAAACACCATAAGAAAACCATACAAAAACACTTCAAGAAAACCCTCCAAGAACACCAACTTACTTCCAATCTTTCATCCACTTCCATCACCCTTTTGATTCTAGCTTCTTACTTCTCTTTTACAGCAACTTCATCCAAGGAACTTGAGGTAGAATCTATGTTCATAACCTTATTCGATTCATATATATATAGCTATCATATTTTGTGGTACAAAAGTTTAACAACAAGAACATAGTTTGAATGTTTTCAAACTTGTTTGCAAACTAAATAGATCCTTCTAACTTAACTTTTAAAATACTTCAAGACCTGTAATATAACTTATGTATATGCTAATTTAACAAGGTAAAACTTGGTTTTTTTCAAAGTATAAGTATTTTTAGAAAAATGGTCATTAAATGATTTTGTTGTAACAAAAATGTTTAACTTCATATGTTTCACTAATGTTTCACTTATGCCGTATGATTTTGAATACAAACCAAGGTATTTACAGTTCATAGTCTTAAAGAAGAACTCGATCCAAGAAGATGGCAATTTGAATCAACGAAAACGGATTTGTAACGAAGAAACTATGACGGAAACAAAATTGGTTATCCTAGATCATTTCAACTACGGGATCAATTGGAAAAAAATGATATAAATCACATATTTCTAAGATAACATGATATTTTATATATATGTACTTATAATTCAATTTTATATGGTTCAGGATCACCCGTAAACAATACGAGAAGATTAATCATAAGATCCCATGTTTGTACGCAACACGTCATTTGACAACACCGGTACTTTATGTACGCAACACGTCATTTGACAACACCGGTACCATGGGTCAAGATTAATCTCGACCAATACATATACGATGGGGTTTTATTTATTTCGTTGAGGGTTTTATTTATTTCATTGCGGGTATATTAAACATCTAAAAATGAACCATTAAAATTGAATTACTAACAACGAACTGCTAACTACGGACTAAGGAATTATTCAAAGTATTAAAAGTATAACAAGTATATATTTATAACGTTTGTTTAAAAAAAAAAGAAAACATATTGATATATTATATATGGATAGGTTCGTGATATCAACCGGAAGACCGAGTCAAATTATTTATATCATCAAGACAAGAGTGAGTATATAGTCCCACTTTTAAACTCTAAATATTTCGGGATGAGAATACATGTATTTTATGTTTTACGTTATGGACACAAGTAACTGAAAAATATATTCTACGTTGAGTTGTACCACTAGCATACTTCCCTGTAGCTTGGTAACTAATATTTACAGCGGTATTGTAAACGCGAATCCTGTTGATAGATCTATCGGGCCTGACAACCCCAACCGGACTGGACGACCAGTATTCAACGGTTGCACAGTACTTCGTTTTGTGACTACACTTGGTACGGTGTAGTAAGATTTCATATTAAAGGGAATATGCGACGTGAAAATGTTAAGTATGGTTACCAAGTGCTCAACCACTTAGAATATTTTTATTGAAATGTTTATATACGAAATCTTGTGGTCTATATATATATATTGCTGCGCACTAAACCTATATCTCACCAACTTTATGTTGACGTTTTTAAACATGTTTATTCTCAGGTGATAATTAAAGCTTCCTCTGCATTATGTTGAATCTAAGCAGGATCATGCGTACTCATATTTGTGTCAAAAATAAAACTGCATATCCGAGGACGTGTGTTGTAAAATATGCTAGAAATCGTGTTGTTATTATCATTTGTAAAGTTTGTAAGTCGAAGATTATCGTTAAACGATAATCATCTTTTTATTGTCTAAAGCTTGTAACAAAAATAATGGTTTGGTTTGTAATGTATAATATATGCAGTTTTCCCTTTTAAAAATGTCGCATATAGAGGTCAATACCTCGCAATGAAATCATACGTTATCTAACACGTTCTTATGGTTAAGGACGGGTTATGACATGTGGTATCAGAGCGTTGGTCTTAGCGAACCAGGTCTGCATTAGTGTGTCTAACCGAGAAGCCGTTAGGATACATTAGTAAGTCTGGACTTTGACCGGGTCTGATTTAAAAAAAAAAAACCATTGCTTATCACTGTTGGTTAAAATTTATATGTAAATATTATATAAGTACTAATGGGTTAGTTGTTGTGTGATAGATGTCGAGCTCAAAAATTGTTATCACAATCAACGACTCCGAATCAGAATCTTCAGATGGCGTTCCAGTCATTAACCTGTCCGATGACGAAAATGATATCTTTGGGGAAGACTCACAAATTTCGGATGAACCGACTATAGAGAACCCGGAAAGTGAACCCGAGGAGGAAAGTGAACCCGAGGAGGAAAGTGAACCCGAGGAAGAAATACAGGAAATTACAAAAGACGAGTTCGAACTAGGAAAGAAATGAAAGGCTAATGAATTAGAAAATCCAAATTCCGAGTTTAATGAGAATGATGTGGCACCAACTCCACTAGACACTACCACCCCTATTCCCGCTATTCCTATTCGTTCTGTCCCGGCATCCAGTTCTTCAGTCCCACAGCCAAAATATAGGCAGACAGTTAGGATAAGCGTTAAGCAAATCTTTGTGTCTAAACGTCCTAGAAAATAGATCAAACGATGCGCTGCTGTGTCAAACCATGGAACCGAATAATGTTTTGTATAATATTAATAGTGTGGTTTGCTTAATGTTCGATGTAAGATAAGCATATGTAAAATATTGAAGTATGAAATGCAATAATTTTCCATGGTTAAGTATTATTTAGATTGTAGTAATTGATTCTGTACTAAGCTATTAAGTATGAACATTAACGGGTAGGTACTACCCAAGATATAATTATAAAACGCTAATAAGAAGAAAAGGCTTTTATAATAATACCTAGTTCATATTATTAATAAGCTATAATGTACTATAAATACACACTACATCTATAATAATCCATGTGAATAATTATTTTCTTTCATTAGGAAATGGCGCGATTGAATCGAATGACGGAACAAGAACTCGAGGAACTCATCAACCAGCGAGTGAACGACAGAATGTTATGGGTTGAGGCTGCAAGAGCTGCTGCAGTTAATCCAAATCCTCGTGTAGGATGCTCCTACAAGACGTTTCAAGCTTGCAAGCCATCATCATTCAGTGGAACAGAAGGACCTATCGGTTTAACCCGATGGATAGAAAAGATGGAGACGGTGTTCAAAATCAGCGGTTGTGATGAAAAAGACATGACCAAGTTTGCATCGTGCACTTTACAAGATAGTGCACTCACATGGTGGAAGAATTATGTGAAGGCGGTAGGAGGAGATGTAGCTTATGATACTCCATGGGAAGAATTCAAAGCAATGATAATCACCGAGTATTGTCCAAGGAATGAGGTTATTAAGTTAGAAGATGAGTTACGAAGTTTGAAGGTGGTTGGTACTGAAATCACCAACTACAACCAGCGATTCATGGAATTAGTTTTGCTATGTCCTGAATTGGTTCCAACCGAAGAACGGAAGATTGAAATGTACAAAGCTGGTTTGCCCAAAAAGGTCAAGGCAAATGTTACAGCATCGAAACCTAAGACAATTCATGAAGCTATAACCATGGCAAACGAGCTAATGGATCAGGTCATCATGGATAAGAAAGTATCCAATACTGATGTGAAGGTATCAGGTAACAAAAGAAAGTGGAATGGAAATTATGATCGAGGTAACCAACAACAATCTTTTAAGAAACAAGAAAACACGCAAGGTGCGGGTAGTGGTTTAAGCTTTGGTTATAAAGGACAAAATCCTTTATGCAACCGTTGCCACAAACATCACTTTGGTTACTGTAGTGTGTTATGCACCAAGTGTAATCGACAAGGTCATCTTGCGGAAGATTGTAAGGCTCTCGTTACAAATGGCAACAAGACTCCTGCCACCAACGCAAATAGAACTGCTTTGGCTACCATTACTTGTTTTGGTTGTGGAAAACAAGGTCACTATAAGAGTCAGTGCCCGAATCAGAATGGCGGACCTGCACGTGGAAGAGCGTTTGTTATTAATGCTAGAGAGGCACGAGAAGACCCGGAGCTTGTTACGGGTACGTTTACCATTAATAACTTATCAGCATCTATTTTATTTGATACTGGCGCCGATAGAAGTTACGTGTGTATAAATTTTTACACTAAATTGAATTGTTCATCATTACCTCTAGATGCTAAGTACATGATTGAGTTAGCTAATGGTAAACTAATTAAAGCCGATAAAATTTGTCGTGATTGTAAGATAAATTTAGCCGGTTATTATAGAAGGTTTATTCAAGATTTTTCTCGAATAGCTAAGCCGTTGACAGCATTAACGCAAAAAGGGAAGAAATACGAATGGACCTCGGAGCAGGAGAACGCATTTCAATTATTGAAGAAGAAGTTAACTACGGCGCCTATTTTATCGTTACCTGAAGGGAACGATGATTTTGAAATATATTGTGACGCTTCGCGACAAGGTTTTGGTTGTGTTCTTATGCAACGAAAGAAAGTTATTGCATACGCATCCCGACAATTGAAGATTCACGAGCGGAATTATACGACGCATGATCTAGAACTGGGAGCAGTCGTGTTTGCGTTAAAGATATGGAGACACTACTTATATGGGGTTAGATGCACTGTGTTTACTGATCATAAAAGCCTTCAACATATTTTCGATCAAAAACAGCTGAACATGAGGCAACGTAGGTGGGTCGAGCTGATAAACGACTATGATTGTGAAATTCGTTATCATCCCGGGAAGGCGAACGTGGTGGCCGATGCTCTAAGCAGAAAGGAACGAGAACCAATTCGAGTACGAGCGATGAACATAAAAATTCGCATGAATCTCAACTCACAAATCAAAGAAGTTCAACGAGAAGCACTTACTAAAGAAAATATAGGGAATGAAATAATGAAGAAGTATGAGAAGCAACTCGTTATGCGGGAAGATGGAATTCGATATTTTGCAAATCGTATTTGGGTACCGAAGTTGGGTGGATTAAGGAAGTTGATATTGAACGAGGCACATAAGACAAGATACTCGATACATCCTGGAGTTGGAAAGATGTATCAAGATCTTAAGACACGTTATTGGTGGCCTAACTTAAAGACAGACGTTGCAACATATGTTGGGGAATGTTTAACTTGTTCCAAAGTCAAAGCTGAACACCAGAAGCCGTCAGGGTTACTTCAACAACCAGAAATTCCAGAATGGAAATGGGACGGTATTACCATGGATTTCATCACGAAGTTACCAAAGACTGCCTGGGGATACGACACCATTTGGGTGATTGTTGATCGTCTCACCAAGTCTGCACATTTCTTACCTATAAAGGAAACGGATAGAATGGAGAAACTATTACGATTGTATATAAAGGAAGTTGTTTCAAGGCATGGAATACCTATTTCCATTATATCCGATCGTGATAGTAGATTTACCTCAAAATTCTGGCAATCACTACAGGAG
The DNA here is from genome assembly GCF_046630445.1 of Rutidosis leptorrhynchoides. Taxonomy (NCBI): domain Eukaryota; kingdom Viridiplantae; phylum Streptophyta; class Magnoliopsida; order Asterales; family Asteraceae; genus Rutidosis; species Rutidosis leptorrhynchoides. The sequence goes on from NC_092333.1 coordinate 567,015,042, forward strand.
GCACTAGGAACTCGGTTGGATATGAGTACCGCATATCATCCACAAACCAATGGACAGAGTGAAAGAACGATTCAGACTCTCGAAGACATGCTCAGGGCATGTGTGATCGATTTTGGAAACGGATGGGATAAATATCTACCGTTAGCAGAATTCTCGTATAATAATAGTTATCATGCGAGCATTGGAGCTGCGCCATTCGAAGCATTGTATGGAAGGAAGTGTAGATCTCCTATCTGTTGGAATGAAGTAGGAGATCGACAATTAACTAGTCCCGAGATCATACACGAAACGACTGAGAAGATAGTACAAATCAAGGAGAGATTGAAAACAGCCCGTAGTCGCCAAAAGAGCTACGCCGATGTTCGAAGGAAACTATTAGAGTTTCAGGTCGGGGACATGGTTATGCTAAAGGTGTCACCTTGGAAAGGTGTAATACGTTTCGGCAAAAGGGGTAAACTGAACCCAAGATACGTAGGCCTGTTTAAGATCATCGAACGCATTGGACCGGTAGCTTATCGACTCGAGTTACCGCAACAACTCACCGGAGTACATAAAACCTTTCACATCTCGAACCTTAAGAAGTGTCTTGCAAAGGAAGACCTTACCATTCCTCTTGAAGAAATCCATGTCGACGAGAAACTACAATTCGTCGAAGAATCAATCGAAATCATGGACCGTGAAGTTAAAAAGCTCAAACAGAGCAATATACCGATTGTTAAGGTTCGTTGGAATGCTAGAAGAGGTCCCGAGTTTACTTGGGAACGAGAGGATCAGATGAAGCAAAAGTATCCACACTTGTTTCTCGATGACGCAAAATAGGTACAATTTTAAAATTTCGGGACGAAATTTATTTAACGGGGAGGTAATGTAACGACCCGCACTTTTTCGATCATACTATACTTATAAGATTAATATTTACATAAATTAAACCTTGCCAACATGATAAGCAATCCAAATTGTCGAGACTTATATTTCCGAAAAGAGTTTTACACAACGTTTGACCGTCTAGTTTGACCGATGATATCACGAACTATACAATATATGATAATTATACGTTTGTGTATATATATGTATATATACATATTTAACATGATTAATGAATATTTTAATATCTCATTTTGTATTAATAACAACAAGTTATATGTGTATTTTGAAACTACTAATTTAAGTTTTCAAAACGATAACAATACGTAACGTTATTTGACTTAAATACTTAAGACTATAATGTTTATACATATATTGTATAAGTAATGTATTTAATCACTTTTAAGAACTTAAATACATAAAATCATATAAGTGTATTCACAAAAGATAGCTATATTTGAATCCTCATTCCATTTTTCACAAAATTTCTATACGTATATTTAGAGTATTTGTACTCGTATCATACCTAGCTCCTATACGTATTTACTAATAGTAAATACACATCAAAATCACCACCTAACCAGCCATTATTCATGCCCTTAGAGCTAGGTAATTACTTTTGGATGATTACTTGACTAATTAACAAAAATACAAACTAAAATTTTGTCATGTTATCCTTAAAGATCACATTTTTAGGAGTATATATGTATCATCATTTTTGATTCATTTTTACTTCAATCTCTTAACTAAAAACACACACTCTTTCTTACTCTCTAAACTCCATAACAATCCAGCAAAGTTCCATAAAGATCTAGCTTCAAAAACCATACTAAAACACCATAAGAAAACCATACAAAAACACTTCAAGAAAACCCTCCAAGAACACCAACTTACTTCCAATCTTTCATCCACTTCCATCACCCTTTTGATTCTAGCTTCTTACTTCTCTTTTACAGCAACTTCATCCAAGGAACTTGAGGTAGAATCTATGTTCATAACCTTATTCGATTCATATATATATAGCTATCATATTTTGTGGTACAAAAGTTTAACAACAAGAACATAGTTTGAATGTTTTCAAACTTGTTTGCAAACTAAATAGATCCTTCTAACTTAACTTTTAAAATACTTCAAGACCTGTAATATAACTTATGTATATGCTAATTTAACAAGGTAAAACTTGGTTTTTTCAAAGTATAAGTATTTTTAGAAAAATGGTCATTAAATGATTTTGTTGTAACAAAAATGTTTAACTTCATATGTTTCACTAATGTTTCACTTATGCCGTATGATTTTGAATACAAACCAAGGTATTTACAGTTCATAGTCTTAAAGAAGAACTCGATCCAAGAAGATGGCAATTTGAATCAACGAAAACGGATTTGTAACGAAGAAACTATGACCGAAACAAAATTGGTTATCCTAGATCATTTCAACTACGGGATCAATTGGAAAAAAATGATATAAATCACATATTTCTAAGATAACATGATATTTTATATATATGTACTTATAATTCAATTTTATATGGTTCAGGATCACCCGTAAACAATACGAGAAGATTAATCATAAGATCCCATGTTTGTACGCAACACGTCATTTGACAACACCGGTACTTTATGTACGCAACACGTCATTTGACAACACCGGTACCATGGGTCAAGATTAATCTCGACCAATACATATACGATGGGGTTTTATTTATTTCGTTGGGGGTTTTATTTATTTCATTGCGGGTATATTAAACATCTAAAAATGAACCATTAAAATTGAATTACTAACAACGAACTGCTAACTACGGACTAAGGAATTATTCAAAGTATTAAAAGTATAACAAGTATATATTTATAACGTTTGTTTAAAAAAAAAAGAAAACATATTGATATATTATATATGGATAGGTTCGTGATATCAACCGGAAGACCGAGTCAAATTATTTATATCATCAAGACAAGAGTGAGTATATAGTCCCACTTTTAAACTCTAAATATTTCGGGATGAGAATACATGTATTTTATGTTTTACGTTATGGACACAAGTAACTGAAAAATATATTCTACGTTGAGTTGTACCACTAGCATACTTCCCTGTAGCTTGGTAACTAATATTTACAGCGGTATTGTAAACGCGAATCCTGTTGATAGATCTATCGGGCCTGACAACCCCAACCGGACTGGACGACCAGTATTCAACGGTTGCACAGTACTTCGTTTTGTGACTACACTTGGTACGGTGTAGTAAGATTTCATATTAAAGGGAATATGCGACGTGAAAATGTTAAGTATGGTTACCAAGTGCTCAACCACTTAGAATATTTTTATTGAAATGTTTATATACGAAATCTTGTGGTCTATATATATATATTGCTGCGCACTAAACCTATATCTCACCAACTTTATGTTGACGTTTTTAAACATGTTTATTCTCAGGTGATAATTAAAGCTTCCTCTGCATTATGTTGAATCTAAGCAGGATCATGCGTACTCATATTTGTGTCAAAAATAAAACTGCATATCCGAGGACGTGTGTTGTAAAATATGCTAGAAATCGTGTTGTTATTATCATTTGTAAAGTTTGTAAGTCGAAGATTATCGTTAAACGATAATCATCTTTTTATTGTCTAAAGCTTGTAACAAAAATAATGGTTTGGTTTGTAATGTATAATATATGCAGTTTTCCCTTTTAAAAATGTCGCATATAGAGGTCAATACCTCGCAATGAAATCATACGTTATCTAACACGTTCTTATGGTTAAGGACGGGTTATGACACTTATATCTGTGTGCAAATTTATAAATGAAATCTTGGTGGTCTATTATTACAATTTGATATATATATATAGGTTAAACTTATAACTTACCAATATTTTTGTTGACGTTTAAAGCATGTTTATTCTCGGGTGATTATTAAGAGCTTCCGCTGTCGCATGCTAAATAAAGACAAGAATCGGAGTCTGCATGCTTGTTAAATATTGTTTAAAAACTGCATTCGAGAACTTATGTTATTGTAACATATTATTGTTGTAAACCATTATATAATGGTCGTGTGTAAACTTTATATTTTAGATTATCATTACTTGATAATCTATGTTATGTCTTCAAAACCTTTGTCGATAAAATAAAGGTTATGGTGTATTTTAAAAATGAATGCAGTCTTTGAAAAGCGTCTCATATAGAGGTCAAAACCTCGCAATGAAACCAATTAATATGAAACGTTTATAATCGATATGAACGGGGCATTTCATGAAGTGTTATCGACAGTCAGGGAATCAAATTTTCAAATTCCATGATTAAAGAAATAGGTGATGGAAGCTCAATCAAGTTTTGGATCGATGTGTGGATATGGAACACATCACTTAAAAACTCTTTCCACAGATTGTATGCACTTGAAGCCGAGAAGAATGTCACAGTCCTCGACAGAATCAAGCAAAATGAGGGGCGGGTTGCGGTCGAATGGAACTGGAACAGAGAACTTCGTGGTAGAGCATTAAGTGATCTTCAAGAGCTAATGAAAACAATCGAAGGTGCACGGCTGCAAGAAAATTCGAGTGATAAATGGAAATGGTCTCTCAGTAGCGACGAAAATTTCACAACTAAACAGGTTGCAAATTTAATATGTGAAAAACGACTCCCCAATGGTTCGAATGTCTGGGTAATCAAGCGAAATAAATCAGTGCCGCAAAAAGTGTGGATTTTCACATGGAAAGCAAACTGTGACAATCCTTCCAAATCCCTTTAGACGAATACATCATTCATTGATTTCATAGTGAGGTTTTGACCTCTATATGATACGTTTTGTAAACATTGCATTCTTTTCAAAAGGTACACAATAAATGAATATCAATTTCTAAGGTTTTCAATGTTTGATGATTTCTACATATAGACAATCAGCATAAATAATAGTTTACCATAATACATTCGTTGACAATGCAGTCAAAATAAGATACACGGTGATGATTTTGTGAATGCAAAGTTTTCTTGAATAAAGCATGTATGACTCCATGCACATAGCTTGTATCGCATATAAGCAAACAGCGGAAGACTTCTAGAAACCTGAGAATAAACATGCTTAAAAGTGTCAACACAAAGGTTGGTTAGTTCATAGTTTTAATGTTGCGCATAATCTGTATATAAAGGTGAATCACAAGTTTTCAGTTGTTTCATCCAGAAACGTTTATCAAAATATTCTATGAAATTGAGCACCCTGGTAACTAAACTTAACGTATATATAATTTATACCCTTTGTATAATCATCTTAATAATACACACAAACCAACGTGTACGCTTCTCAAATAGCATACGTCCGTTAAAAGGCTAGTGCTCTAGCTCGGACGGGGATATCAAGTCCTATGGATCCATATACTACTACTCGCGCCCACCAGTTCTTATAACTGGCAGTTACTAGTTACCAAAGCTAAGGGATTTTCGGTTTAACTCAGTGTAGAATTTAGTATGTACTTGTGTCTTATTGCGTTTAAAATAAATTGCATGTATTCTCAGCCCAAAAATATTTAAAGTATTTAAAAAGTGAGACTATAAACTCACCTTAACAACACATAAAGTAATTCACCGGAATGTGATCAAAACTCGGAATGTAAAATAACCGTAGATCTCAACCTAGAGAACATATGTTGGTCAATACATGTCTATACATGTCTATTAACATAATATAAGTCTTGATAATTAAACGAATTTATAGTTTATCAAACTCAAAATATTATTTATTTCAGGAGTTATATTATATTTGAATTATCATGGCAATCGAACATATTTTATTATTTCACATAGTTTTCCAATACTTGTAAAATCAGATTGTAGTGTTTATAAAGATTTATAACATGATAAGACAGTCAACTTTGACAATTGCTCAACAAGACAAGACGTGCCTTATATAGAAATTCATTTACTCGATTAGTAATATTTAAAAATTTAATTTATCAATCTCATAGACAAGTTGTTCAAATATTAATTTACAGTTTCAAACACAATTTCATTTAACGTTAACCATAATTCAGTTGACCATATCTTTTAATCCGTTCATCGAAATCACGTGATTTCTAAATGAAAAGTTAATAATTTTTCGCTAGCTTTCCAACGACATGCATATCTTATACCTTATCTCAACCGCATATGTAACTAATTCAGGATTCAACATAACCTATCTAATGGCAATATCAAAAGTACAAGCATGCATAATCCTATATACTCGAGCACTAGTCAGGGATACACTATTAATATATAAAAATTAAATTACGAGTACTCACGTATCAATATTGAGATTCAATATTGAAGGAAAGGTACGTAGACGCAACAGAGATGATAAACATTAATTTGATCTCACGAGCAATACCCCCGAACCATACCCATCACCTCCTTAGTTATAACCCATAATTTCCTTAACTCTATCCCACTCGAAAACTCGTTTTGGAAAATACTTGAGCAGAACCTCGTCATATTATTTTATGTGTAATACTAATTATAATATTACTAATACTACTAATAAAAATAAGATTAATAATAATATTAATCTTAATAATGATAATATAAATAATAATAATAATAATAATAATAATAATAATAATAATAATAATAATAATAATAATAATAATAATAATAATAATAATAATAATAATTTAATTTCTATAGGTAATACTCCGTAGGATGAAATGAATCACAGAATGAAACGAGTTCAGTTTTTAAAGGAGATGTTAGCCACCTACCCCCTCCATGCGATCGCATGAGGATATGAGGAGGCACTCATGCGATCGCATGAGCCCTCTTTCCAGCTTCAATTCGTCAAATGCACCTGCCGACACTCATGTGTAATAATTATATATATTATTTAATATATAATATATTTAATCTTTAGAATTAATTAAATATTATATTATATTCTCGTGCATGGTAAAAATGTAATTTTTGTTCAAATGACTCGTACGTTGTCACTCGACTCATGTACCACTTTCGGTTTTTCGAGCGCACTTTCGTACGTTTAGAAAACTAGCCTTTTACGTTACGCGACGTGTACCCTTATTAATAATTTGACTTACTCATCAATAAATTATCTTATAAAAAATGTAACTTTTAAAATTGAGCGTTGTGGTCATTTGCTTCTATAAATCAGTGGCTCGTTGTTTATCAAAATATATTATTTTAAATCAGGACGTGTTATGACTAAGTTAAAATATATATATATATATATATATATATATATATATATATATATATATATATATATATATATATATATATATATATATATATATATATATATATATATATATATATTTTTATTTAGATTTGTAAATTTGTACGTAATATATATGTTTGAAATATTTATCTAATGATATAAAGATAAAGTTTAAATTTGTTCGGAAATTTTCGGGTCGTCACAGTACCTACCCGTTAAAGAAATTTCGTCCCGAAATTTGATCGTGGTCGTCATGGCTAATCATAAAAAATGTTTTTATGACGAATATGAGTTGGTATATAGAGTTTTATCACTATTGAGTAATATAGATAAAACGATTCGATTAATTGAAGAGTACGAGTGAAGTTATCCTAAAAGGAATGAAATGAGAAATAAAGTTTTGTTTTAACTTTTGATGTTGTCTTGGTTGGATTCCGGAATTCAAGGGATTTAAAGAAAATCTTCTAAATCTAAAAGATTTGATTCTTAGGTGAATAAGGAAATTAGGATCTCTCTAATTAAATGCGGAGATCTGCCTTGATTTCTCTATCAAATATTTCACTATAAATTAACTTCTTCCAGTTTGTCACTTTTACCATTCCTATACTTAATTCTCAAATTCAAAAGATTATGAAAATGCTTAATCCAGTTCTGATCCTTGTCCTTATCCTTACTATCGTAACAATCATTCTCCTTTTCCAACTTCCACCAGTGGAATCTGCTTACTTCTACTTTGCTCTTGGGCTTATAGTGCTTTTAATTCTCCCGTGTCTTTATGTTGCGATAAACATTGATATTCACGGTTTGTAATTTATGCGTTGTTATCGGGTTTTATATCTCCCCTTATATTTTAATGTCCCTACTTCTGTCTTCTATAATCATTGTCATCCACAGTTAATACTCCCTCCTATTTGCTGCGATTTATACTCCAATTTCTATTTCAGAGCTTTGTCACTTCGTTTCTTCTTCTTGCGATTAGGCATCTCTTGTAATGGTCCAGAATTCGCATATATAAATTTCGGAATGAACATTGTTAATGTTCTAGGAAGGAAATGATAATGGAACGATTTTGATTTGTTAAATTACCAGAATACCCTGGAAAAGACCGAATCATCAAGAAATATTTTCTTGATATTTTAGAGATTAAATAGGATACAAGAGTCGTGTAACATGGCACATGATGATGTTATGATCTGTGAATCATTACATTCCATTTACAAACTCAGCATGAATTACTGTAATATAATCACGTTGATCAAGTGTCATTATATTATACTAACTCATGCTTCAGTTCCCAACACCACTTCAAAATTATTCATATTTTAAACTCGAAGGTTTCAGAATTTAGAAACTAAAATAGTTTCTTTTATGATGTAACACAGATATCATAAGGAGAAAATTGATTTCCGATAGAATGATTATGGAATTATCTCCAGAAATATGGAGGATATTTATAATGAAAGATACGATGATATCTCAGAATTTCTAATATCAGAGGATGATGAAGAATATTGTCCGCAAGGGTTTAGATTCGGAAGCAAGGTATTCGTTAATGGCTTCAGCAGATACTGAATCATTTGGATCCTTTGAGGGAAGGTTTCATCCTTGTGATTTATCCACAGCCTCGTTCATACTTTGCTCAATTCGTTTTCCAGTTCCAAACCTTTTCTTTTTCATAGCTTTGCAAACACACTATTCTTTATTATCAAACTTTTTACTGTTAAGGTCGTTTATAGTTTTTGCTGCTTCATCAGCACTTTTCAAAACTTCGAGAACTAGTTCACAGTTTTAGGGTGTTTTTCAGAAACTTCACATTCAGAGTCTGTAAGTCTTGGAGGTAAACGTTATATGTATATATATAACTGTTAGCGTAAAATTACTACGAAATTCAAAATACTGATTGCTAATTCCCAGTAGTTGGTATGACAATTGTTGTTACAAGTTGTAGATGAGTACTTGATAGAGTTTCAATGAATAAGTATCGTGATTTTTTTTTCGGAGAGGCTTAAAGATCAATGAAGTTGTTGATAAGTTTACTGCTAATGTGGTGGAACATAAACGGTTCCTCGGTAACGATGGCGAAAAGGCAACGTGTATATCAAGGTTATAATAAGGCTGTTTCGACTGAAAAATCGAAGTTGATTTGCTGGAGCTGTGACAAAACTGTCTATTTTGAAAAGGGATTGAAAAGTTATTTTAGCTAATAAATGCCAAAGGGTCTGACACGGATACGTGTTAAACTATGACTTTGGTTTCAAGTGTTTTTCAGGTACATAACTGTGGGTAACATGTGGTTGGATCATCATCTCGATTGTTCATTATTTTGAAGTGTCTTCAGGAATTTCGAAGGGTTTGAACACCGATCGTAATCGTTAATATACATATGATGTTCTAGCACAGTTTTGAAATCAAAATACAGCTTTGAAAGATGTAGAAATCTAAGAGTGATGATATCGGTTATATCTCGACTTGGATTCTGATATGTTAAAATCAGAATATGTAATTGAATTTAAATGAGTATGGTTGTTTTGATTTATATGAAAGAATATATATCGTTGTGAAAGTAGTGAATATAATTGATGATTTGTTGAATCGGAATTGAAGAATGTAACATATTAATTGTGAATATATATCTCTCGGGTATTACCTACCCGTTAAAATATTCTCACCATTAACAGTTTGTACAAAAAAATTTCTTAATTACAATCTTTATGAAAAAATACTTACATATATATTTTCTTTAGATGTAATCATGGATTTAATGAGTGAACATAATATTAATCTCATCTGGTTTTCGACTAAGACTAGAATATATAATCTCTAACACTTTTAGAAACTACATATTCTCTGCAGAATATTTCTTTGATGAAGTTATGAATCAATACTTCATCGTTTGTTGTTATTGGTATTCCTTGGTATCTATGGTGCATATGACGTTGATGTTCGAGGTACAGATTGTGATGTTAAGGTGTGAGAAGCGAATGTTGTTGTTGGTGGTGGTAATGGTACTGTTGATGTTGGTGATGCTGCTGATGTTCGTGGTATTGAGGCTTGCGATGTGGATGTTGTTGGTGGTGGTGATGGTACTGTTGGTGTTGCTGATGGTGGTACTGTCGCTGCCGGTGCTACTGCTGGTGCTTGTAACCTTTGCACCATATGAAATGTCCCGTTCTTATTGATTAAAAACGTTCCATATTAATTGATTTCGTTGCGAGGTTTTGACCTCTATATGAGACGTTTTTCAAAGACTGCATTTATTTTTAAAACAAACCATAACCTTTATTTCATAAATAAAGGTTTAAAAAGCTTTACGTAGATTATCAAATAATGATAATCTAAAATATCCTGTTTACACACGACCATTACATAATGGTTTACAATACAAATATGTTACATCGAAATCAGTTTCTTGAATGCAGTTTTTACACAATATCATACAAACATGGACTCCAAATCTTGTCCTTATTTTAGTATGCAACAGCGGAAGCTCTTAGTATTCACCTGAGAATAAACATGCTTTAAACGTCAACAAAAATGTTGTTGAGTTATAGGTTTAACCTATATATATCAAATCGTAACAATAGACCACAAGATTTCATATTTCAATACATATCCCATACATAGAGATAAAAATCATTCATATGGTGAACACCTGGTAATCGACATTAACAAGATGCATATATAAGAATATCCCCATCATTCCGGGACACCCTTCGGATATGATATAAATTTCGAAGCACTAAAGCATCCGGTACTTTGGATGGGGTTTGTTAGACCCAATAGATCTATCTTTAGGATTCGCATCAATTAGGGTGTCTATTCCCTAATTCTTAGATTACCAGACTTAATAAAAAGGGGCATATTCGATTTCGATAATTTAACCATAGAATGTAGTTTCATGTACTTGTGTCTATTTTGTAAATCATTTATAAAACCTGCATGTATTCTCATCCCAAAAATATTAAATTTTAAAAGTGGGACTATAACTCACTTTCACAGATTTTACTTCGTCGGGAAGTAAGACTTGGCCACTGGTTGATTCACGAACCTATAACAATATATACATATATATCAAAGTATGTTCAAAATATATTTACAACACTTTTAATATATTTTGATGTTTTAAGTTTATTAAGTCAGCTGTCCTCGTTAGTAACCTACAACTAGTTGTCCACAGTTATATGTACAGAAATAAATCGATAAATATTATCTTGAATCAATCCACGACCCAGTGTATACGTATCTCAGTATTGATCACAACTCAAACTATATATATTTTGGAATCAACCTCAACCCTGTATAGCTAACTCCAACATTCACATATAGAGTGTCTATGGTTGTTCCGAAATATATATAGATGTGTCGACATGATAGGTCAAAACATTGTATACGTGTCTATGGTATCTCAAGATTACATAATATACAATACAAGTTGATTAAGTTATGGTTGGAATAGATTTGTTACCAATTTTCAAGTAGCTAAAATGAGAAAAATTATCCAATCTTGTTTTACCCATAACTTCTTCATTTTAAATCCGTTTTGAGTGAATCAAATTGCTATGGTTTCATATTGAACTCTATTTTATGAATCTAAATAGAAAAAGTATAGGTTTATAGTCGGAAAAATAAGTTACAAGTCGTTTTTGTAAAGGTAGTCATTTCAGTCGAAAGAACGACGTCTAGATGACCATTTTAGAAAACATACTTCCACTTTAAGTTTAACCATAATTTTTTGATATAGTTTCATGTTCATAATAAAAATAATTTTCCCAGAATAACAACTTTTAAATCAAGGTTTATCATAGTTTTTAATTAACTAACCCAAAACAGCCCGCGGTGTTACTACGACGGCGTAAATCCGGTTTTACGGTGTTTTTCGTGTTTCCAGGTTTTAAATCATTAAGTTAGCATATCATATAGATATAGAACATGTGTTTAGTTGATTTTAAAAGTCAAGTTAGAAGGATTAACTTTTATTTGCGAACAAGTTTAGAATTAACTAAACTATGTTCTAGTGATTACAAGTTTAAACCTTCGAATAAGATAGCTTTATATGTATGAATCGAATGATGTTATGAACATCATTACTACCTCAAGTTCCTTGGATAAACCTACTGGAAATAAGAAAAATGGATCTAGCTTCAAAGGATCCTTGGATGGCTTGAAAGTTCTTGAAGCAGAATCATGACACGAAAACAATTTCAAGTAAGATTTATACTCGAAATAAGATTGTTATAGTTATAGAAATTGAATTAAAGTTTGAATATGATTATTACCTTGTATTAGAAAGATAACCTATTGTAAGTAACAAAGGTTTCTTGATCTTGGATGATTACTTGGAATGGATTTAGAAAACTTGGAAGTAAACTTGCAATCTTGGAAGTATTCTTGATTTTATGAAACTAGAACTTTTGAAATTTATGAAGAACACTCAGAACTTGAAGATAGAACTTGAGAGAGATAAATTTGATGAAGAAAATTGAAGAATGAAAGTGGTTGTAGGTGTTTTTGGTCATTGGTGTATGGATTAGATATAAAGGATATGTAATTTTGTTTTCATGTAAATAAGTCATGAATGATTACTCATATTTTTGTAATTTTATGAGATATTTCATGCTAGTTGCCAAATGATGGTTCCCACATGTGTTAGGTGACTCACATGGGCTGCTAAGAGCTGATCATTGGAGTGTATATACCAATAGTACATACATCTAAAAGCTGTGTATTGTACGAGTACGAATACGGGTGCATACGAGTAGAATTGTTGATGAAACTGAACGAGGATGTAATTGTAAGAATTTTTGTTAAGTATAAGTATTTTGATAAGTGTCTTGAAGTCTTTCAAAAGTGTATGAATACATATTAAAACACTACATGTATATACATTTTAACTGAGTCGTTAAGTCATCGTTAGTCGTTACATGTAAATGTTGTTTTGAAACTTTTAGGTTAACGATCTTGTTGAATGTTGTTAACCCATTGTTTATTATAATAAATGAGATTTCAAATTGTTATATTATCATGATATTATGATTTATAATATATCTTAGTATGATATATATACAGTTAAATGTCGTTACAACGATAATCGTTACATATATGTCTCGTTTCGAAATCATTAAGTTAGTAGTCTTATTTTTACATATGTATTTCATTGTTAATACACTTAATAATATATTTACTTATCATTTAACATAATTAACCAAGTGTGTCAATATCTTAATATGATTCATATGTACCTAGTAAGACGTTGTAATAACGATAATCGTTATATATATTGTTTTCGAGTTTCTTAAATTAATAGTCTCATTTTTATGTATATAACTCATTGTTAAAATAACTAATGAGATACATACTTATAATAAAATCATGTTAACTATATATATATATATATAACCATATATATGTCATCGTATAGTTTTTACAAGTTTTAACGTTCGTGAATCACCGGTCAACTTGGGTGGTCAATTGTCTATATGAAACCTATTTCAGTTAATCAAGTCTTAACAAGTTTGATTGCTTAACATGTTGGAAACACTTAATCATGTAAATAACAATTTCATTTAATATATATATAAACATGGAAAAGTTCGGGTCACTACAGTACCTACCCGTTAAATAAATTTCGTCCCGAAATTTTAAGCAGTTGGAGGTATTGACGTATCTTCTGGAAATAAATGCGGGTATTTCTTCTTCATCTGATCTTCACGCTCCCAGGTGAACTCGGGTCCTCTACGATCATTCCATCGAACCTTAACAATCGGTATCTTGTTTTGTTTAAGTCTCTTAACCTCACGATCCATTATTTCGACGGGTTCTTCAATGAATTAAAGTTTTTCATTGATTTGGATTTCGTCCAACGGAATAGTGAGATCTTCTTTAGCAAAACATTTCTTCAAATTTGAGACGTGGAAAGTGTTATGTACAGCCGCGAGTTGTTGAGGTAGCTCCAGCTGGTAAGCTACTGGTCCGACACGATCTATAATCTTGAATGGTCCAATGTACCTTGGATTTAGTTTCCCCCGTTTACCAAATCGAACAACGCCTTTCCAAGGTGAAACCTTAAGCATGACCATTTCTCCAATTTCAAACTCTATATCTTTTCTTTTACTGTCCGCGTAGCTCTTTTGTCAACTCTGTGCGGTTTTCAATCTTTGTTGAATTTGGATGATTTTCGCGGTAGTTTCTTGTATTATCTCCGGACCCGTAATCTGTCTATCCCCCACTTCACTTTAACAAATCGGAGACCTGCACTTTCTACCATAAAGTGCTTCAAACGGCGCCATCTCAATGCTTGAATGGTAGCTGTTGTTGTAGGAAAATTCTGCTAACGGTAGATGTCGATCCCAACTGTTTCCGAAATCAATAACACAAGCTCGTAGCATGTCTTCAAGCGTTTGTATCGTCCTTTCATTCTGCCCATCAGTTTGTGGATGATAGGCAGTACTCATGTCTAGACGAGTTTCCAATGCTTGCTGTAATGTCTGCCAGAATCTTGAAATAAATCTGCCATCCCTATCAGAGATAATAGAGATTGGTATTCCATGTCTGGAGACGACTTCCTTCAAATACAGTCGTGCTAACTTCTCCATCTTGTCATCTTCTCTTATTGGTAGAAACTGTGCTGACTTGGTGAGACGATCAACTATTACTCAAATAGTATCATAACCACTTGCAGTCCTTGGTAATTTAGTAATGAAATCCATGGTAATGTTTTCCCATTTCCATTCCGGGATTTCAGGTTGTTGTAGTACACCTGATGGTTTCTGATGTTCAGCTTTGACCTTAGAACACGTCAAACATTCTCCTACATATTTAGCAATATCGACTTTCATACCTGGCCACCAAAAATGTTTCTTAAGATCCTTGTACATCTTCCCTGTTCCAGGATGTATTGAGTATCTGGTTTTATGAGCTTCTCTAAGTACCATTTCTCTCATATCTCCAAATTTTGGTACCCAAATCCTTTCAGCCCTATACCGGGTTCTGTCTTCCCGAATATTAAGATGCTTCTCCGATCCTTTGGGTATTTCATCCTTTAAATTTCCCTCTTTTAAAACTCCTTGTTGCGCCTCCTTTATTTGAGTAGTAAGGTTAGTGTGAATCATTATATTCATAGATTTTACTCGAATGGGTTCTCTGTCCTTTCTGCTCAAGGCGTCGGCTACCACATTTGCCTTCCCCGGGTGGTAACGAATCTCAAAGTCGTAATCATTCAACAATTCAATCCACCTACGCTGCCTCATATTCAGTTATTTCTGATTAAATATGTGTTGAAGACTTTTGTGGTCGGTATATATAATACTTTTGACCCCATATAAGTAGTGCCTCCAAGTCTTTAATGCAAAAACAACCGCGCCTAATTCCAAATCATGCGTCGTATAATTTTGCTCGTGAATCTTCAATTGTCTAGACGCATAAGCAATCACCTTCATCCGTTGCATTAATACACAACCGAGACCTTGCTTTGATGCGTCACAATAAATTACAAAATCATCATTCCCTTCAGGCAATGACAATATAGGTGCCGTAGTTAGCTTTTTCTTCAATAATTGAAACGCCTTCTCTTGTTCATTCTTCCATTCAAATTTCTTCCCTTTATGCGTTAATGCAGTCAAGGGTTTTGCTATTTTGGAGAAATCTTGGATGAATCTTCTGTAGTAACCAGCCAATCCAAAAAATTGACGTATATGCTTCAGAGTTTTTGGGGTTTCCCACTTTTCAACGATTTCGATCTTTGCCGGGTCCACCTGGATACCTTCTTTGTTCACTATGTGACCAAGGAATTGAAATTCTTCCAACCAAAATGCACACTTTGAAAACTTAGCGTACAGTTTTTCTTACCTCAATACTTCTAGCACTTTTCTCAAATGTTCTTCGTGCTCTTGATCATTCTTTGAGTAAATAAGTATGTCATCGATGAAAACAATGACAAACTTGTCAAGATATGGCCCACACACTCGGTTCATAAGGTCCATGAACACAGCTGGTGCGTTAGTCAATCCAAACGGCATAACCATAAACTCGTAATGACCATAACGCGTCCTAAAAGCAGTTTTTGGAATATCATCCTCATTTACTCGCATTTGATAATATCCAGAACGTAAATCGATCTTCGAATAAACCGACGAGCCTTGTAGTTGATCAAATAAGTCGTCAATTCTCGGCAGTGGATAACGGTTTTTGATGGTAAGTTTGTTCAACTCTCTGTAGTCAATACACAACCTAAATGTACCATCCTTCTTCTTAACAAACAAAACAGGAGCTCCCCATGGTGATGTGCTTGGTCGAATGAAACCACGTTCTAATAGTTCTTACAGTTGGCTTTGCAGTTCTTTCATCTCGCTGGGTGCGAGTCTATAAGGAGCACGAGCTATTGGTGCAGCTCCTGGTACAAGATCTATTTGAAATTCAACAGATCGATGTGGAGGTAGTCCCGGTAATTCTTTCGGAAATACATCGGGAAATTCTTTTGCGACGGGAACATCATTGATGCTCTTTTCTTCAGTTTGTACTTTCTCGACGTGTGCTAGAACAGCATAGCAACCTTTTCTTATTAGTTTTTGTGCCTTCAAATTACTAATAAGATGTAGCTTCATGTTGCCCTTTTCTTCGTACACCATTAAGGGTTCTCCTTCTTCTCGTACAATGCGAATTGCATTTTTATAACATACGATCTCTGTTTTCACCTTCTTCAGCCAGTCCATGCCAACTATTCCATCAAAACTCCCTAACTCTACTAGTATCAAATCAATCTTAAATATTTCGCTACCCAGTTTAATTTCTCGATTCCGGCATATATTATCTACTGAAATTAATTTACCGTTTGCTAATTCGAGTAAAAATTTACTATCCAACGGTGTCAATGGACAACTTAATTTAGCACAAAAATCTCTACTCATATAGCTTCTATCCGCACCCGAATCAAATAAAACGTAAGCAGATTTATTGTCAATAAGAAACGTACCCGTAACAAGCTCCGGGTCTTCCTGTGCCTCTGCCGCATTAATATTGAAAACTCTTCCGCGGCCTTGTCCATTCGTGTTCTCCTGGTTCGGGCAATTTCTAATAATGTGGCCCGGTTTTCCACATTTATAACAAACTACATTGGCATAACTTGCTCTGACACTACTTGCTCCGCCATTACTCATTCCGACACCATTTGTTCCTTTCGTTCTGTTAACCCCTGGTCCGTAGACCTCACACTTCGCCGCGCTATGACCATTTCTTTTACACTTGTTGCAAAATTTGGTGCAGAACCCCGAGTGATACTTTTCACACCTTTGGCATAGCTGCTTCTGATTGTTGTTGTTGTTGCGGTTGTTATTATTGTTGGGATGATTGTTGTAGTTGCTGTTGTTGTTGTTGTTGTTGTTGTTGTTGTTGTTGTTGGGCCGTTTATTGTAGTTGCGATTGATGTTGCTATTGTTGGGATAATTGTTGCGATTATTATTGTAATTGCTGTTGTTGTTGTATTGGTGATTCTTATCACCGTTTTCCTCCCACTTTCTTTTGACTTTCTTCACATTGGCCTCTTCAGCCGTCTGTTCTTTAATTTTTTCCTCAATCTGGTTCACTAGTTTGTGAGCCATTCTACATGCCTGTTGTATGGAGGCGGGCTCGTGTGAACTTATATCTTCTTGGATTCTTTCCGGTAATCCTTTCACAAACGCGTCGATCTTCTTTTCCTCATCTTCGAACGCTCCCGGACACAATAGGCACAATTCTGTGAATCGTCTTTCGTACGTGATAATATCAAATCCTTGGGTTCGTAACCCTCTAAATTCTTTCTTGAGCTTATTGACCTCGGTTCTGGGACGGTACTTCTCATTCATCAAGTGCTTGAATGCTGACCACGGTAGTGTGTACGCATCATCTTGTCCCACTTGCTCTAGATAGGTATTCCACCATATTAACGCAAAACCTGTGAAGGTATGCGTAGCGTACTTCACTTTGTCCTCTTCAGTACACTTACTTATGGCAAACACCGATTCGACCTTCTCGGTCCACCGTTTCAATCCGATCGGTCCTTCGGTTCCATCAAATTCTAAAGGTTTGCAGGCAGTGAATTCTTTGTAGGTGCATCCTACACGATTTCCTGTACTGCTAGATCCAAGGTTATTGTTGGTATGTAGCGCAGCCTGTACTGCGGCTATGTTTGAAGCTAGAAAAGTACGGAATTCCTCTTCATTCATATTCACGGTGTGTCGAGTAGTCGGTGCCATTTCCTTCAAAATAGTCAAATGGAACAAGTTAATCATACAGAATATTAAGAGTAGTTAATAGTATTTCGTAGCATAATATGAACTCATTTATAAAAGCTTTTTCTTCATATTAGCGTTTTATAAGTTTAAATTCGGGTAGTACCTACCCGTTAAGTTCATACTTAGTAGCTAATATACAATTCAACTACTACAATTCTATATGAAAAACTGATTATAATAATATTTCGCGTTCAAACTTTTATACAATATTTTACAAACTTACAATACCGCTTATTTTACATAAAGCATGAAATATAGCACACAATAACTTTGATACAAGATAGTTGTGAACATAATTCTAGCTAGTACACAAGTCGTTCAGCAAAGGCAATAAAGACACGTAATTCATACGTCCAGAAACAAGTCATGCATTCTGGTTTTACTAGGACTACTTCCCATCCTTGGTCTTGTGGAACATAACTGTTATGGCCGTTGATAAGACAGCGTGTTGTAACGTCGTCAAAGGGACGAGGGTTACGTAATGACCAACGGTCTCGTAATAACCTAAAAACCTCATTTCTTACCCCAATTACCGACTCCGTCACTTGTGGGAACGTTTTGTTTAATAGCTGTAGCCCGATGTTCTTTTTCTCACTTTGGTGAGAAGCGAACATTACTAACCTGTAAGCATAGCATGCTTCTTTATGTTGCATGTTAGCTGCTTTTTCTAAATCATGAAGTCCTATATTCGGATACATTGACTCAAAATAATTTCTTAACCCGTTGCGTAAAATAGCATTTGGGTTCCCCGCAATATATGCGTCAAAGTAAACACATCGTAACTTATGGGTTTCCCAATGTGATATCCCCCATCTTTCAAACGAAAGTCTCTTAACCAAGACATTCTTGGAACGTTCTTCGAATGTCTTACAAACTGATTTCGCCGTAAATAGTTGTGCCGAAGAATTCTGACCGACTCTAGACAAGATTTCATCAATCATGTCTCTGGGTAGGTCTCTTAAAATATTGGGTTGTCTATCCATTTTGTGTTTTTATACTGTAAAATAGACAAGAGTTAGATTCATAAAAAAAAAAATACTTATTAATACAAGTAATTTTTACATATATCATAAAGCATAAGCACACTATATTACATATATTACACCACACGAATACAACTATCTTATTCCGACTCGCTCATTTCTTCTTCTTCAGTTTTGGTTCGTTTTGCCAAGTTTCTAGGGATATATGATGTTCCCCTAATACGAGCTGTCGTTTTCCACAACGGTTTAGAAAAACCTGGTGGTTTAGAGGTTCCCGGGTCATTGTTACAACTTAAGGGCTTCGGGGGTTGACGATACATATAAAGTTCATCGGGGTTGGAATTATATTTCTCTATTTTTATGCCCTTTCCCTTATTATTTTCTTTTTCCTTTTTAAATTCAGTTGGGGTAATTTCTATAACATCATCGGAATTCTCGTCGGAATCCGATTCATCGGAGAATTGGTAATCCTCCCAATATTTTGCTTCCTTGGCGGAAACACCATTGACCATAATTAACCTTGGTCGGTTGGTTGAGGATTTTCTTTTACTTAACCGTTTTATTATTTCCCCCACCGGTTCTATTTCCTCCTCCAGTTCCTCCTCTTCCGGTTCTGATTCTTCTTCCGGTTCTGATTCTTCTTCCGGTTCTTCTTCGGGAACTTGTGAATTAGTCCAATATATATTCGACTCTTCGTTATTATTAGGTGAGTCAATGGGATTTGTGCTAGAGGTAGACATCTATCACACAATATCAAACATGTTAAGAGATTAATATATCACATAATATATACATGTTAATAATATATAGTTTCCAACAAAAATGTTAAGCAATCATTTTTAAAGAAAACACGGTCGAAGTCCAGACTCACTAATGCATCCTAACAAACTCGATAAGACACACTAATGCAAATTTTCTGGTTCTCTAAGACCAACGCTCGGATACCAACTGAAATGTCCCGTTCTTATTAATTAAAAACATTCCATATTAATTGATTTCGTTGCGAGGTTTTGACCTCTATATGAGACATTTTTCAAAGACTGCATTTATTTTTAAAACAAACCATAACCTTTATTTCATAAATAAAGGTTTAAAAAGCTTTACGTAGATTATCAAATAATGATAATCTAAAATATCCTGTTTACACACGACCATTACATAATGGTTTACAATACAAATATGTTACATCGAAATCAGTTTCTTGAATGAAGTTTTTACACAATATCATACAAACATGGACTCCAAATCTTGTCCTTATTTTAGTATGCAACAGCAGAAGCTCTTAGTATTCACCTGAGAATAAACATGCTTTAAACGTCAACAAAAATGTTGGTGAGTTATAGGTTTAACCTATATATATCAAATCGTAACAATAGACCACAAGATTTCATATTTCAATACATCCCATACATAGAGATAAAAATCATTCATATGGTGAACACCTGGTAATCGACATTAACAAGATGCATATATAAGAATATCCCCATCATTCCGGGACACCCTTCGGATATGATATAAATTTTGAAGTACTAAAGCATCCGGTACTTTGGATGGGGTTTGTTACGCCCAATAGATCTATCTTTAGGATTCGCGTCAATTAGGGTGTCTGTTCCCTAATTCTTAGATTACCAGACTTAATAAAAAGGGGCATATTCGATTTCGATAATTCAACCATAGAATGTAGTTTCACGTACTTGTGTGTCTATTTTGTAAATCATTTATAAAACCTGCATGTATTCTCATCCCAAAAATATTAAATTTTATAAGTGGGACTATAACTCACTTTCACAGATTTTACTTCGTCGGGAAGTAAGACTTGGCCACTGGTTGATTCATGAACCTATAATAATATATACATATATATCAAAGTATGTTCAAAATATATTTACAACACTTTTAATATATTTTGATGTTTTAAGTTTATTAAGTCAGCTGTCCTCGTTAGTAACCTACAACTAGTTGTCCACAGTTAGATGTACAGAAATAAATCGATAAATATTATCTTGAATCAATCCACGACCTAGTGTATACATATCTCAGTATTGATCACAACTCAAACTATATATATATTTTGGAATCAACCTCAACCCTGTATAGCTAACTCCAACATTCACATATAGAGTGTCTATGGTTGTTCCGAAATATATATAGATGTGTCGACATGATAGGTCGAAAAATTGTATACGTGTCTATGGTATCTCAAGATTACATAATATACAATACAAGTTGATTAAGTTATGGTTGGAATAGATTTGTTACTAATTTTCACGTAGCTAAAATGAGAAAAATTATCCAATCTTGTTTTACCCATAACTTCTTCATTTTAAATCCGTTTTGAGTGAATCAAATTGCTATGGTTTCATATTGAACTCTATTTTATGAATCTAAACAGAAAAAGTATAGGTTTATAGTCAGAAAAATAAGTTACAAGTCGTTTTTGTAAAGGTAGTCATTTCAGTCGAAAGAACGACGTCTAGATGACCATTTTAAAAAACATTCTTCCACTTTGAGTTTAACCATAATTTTTGGATATAGTTTCATGTTCATAATAAAAATCATTTTCCCAGAATAACAACTTTTAAATCAAAGTTTATCATAGTTTTTAATTAACTAACCCAAAACAGCCCGCGGTGTTACTACGACGGCGTAAATCCGATTTTACGGTGTTTTTCGTGTTTCCAGGTTTTAAATCATTAAGTTAGCATATCATATAGATATAGAACATGTGTTTAGTTGATTTTAAAAGTCAAGTTAGAAGGATTAACTTTTATTTGCGAACAAGTTTAGAATTAACTAAACTATGTTCTAGTGATTACAAGTTTAAACCTTCGAATAAGATAGCTTTATATGTATGAATCGAATGATGTTATGAACATCATTACTACCTCAAGTTCCTTGGATAAACCTACTGGAAATAAGAAAAATGGATCTAGCTTCAAAGGATCCTTGGATGGCTTGAAAGTTCTTGAAGCAGAATCATGACACGAAAACAATTTCAAGTAAGATTTCCACTCGAAATAAGATTGTTATAGTTATAGAAATTGAATTAAAGTTTGAATATGATTATTACCATGTATTAGAAAGATAACCTACTGTAAGTAACAAAGGTTTCTTGATCTTGGATGATTACTTGGAATGGATTTAGAAAACTTGGAAGTAAACTTGCAATCTTGGAAGTATTCTTGATTTTATGAAACTAGAACTTTTGGAATTTATGAAGAACACTTAGAACTTGAAGATAGAACTTGAGAGAGATCAATTAGATGAATAAAATTGAAGAATTAAAGTGTTTGTAGGTGTTTTTGGTCGTTGGTGTATGGATTAGATATAAAGGATATGTAATTTTGTTTTCATGTAAATAAGTCATGAATGATTACTCATATTTTTGTAATTTTATGAGATATTTCATGCTAGTTGCCAAATAATGGTTCCCACATGTGTTAGGTGACTCACATAGGCTGCTAAGAGCTGATCATTGGAGTGTATATACCAATAGTACATACATCTAAAAGCTGTGTATTGTACGAGTACGAATACGGGTGCATACGAGTAGAATTGTTGATGAAACTGAATGAGGATGTAATTGTAAGTATTTTTGTTAAGTATAAGTATTTTGATAAGTGTCTTGAAGTCTTTCAAAAGTGTATGAATACATATTAAAACACTACATGTATATACATTTTAACTGAGTTGTTAAGTCATCGTTAGTCGTTACATGTAAATGTTGTTTTGAAACCTTTAGGTTAACGATCTTGTTGAATGTTGTTAACCCATTGTTTATTATAACAAATGAGATGTTAAATTGTTATATTATCATGATATTATGATTTATAATATATCTTATTATGATATATATACAGTTAAATGTCGTTACAACGATAATCGTTACATATATGTCTCGTTTCGAAATCATTAAGTTAGTAGTCTTATTTTTACATATGTATTTCATTGTTAATACACTTAATAATATATTTACTTATCATTTAACATAATTAACCAAGTGTATCAATATCTTAATATGATTCATATGTACCTAGTAAGACGTTTTTATAACGATAATCGTTATATATATCGTTTTCGAGTTTCTTAAATTAATAGTCTCATTTTTATGTATATACCTCATTGTTAAAATACCTAATGAGATACATACTTATAATAAAATCATGTTAACTATATATATAACCATATATATGTCATCGTATAGTTTTTACAAGTTTTAACGTTCGTGAATCACCGGTCAACTTGGGTGGTCAATTGTCTATATGAAACCTATTTCAATTAATCAAGTCTTAACAAGTTTGATTGCTTAACATGTTGGAAACACTTAATCATGTAAATAACAATTTCATTTAATATATATATAAACATGGAAAAGTTCGGGTCACTACACCATATTCTCCAAAGCCACTACCGAGCGCGAAGCTCGTTGACTTCTTCTATTAAACCGGGATGATTGTCGGTTCGGACGAGCGGATGAATGAGATCTAGAATGTGAGATAGTATATAATCATGATGAGATACTCTAGAAATGAGAGAGAAAATGGTATTACGAACAGGTTCGCCTGTAAGTGCTTCAGGTTCTTCGCCAAGAGGGCTATGTGGTGGATGGAAGGGATCGCCTTCTTCTTATCTCCAATGATTAAGTAGACTACGAACCCATCCCCAATTCATCCAGAATAGATGATGGCTAATTGGTTGATCCATTCTGGTTACACTGTCTTCGGAGTTCAGGTGAATATCCATATCGGAATAGCTGTCGGAGTTTAAGGAATTTGAACTAGATACGTGATCCATCTTGTATAATCAGGGAATTGATTTTGATATGAGATAGATTATAGGATTTAGTTTGGTATTCTCTGGTACATAATTTACATATGTATATATTGAAAGGACCCGTCCTAATCCATCCGGACGAAGTCCATATCGATTATAAACGATTCACAACAGTTGATTACATCGCGAGGTACTTGACCTCTATATGATACGTTTTACAAACATTGCATTCGTTTTGAAAAGACAATCTTTCATTTCATCTAAAGTTGACAGACATGCATACCATTTCACAATATATCAAACTATAATTGACTTAATAATGATCTTGATAAACTCAACGACTCGAATGCAACGTCTTTTGAAATATGTCATGAATGACTCCTAGTAATATCTTTAAAATGATCAAATGCACAGCGGAAGATTTCTTTCGTACCTGAGAATAAACATGCTTTCAAGTGTCAACCAAAAGGTTGGTGAGTTCATTAGTTTAGCATAAATAATCATTTCATAATTTTAATAGACCACAAGATTTCATATTTCCATTTCTCATAAACATACGTCCCATGCATAGAGACAAAATATCATTCGTATGGATTGAACACCTGGTAACCGACCTTAACAAGATGCATATAAGAATATCCCCATCATTCCGGGATCCTCCTTCGGACATGATATAAATTTCGAAGTACTAAAGCATCCGGTACTTTGGATGGGGCTTGTTGGGCCCGATAGATCTATCTTTAGGATTCGCGTCAATTAGGGTGTCTGTTCCCTAATTCTTAGATTACCAGACTAAATAGGGGCATATTCGGTTTAATAATCCAGCCATAGAATGTAGTTTCATTTACTCGTGTCTATTTCGTAAAACAGTTATAAAAGCAGCGCATGTATTCTCAGTCCCAAAAATGTAAAGAGTAAAAGGGAGCAAATGAAACTCACCTAATGTATTTTGTAGTAAAAATACATAGAACGACATTGAACAAGTATAGGGTTGGCCTCGGATTCACAAACCTATATCATTTGTATATTTATTAATATACATAATTGTATTCGAACAAATATATATATAAATTTATTAGTTATATTCCTATTATATTAATAGTATATATATATGTTTCTTATATTCCTTTTGTTATATAAAAATATTAAGTTTTGTTATGTTATATGTAATAAATATATTTATATATTTATATATATATTATTTGTTAGTTAAAACAGTACTTTAGTAATACTATGTAATATTTGAAATAATAATAGTGTTAATACTAATATTAATAAAAATGATAATATTATCTATAGTCCTATTAATAACTCTACTAATGATAGTTTTCTATAATCAAACTCATAATAAAGATGAATAATTTAATGATAATGATTATGAAAATATAAATTTTTGATAGAATACATAATTCTTAATAATAATGATAACTACAAAATATCTAATTTGTTAATTACGATAATAAGTTTAATTATAACCATACTAATAATCATATTAACAATAATAATGATATTGTTACTAATACTTTTGTGGATAATAACACGAATAACACTAACAATAACAACAATTATAATAATAATCATAATATTAATAACGATACCTAAAATGATAAAATTAGTAATAATTATATAAATAATATTTTACTAATACTAATGATAATAAGGATTATAATACTTACAAATATGGTAGTAATAATAATAATAATAGTAATCATAATAATAACAATAATAGTTATATTTATAATAATAATAACATTAATGATAATAATAATAATAATGAAAATGATAATATTAATAATAAAAATAAAAAGTGAGCTACCTTCAAAGCATGAAGCCTAAAAAAAATAAGCTGCCTCCCCAGGGACTCGAACCCAAGACCACCTGCTAACCCGACACTCCTTTGTACCATTGGGCTGTTGCCCTTTTTCTGAAATACTACTGGAAATAAATATATATATACCGTATCTAATTAACTGCATTTTCTTCTTCTTCAACATTTTTTCAATCGACCAGGGTAAAACCAAACATCAAAACAAAGTTTCGAATACATCCACAATATAATAACCAATTAATATCAAATGTTTTATTAGTTGAAAACAAAGAAAATAAAATAAAATAAAAATAAAACAGCCACTGTTGGCGACGGTTTGAAAAGAAAAAAAAATTGATTTCACTTTTGAAAGCGTTTTAGACAAAGATCAAAGCACGAACTATATTTCAAATCAATCCTATAATCTGTTGGAACCGTCAATTTAACTCGAAACATCAAATACAACTTGAATTTAACTAAGAACAAATCTGTTGACTTTTGAATTTAAAACTTTGACTCCTGAATTCGTACTCGTTACAACGAATTAGAAATTGATCTTTTGCAGAAAGGTTTAGTATAATATTCCTAATGAAACTACATTTATAGATTTTAAAATTTAATTCGAAATCGACTCTTTTGAATTTATGAACACGAACAGAAACAGTGGACTGGTTTCAGTTTTTTTTTTCTTCGCTTTAATTCAACAAAACCAGTAAATTACAATTTGATAATTGATAGTGTTAAAGAGAAAATTAAGTGAGTTCATAATACAGACAATATGGTTGATTTTATAGCAATAAGAGGTTTGATTCGTTTAATTACTCGTACAGACAAAACAAAAACAAAAAATAAATAAATAAATAAAAAGGATAGAAAGTGATAATAATTTCTAACTGAATTTGGAACTATACCCTTGTTTTAGAATCTAAAATGCACGAGTTTGTCAAACACCAAAAGGTGGATATTGACTTGAAACAAATTATGCTTTTACTAATCTTATTTATATACAATTTTTATATGATTGATATAAATAAATAATTTAATAGTTTAATAATAATATTAATATTAATAACAAATAATAATATTGATAATATCAATAATAATAACATTAATTATATTAATAATACTAACATTAATAAATAAAAAAATTATAATAGTAATTATAACTTTGATAATAATATTATTAATGATAATATTAATAAATTGAATTTATTTTTATGATAACTATAATAATGATAATGAATATAATAATAATAATAAAAATGACCAAAATCCTAGTCTTATTACTAAGTATAATAATAATGATATTAATATTAACATTAATAATAATAATAATGAAAGTAATAACATTAATATAATTATATTTTAACTAATAATAATACTAATATTGATAATAATGGAAGTAACATTAATAATATTAATGTTACTACAACAACTATATTTTTATCTTGCAATTTAATATATTAATGTTACATGTTATAATATTTAGTAATTATATCATATATTTTATATTTTGGCACATACAGAATATTTAATATTTATATCTTCTAATATATATTACAATATCCATATGGTCAATAATCATATATAGAATTCATATATTTATATAATTATGTTTTTGAATATCAATTTTTAAATTATCTTAAGTTATCTTTCATCACATAATAACTTAATTTATAATGTATAATTATTTACATATATATTTATTTATATATACATATTATTTACAACAGTTGTTCGTGAATCGTCGGGAATAGTAAAGGGTAAATGCATTCATGTAATCTGTTCCAATATTTTCGAGACTCAACATTACAGCCTTTGCTTATCGTGTCGGAAACTTATAAAGATTAAGTTTAAATTTGGTCGAAAATTCCCGGGTCATCACATATATAATACCAAAATCCCATAAGTTACGGAGAAATTTTCGGAAAGTGTAAGACAGAGTTTACTGTAATAGATATGCTTAAGATACGAAATTTGTCCATACACTATCTATGCAATTAATGCAGTAAAACGTGTCTTAGGCTTAAGATAATAACAGGTAATTTCTGACAAGAAATAATAAGCAAAACTCGGTAAAAACATATACGGTCATAGTCCAGACTCACTAATGCATCCTAACAATTACCAGTTAAACACACTAATGCAAATTCTGGTTCCCTATGACCTCAAGCTCTGATACCAACTGTGACGATCCTTCCAAATCCCTTTGGACGAATACATCATTCATTGATTTCATAGTGAGGTTTTGACCTCTATATGATACGTTTTGTAAACATTGCATTCTTTTCAAAAGGTACACAATAAATGAAAATCAATTTCTAAGGTTTTCAACGTTTGATGATTTCTACATATAGACAATCACCATAAATAATAGTTTACCATAATACATTCGTTGACAATGCAGTCAAAATAAGATACACGGTGATGATTTTGTGAATGCAAAGTTTTCTTGAATAAAGCATGTATGACTCCATGCACATAGCTTGTATCACATATAAGCAAACAGCGGAAGACTTCTAGAAACCTGAGAATAAACATGCTTAAAAGTGTCAACACAAAGGTTGGTTAGTTCATAGTTTTAATGTTGCGCATAATCTGTATATAAAGGTGAATCACAAGTTTTCAGTTGTTTCATCCAGAAACGTTTATCAAAATATTCTACGAAATTGAGCACCCTGGTAACTAAACTTAACGTATATATAATTTATACCCTTTGTATAATCATCTTAATAATACACGCAAACCAACGTGTACGCTTCTCAAATAGCATACGTCCGTTAAAAGGCTAGTGCTCTAGCTCGGACGGGGATATCAAGTCCTATGGATCCATATACTACTACTCGCGCCCACCAGTTCTTATAACTGGCAGTTACTAGTTACCAAAGCTAAGGGATTTTCGGTTTAACTCAGTGTAGAATTTAGTATGTACTTGTGTCTTATTGCGTTTAAAATAAATTGCATGTATTTTCAGCCCAAAAATATTTAAAGTATTTAAAAAGGGAGACTATAAACTCACCTTAACAGCACATAAAGTAATTCACCGGAATGTGACCGAAACTCGGAATGTAAAATAACCGTAGATCTCAACCTAGAGAACATATGTTGGTCAATACATGTCTAACAATTAGGTCTGGTCATAGTGTATCACAATCCTAATGCTCGAGACCGACATACAAAAGTTAACAAAAGTCATCTCAAAAGTTAACCTTACCCAATATGATCTTTAAATCTATACATGTCTATTAACATAATATAAGTCTTGATAATTAAACGAATTTATAGTTTATCAAACTCAAAATATTATTTATTTCAGGAGTTATATTATATTTGAATTATCATGGCAATCGAACATATTTTATTATTTCACATAGTTTTTCAATACTTGTAAAATCAGATTGTAGTGTTTATAAAGATTTATAACATGATAAGACAGTCAACTTTGACAATTGCTCAACAAGACGAGACGTGCCTTATATAGAAATTCATTTACTCGATTAGTAATATTTAAAAATTCAATTTATCAATCTCATAGACAAGTTGTTTAAATATTAATTTACAGTTTCAAACACAGTTTCATTTAACGTTAACCATAATTCAGTTGACCATATCTTTTAATCCGTTCATCGAAATCACGTGATTTCTAAATGAAAAGTTAATAATTTTTCGCTAGCTTTCCAACGACATGCATATCTTATACCTTATCTCAACCGCATATGTAACTAATTCAGGATTCAACATAACCTATCTAATGGCAATATCAAAAGTACAAGCATGCATAATCCTATATACTCGAGCACTAGTCAAGGATACACTATTAATATATAAAAATTAAATTACGAGTACTCACATATCAATATTGAGATTCAATATTGCAGGAAAGGTACGTAGACGCAACAGAGATGATAAACATTAATTTGATCTCACGAGCAATACCCCCGAACCATACCCATCACCTCCTTACTTATAACCCATAATTTTCTTAACTCTATCCCACTCGAAAACTCGTTTTGGAAAATACTTGAGCAGAACCTCGTCGTATTATTTTATGTGTAATACTAATTATAATATTACTAATACTACTAATAATAATAAGATTAATAATAATATTAATCTTAATAATAATAATAATAATAATAATAATAATAATAATAATAATAATAATAATAATAATAATAATAATAGTAGTAATAATAATAATAATAATAATAATAATAATAATAATAATAATAATAATAATAATAATAATAATAATAATAATAATAATAATTTAATTTCTATAGGTAATACTCCGTAGGATGAAATGAATCACAGAATGAAACGAGTTCGGTTTTTAAAGGAGATGTTAGCCACCTACCCCCTCCATGCGATCGCATGAGGATGTGAGGAGGCACTCATGCGATCGCATGAGCCCTCTTTCCAGCTTCAATTCGTCAAATGCACCTGCCGACACTCATGTGTAATAATTATATATATTATTTAATATATAATATATTAATCTTTAGAATTAATTAAATATTATATTATATTCTCGTGCATGGTAAAAATGTAATTTTTGTTCAAATGACTCGTACGTTGTCACTCGACTCATGTACCACTTTCGGTTTTTCGAACGCACTTTCGTACGTTTAGAAAACTAGCCTTTTACGTTACGCGACGTGTACCCTTATTAATAATTCGACTTACTCATCAATAAATTATCTTATAAAAAATGTAACTTTTAAAATTGAGCGTTGTGGTCATTTGCTTCTATAAATCAGTGGCTCGTTGTTTATCAAAATATATTATTTTAAATCAGGACGTTTTATGACTAAGTTAAAATATATATATATATTTATTTAGAATTGTAAATTTGTACGTAATATATATGTTTGAAATATTTATCTAATGATATAAAGATAAAGTTTAAATTTGTTCGGAAATTTTCGGGTCGTCACACAAACCAAAAGAGGTTACCAGTTCGTGTGGAACTTGACAAAAGGGTTATAGATTTAGATTCAACTCTATGCCCCTTATGCTTGGATGGTATCGAAACGGTTGATCATTGCCTACTCAAATGTAGCAAGGTAAAACCCGTATGGGAACTCTTTCTAAAATGGTGGAGTACTCCAAACGACAAAATCCACTCGTTAGAACCCATTAAAGAAGATTCAATCATCTCGAATTTATCATCGCACAGCAAGTCAGTATGGGAAGGGGCGAAATGGCCATGTTCGTACTGTATTTGGAAAGCAAGAAACAACAACGTCTTCAACAGGAAAGCTTGGATTCCATCGAACATCCTATCAGAGGTACAATGTCTAAGTTTCGAGTGGATCTCTCGACATACCAAAAAGAAGGAACTCGAATGGCATCAATGAGTCATTAATCCAAGCTTTTATGTTGAGGCATCAAATAATCGCACGGGAATCGGTTAATTAGAAAATTTTGTTTCATTTACTCTTGTAACAATAGGGCGTGTAAATATAATTATGTAGTGGCTACAATAGTATTGTACAGCTCGTAGGCAAAGCAAACATTGTTTCGTTGATCATATTAATATACATCTATTTGCTTTAAAAAAAAAAAAAAAAAACTATGCTTTTATCTTCAACTAATTTATTAAACACTTAAGAAAAAAAGCTTTAGTTTTAGCTTTTAAAAAAAATATATGTACATGCACTAAATAAAAGGTTTTAAGTTCAATTTCAGACACGGGCAATATGCAAATACTGTATATGTGAGAATTTTTAGTATCAAAAATGTGGAATTTGACTAAAAATGAATATACGGGCTAATGACAAAAGAAACGGAAAAGCAAAAGCAGACAGCAGCTTCAGTCTTAAAAAGAAAAAGCAGTCGCAGCAACAAAAAAGGAAACAGTGCACGCAGCTCACGGTGGTACCTTTTCTGCATTCGAGTTTACACATTTTCTTAATTTTTTCGATTTCGTGGTCTTAATTTTTATGCTGTAGAGCTTATATAAAAACAATTAATATTATATTTAACGATTTGGTTAGTTTTTACCTTTTATAAATTCTGTTTTATCCAATCACTAATCATTAATTATAATTGTATCATACTTAGTGATATAGTATTCCAAAGTTATAGCTAGTTGTGTAACTACATAGGAGTATATACTTTTCTAAATGTTTTAGGAATTCAACAATAACAACAACAAAATCCATTCCACATAAGTGGTAGATGAAAGAGATAAAATTTAGAGAGAAGTTATTTCTCCGACTGTGAAACACCTCAAGAATAAAAAAAATTCATTTCTCTCAATTATCTATGGATAAAAAGATTGCTTCCGAATTAACTTCCGACCCATAAGTAACTAGATTAAAAAAAAGTATGAAACACTATGAAAATAGTAGAATCAAATTTTCATTAGTTTTAAACATGACTGAAGTTCAATTTAGGCTCAAAGTAAATGAAACATATACTTGTCTTTCATAGTTTTATTTAATAGTACATATAAACAAAAATAGGTTATGAACGAAATACTTTTGTCAACAAAAGTATAATTACTTGTATTTTGTGTGTAGAAAGTCACATTTTATTTTATATACGAGTATATGTTAATAAAGATAAGAGTTTTCCTGTTTAATTTATTTTAAAAAAATAATATTTTTACTAAGATATACGCAGTTTAATCGAGTTATCTCACGAACATTTGTGATATGTTCTTTAAAGTTTTAAGATGTGTTAGTGATAGGATTTGATCCTGAAATTTTTCTTAAGAATATTATAATACTTGTGAGTTATAACTTAGGGTTGTAAAATTCTAATAATCACCAAAGGGCATTTGTTCCAGCAGTATCGTGTTGGCCCTCCAACCAAGAGGTTGAGGGTTCAAGTCCCACTTGAGACATATTCGTGGTTGTAAATATTCGTGTTAATGGTGTTTGTGAGTTTGCCTTTCAAAAAAAAAAAAAATCCTAATAATCACCTTTACATTTTGGATGATAATTTGTACATCACGATCATTAATCACAATGATAATTCATAATTAGTTTACAGTAAACTAGTAATATAATTTAAATAATTTTACTGAAAAAAATGTGGGGCTAATTGACTAAAAAATCATGCACTCAACTATTTCATCAGTATTATCATTTAAGTTCTCGTACATCCCCTACGGTTTGACTTGGTAAACAAGATAATCTATTTAGATGTATCCGATCACCTAATATATAATGTATCGAACTTTCACTCATTTTCTATTATATGCATTCAACTTTTAAATTTTCTATTGTATGTCTTAATCAAAACTCATCCGTCTTATTTCTAGTGTTCCACAAAACCCCTAAAACTAAAGGATTCTAAATAAGGTTTTTAAAGCCGACTTAAAAGTGGCGAGAATTATTAGCAAGTTAAGACATGCGAGTTTTGATAAAGATGGGCACATACAACAGAAAATCTTAAAGTTGAATGTATATAAAAAATGAATGAAAGTTCGATGCATTTTCTATTATGTAACCCAATACACCTAAATGAGTTATATGCTATAGCTAATGGAATGCATATGCATACAATAATACTAATGAGATGGTTAAGTTCATCCAAACAAAAATTTGAAAGTTAAATACATATAATAAAAAATAGTAAAATTTCAATGCGTTTTCAATCAATTTTACTCCAAAAAATTTACCATTTAAAAAAAAAATGGTGATACGCCTCCATAAAACTTATAGTAGCATATAGGGGTGTTAACAAAACCGTCAAACCGCGAAAACCGGCCGGACCGGACCGATTTTTTGGTTCGGTCCAGTTTTGAATATTAGCGGTCCGGTCGCCGGTTTTAAGATCTCCAAACCGCGAAACTCGGTCCGGTTTGCGGTTTCATTAGGCCACCGGCCGGTTAAACCGGACCGGACCGGACTAACCAATACGATGAATGTAGAGTTCTCGATTTACGGTTTTAATAGCTATACACAAGTATGAAGTATGACATTACTTATTTACAAATTACAACCAACATAGTGCTGGTCTACTAATGTCTTACCAAACTTCATGTTATCTAGTATCTAAACACAAGCCTCTTTACGCAATATCAATTATCATATGCAAAGCATTTGGACAAAACTACAAAACTATCCTTTGATTCTTTGTTTTAACAACAGTCCCGAACACAGTTATTTTTTCAAATAATTTGGTTGTTTACTAAGCTTCACACTAAGTAAGATATAGGAGTAATTATGCAATTTGCTTTACTAATTAATATTAGTTAAAAGTTGAACCTTACAAGCACTAAGCACAACTATTTTCTACATATACACCATTGAACTACTGCAACCAAAACAATGAAAAATTATTAATATTTATAGTAAAAAATGCTTTATTAAAAAAGTGAAGTTCAAAACCGTCAAACCAGTTAAACCGGACCGCACCAAACCGGACCAAACCGACCAGTTAGACGACTTTATTGGTCTGCTCTGGTTTTACATTTGTTGAAACCGTGGTTGCCGATTTGGTTTGAGATTTAGTCCAAACCGGACCGTGAACACCCCTAGTAGCATAGACAAGCATTTACTGTAGTGTATTATTCGTTACGTGGTCACTGCCATTTGATTTAGTATATCAGTTTAGTTTAATTTAATTTAATTACATTTTTGGTACCGTTACTTACTGTTACTAAAACCTCAAAACTCGTTCAAATCGTTCATCACAACAAGTAGTACACACAACATAACTTGTGCTTTTACTGGTGTCACATCCCGCATCAACGTTTGTACTTTGCTGCTATTAGTGGTGAAACCACAACATCAATAATCATAAAAATGGTGATTTCCGATCACCACAGCCGTTCTTCTTCTACTCCTAAACTTCGCAATTCATTCGCTAATCGGTATGTATTCATATCCTCCATTTGTACGTTTCTTGCATCTTTGTGTTGTACTGTACAACTTTGATATTTGTATGTAAAGTTCCAAACAATTTCGAGTTTATTGTAACCACCGATAGTTAGTTTACTTTATTCGGTTGTTGTTATTACAAAATGTAATGTACTTTGTGGTTATTTTAGCTATTGATTTGTGAATTCATTTCACAGTTTGGTAAAGTTTTCATCAGTGTAGTTATGTACGTATTCCAGAAACAACATCCAAATTGTTATGTGACTTTTTTTTTTTTAAAGCAAATTGTTTTGTAACTTAGGTTTGCTTTGGTTGCCTATTAATTGATTTTCTTAGGTGGTGTTTGTTTTTCCTATTATGCCTTATGTCAGCGCACCAGTGTATGTTTTTACGGTAGACTATCTGTTTTCTGAAAATATAAAATAAAATGATGTCTTGTTGTGTCTGCAAACTCGCAGATTTAGAAATATGCTTCTAAGTGCTGCATGGACATTCAGATATTAAGTTATTTTTGCAGTTCTTCACTATTCAACATACAGACACTTAGGCAACATCTTCTCTACAAACATGGTCAACAGTTTTTCAGACAAAAACATCCTAAAAAACAAACAGCACCTTAATGTCTTGCCTTGGCCTCTTGAGTTTCGTGTTATAGTTTCGTTAACTTTCGTTAGTTTGTTGAAAAAATAAGTATCTTTGTTAGTCCTTTTGATGTAGCAGGGGATATTATAGCTCACACTTAATTGTTACATTGTTATGCATATGCGCAGTATCTTTTCAGATGTCGCTGGGGATATTACTATTACCGTCGACAATGTATCTTTTCTACTCCACAAATTCCCTCTAGTATCACAAAGTGGAACAATAAGGAAAATGGTTGCAGAAGCCAAGGATCCAAATCTTTCAAAGCTGGAACTCATCAATTTACCAGGTGGGCCCGAGGCGTTCGAACTTGCTGCAAAGTTCTGCTACGGTATGAACTTCGAGATCACGACTACAAACATAGCCCATCTTCATTGTGCTGCAAAGTACCTTGAAATGACAGACGATTACCGAGACGAAAACCTCGTTACGCGCACGCAAACATATTTAAACGAGGTGGTGATACGAAGTCTTGAGAAATCAGTTGAGGTTTTATGTTCTTGTGAGACGATACTTCATGTAGCAGATGAAATGGGAATCATAGACCAATGTGTTGACGCTGTTGCTAAGAACGCTTGTAAAGAGCAACTAGTGGCGGGTTTATCGCGTTTAGAATGCGATAGTGAAAAGGACAGGTGTCAAGATTGGTGGATTGAAGATCTATCTGGACTAAAAGTTGATCTTTATCAGAGGGTTATTTTGGTAATGGTAAATACAGGTATTCGACAAGATAGCATAATTGCGTCGATAATGCATTATGCTCGATCAAATTTAAAGGGTATTGGAAAATCTCAAATTTGGAATCCAGCAAGAACAACTCCTGTTACAGTTGAAACGGGTCAAAGGGTAATTGTGGAAACACTCGTAAGTTTACTACCAATCGAAAAGAGTTCATGTATCCCAACCGATTTTCTTTTCGGGATGCTTAGAATGGCGATTATGGTTGACTCGAGTCTTGACTGTAGGCTTGTTCTTGAGAGAAGGATTGCGGTTAGATTAGAGTTGGTTTCGCTTGATGATTTGCTTATACCGTCTGTTCAAAATGGCGATTCGTTGTTTGATGTTGACACAATTCATCGAATACTAGTGCAGTTTTTGCAGATAGTTGAACAGGAAGATGATGAAGATTGTGGGTATGTATCAGAAGGTGAAACGGGTTCACCTAGCCATGGTTCGTTGTTAAAAGTTGGACGGCTTATTGATGCGTATCTAGCAGAGATTGCACCTGACCCGTATCTGAGTTTTCAAAAGTTTGTTGGTTTGGTTGAAGTTTTGCCTGATTATGCTCGAGTTATCGATGATGGACTTTACAGAGCTGTCGATATCTATCTGAAGGTAACATCAACTTCATATTCTTGTTTCCAAGTAAACAAACTTGTTTACTGTAGAGGTGGAAATGGGCGGGTTTGGTTTACAGGTGAAAAAGGGTTTCTTTTTGTATGGATTGAGTTGGGTTGACCCGGAACACTAGCAGTAAGTATACACTTTAGGTCAAGCGGGTACTTTTTGAAAACTTTCTTTTATAACTAATCGGCTTTTCAATAGGATTTTCTTTTTATAAGGTAAGCAAAGAGATTCTGCGCATTAAGAATAAACTTTGGGTTTTTTTAACCCACGTGACATGTTTCCTCTTTAGAATAAAGATCCGAATCAACCCATGTATAAGCAAAAGGGTCAAAATTGCCCCCTTTTAGTTTACAAAGTCTCTTAGCAGTTCAGAATGGGTCAGTAAATTTCCATGGTTCAAATCATTTGGTAATTAAAACAGGTGAATATAATTTGGTTTATCACTTTGATACTTTAATGTTATGGTCTGCAGGGGATAATGTTAGGTCCTTAGATACAA
This sequence comes from Rutidosis leptorrhynchoides, assembly GCF_046630445.1. NCBI lineage: Eukaryota > Viridiplantae > Streptophyta > Magnoliopsida > Asterales > Asteraceae > Rutidosis > Rutidosis leptorrhynchoides. The sequence goes on from NC_092333.1 coordinate 567,052,246, forward strand.
ATGGGTCAACTAAGGTTATGCGTTACCTCTAATGGACCAAACAAATAAATAAAAAGTAAAAACTTGAAAGAAGTGGACGTACGTATATTATTAAGAAGTTAGTTATCAGGGATGGATACTAATCGGTGTGACGCATCAATTATCTTTCGAAAACTTTGAAACTTTTGGTTCAACCCATTTTGACCCTTTACTCAACCACCTGACCACCGACTATTTTGTTTTTTGTGACTCCTACTTTAATCTTACTCTGCTATTCATTGTTGTATGGATGGATTAGGCCCATCCATCGTTGACAGAATACGAGCGCAAGAAAATTTGCAAGTTCATCGACTGTGAAAAGCTATCTCAGGAAGCAAGTAACCATGCAGCACAGAACGATCGTCTCCCAGCCCACATGGCTGTTCGGGTGCTCTACTTTGAACAGCTCCGTTTAAAAAGCGCAATTATCGGACCTACAGCTCTGTCCGGTTACATGTCACAAAAGATGAGCAGCAGTGGTGCAGTAAGTGCACCCATGTCCCCACGTGACACATACGCGTCACTAAGAAGAGAGAATCGTGACCTCAAGTTAGAGATCTCGAGAATGCGAGTGAGGCTAAGTGATTTGGAAAAGGAACAAGTTTGTATGAAGCAAGGGATGATGGATAAATCGGGAAACGGGAAGACTTTTTTGACATCGATATCGAGGGGGATCGGGAGATTCGGGATTTTTGGTGGTCCCAGGAGTGGGAAACAATGTAAGACGGGGACCGGGAGGAAGTCAAGGTCGTCAAGTCGTAGGAGGGGATATTCTATTTCTTAAGTAGATACTATATGCCATTTGAGTGTTGCAAATGATCAATCAAGTTTGTTGTAAATGACAAACTTCTCTTAGTTTTGCATTGGTTTGTTGTTTACAATAAATTTGATTGATTGAAAAAAACTACTGTTATTGTTTCTCTTAAGTAGATTAATGGAAATTTCTATTACTGTGATCCATTTATTTAAATGTTTATTAAGAAATATATAATGTTCTCAAAATGCTTAAACACTGCTGAAGGTTGGTTCGTGATCACAGTATTTGTTTCTGCGTTTACTGCAGATTAATTGTAACATCCTGTCTCACATCGGATTGTGTAAGAAAGTTTGTGTCCCTTTATAAGGTAAATCTCTTCCTTACCAGAGACACAATATGTGTTTGGACTACAAGCAGACCCCATGAAAAATCTAATCTGCAGTTAATCGTGCTCATTTGAGTCCCTTAGGCATTAATAATAAATTAGTGAATTTTGGCATTATTGTAGCCAATAAACTATGGCAGCATGACATGGGGTAGCTCACCCACAGCAGCAGGTATAAGATTAAATATTAAATTAATTAATTTTCTTGATAACCCAACACACCATAAAACTACTACAGAGTAGTATAATGTACACCCCATATAAGTCCAACTCTTTTTTACCATGTCAACCCCATGCCATTGAAAAAAAGTTGGCTTTTCTATAATTTTATATGGTATTTGATTTGAAATAAATAAAATAATACAATAAACAATATAAAAAAAGGTATATCAAGATTTTGATTAATAAGATTATAATTTATGTAATCTACAAACTATACAAATGTATGGAGTAAAGATGGATTAAGTAGATAAGCTAGAAAATAGAGAAGATATAGGAGGTTACTTGACTCAATGTGTAATAGAGTTGGGTGATCAGTTTAGTCTACCCCCATGACTCAAGATGTCATTGAGTGTCAAACTATTTGAACTATTTTTTAATCTCAACATTATGGTCTTACACTTGTAATAAGGTTAATGGTTATAACAAGTGTACTTAATGTATACTGTATTTGTTACCATTGGCTAGTATATAATATATAATATATACTATATGATATATAATTTATTAATAAGTCAAAAATTTAATAGACATCTTAAGCATTATATTATCAATAGCAAACCTTTTATCTGTTACATTGAAATACATGATCTAATTGACAGGGAAAAAATAAAAAAAAAAATAAAAAAAAAATAAAGGAATAATTGATCTCTTCTAGAAACCGAAATCTGATAATTTAAAACCGTATTTATACATAGTCAAATGCTATTATATGCAATTGTCATTAATTAATACTCGTAATAATTATAATTTTATATCTTTGGAACAATGATAAATCCATATAAAACGAGTTGGACAGTGTCCCCAACATCCCATATTCAACTGAGCAGTTAGTTTCTGCTCCCCCATTTATATTTGTTTGTTTGTTTTGTTTTCAGTATTCTTTACAAAACAAACACATATATACATATAAAAACATAAACATATACATTGTGTGGTTTTGTGTGTCATTGATTAGTCCTTGTTCTCTTGAGATCTGTGTTATTGTTTTGTTCACTTAACCTTCCGTTTACTTCACGAACACCTTTTTCTTTTTCCCACCTTGTTTTAGTTTCTTCTTACAAAAACTTGAAGCTGTGTAGTTAAAAACTTACAACTTATATTCTTTGAAGCTCTACTAATTCTGCTAGCTAGCTTCTTAATTTCTTATAAGGTAAGGATAAATGCTGTTTATATCTGATTGCTGAATTCTGTTATGATGTTATATTTATCATCTTTTCTTTGTGTTTCAGGTGGGAAGGGATGATTTGTAAGTACTTACTCTCTTTATCTCACATAAAACATACTTTATAGGCTTCGTTGTTTGGTAACTAGAAAAAAATTCTATCGCGCGTTTCTGCGGTTGTATTCAACGCGAATTTGGAAATACGTTGTTCGGTACCTAATATATCTAATAGGTTGGGTTGTGTGTTGTACGTGTATGTATATGTGTGAAATATAGCCCGAAATATTTAGTGTTTTTTTAATGATGTCCGTTTCGCGTATAGTTAGTCTCGTTGGGTTCGTTAGATTTTCTCGAGTTGAACGGTGGTCTCGGAAAAATTTAACTCGCACCGAGCGAGAAGATAGGGCCCGTTAAATAATCGGGTGGAATTAGTTTATTTTATTTTAATAAAATTATGTATTTACACTTTATACCTCTGGAAAAGTGTAAACTTGAGGGGTCGTGTAAATTGAGCCAAACTTAAGGGACCGGTTGTAGCGTGAACGCAAACTCAAAACGACACTCAAAAACAATTAAAACTATAAATTTTTGGGTGCATATTAGTATATAGGAGTAAAGTAATTTTACAATTACTTGTCATGTTTTGAAATAAATGGATATATTTACTAAGGTGTTCGTGGTCAATCTGGGTTATCCCGTGACCGATTCTGACCCTTTTTGTCTAACCACCCCAGGGGCGTAACTAGTAAGGGGCGAGCGGGGCAAACGAACTAGTGCATTTGTAATTTTTAATGCAAAAATTTTGGTTTTTTTCATTTTGACCTCGGTAGATTTTTTTTTTCCTTCCCGAAAGTCATCATATTTTGGCCCTAAAACCTCAATATTTACCTAAAAACCTCTATATTTTGTCCAAAAACCTTGGTATTTTGCCCAATAAAATCATTTGATTTTTTTAACCTTATTTGATCATTAACCTTATCACAAGTGTAAGACCATAATGTTGAGATTAAAAAATAGTTTATATACTTTGACACTCAAGTAATTCAAAATCATTTGATCATTTTTCTGGTTTTGGTAATGTCCCATGGACGAAACTGATTTTGTCGGAGACAAATCATTTGATCAACATTATGGTCTTACACTTTTAATCAGCTCTTTAATTCTTTGTAAATCAAGTAATTCAAAATTAAAGGCATCTTGATTCTTGAAGCTCCTAACTTAAGTAAGTATATTATTTTAGTACAGTGTTATTAGTGTACAATGTATAATGTTTGCAGGGGTAATTTAGTCAACCATTTACTTAAAAGTCAATCATTTGGTGAACTACTTGGTTGTTAAGTATAATATATTCATTAAACAAATGGGCAATTTTTTTAAACCGCTGGTTTGCCCGCTGGTCGTGGGTATCTGCGGGTCGCAGACACGGGCAAAAAAGTTGAATGGTAGATGGGACCACCTGGTAAAAAACTCTTGACGTCTTGACAGCAGGTCCCAGACATAAAGGATCCGTGCATGTCGCCCGCAGGTGCCATCCGGCTTCTAAGTTAATAACAAGTTTGTCTTGGTTTTATTAGTTTTAAAAATCAAAATAAAGAATTGATCAAGTTCTTGAACATCTTGTAGACAAATGAATAAGATAAAAGATTGGATGCGGGAATTTGTAAAAAACATGAATATGTCCTTGTTTATATATAATACTCTTATCACAGCCGCTACATCATAATACAATAGCTAACACCTTTTTTATGGTTCTTGGATTATGCCAATTGGACTCTAGTTTCTTAATAGTACTTGGTTATTTATTAGTATGAATTAGTCAACTCTTATATTGCCAAACTTCCTTAATCAATATGGTACAATTTTCTCCTCTATAGATCAATCACTTTTGTTTTCATAACGTATATGTTATATGCTTCACATAATTGAGTGCAAATCGCCTTTTTCAGGACGAAAAAAGAGCCGGCAAAAAGGATTCATGCATATGATCATATTTGAAACATTTCACTAACTGAACAATGAAGATGAATTCTCTTGAGGCCTCATCTTTGTTGTTTTTCATTCTTCTGATCTTCACATTTTGTACTGCTGATCTCAACTCGGACAAAATTGCACTTCTCAACTTTGCTGCTTCTGTACCTCAAGGTCGAAAACTTAACTGGAAAAACAAGACTTCAGTTTGCACATCATGGGCCGGCGTTAGTTGCAACGGCCAACGTGTAACTACACTTCGACTGCCTGGTATTGGGCTTTACGGCCCAATACCACCAAACACATTAGGTAACTTAGATGCACTTACAATCCTTAGTCTTCATTCTAATTTTCTCACTGGTAATCTCCCATCTGATCTCCTTTCTCTCCCCTTCTTAACCAATATATTCCTTCACAAAAACTCTTTTTCCGGCGAGATACCTTCATCTCTGTCGTCACAATTAGTAACCGTCGATCTTTCCTCTAATTCCTTCACCGGAAAAATTCCAAACTCAGTCCAGAACTTAACGAATCTTCAGAACTTTAACGTAAGCAACAACCAACTTAACGGATCAATCCCATCGTCGTTAAAAAAGTTTCCCGCTTCATCTTTTGGCGGGAATTCGGGCCTATGTGGATTACCCCTTAGCGTCTGCATATCTCCTTCACCTGGACCTTCACCTTCACCATCACCTTCACCGTCTCCGTCACCAGCACCATCATCATCTTCACCGTCACCTTCATCAAATGTAAATTTACCACCTCCACAAATGCGGGCCCCACCAGCCCAACGACTGCCATCTCGGCAAAAGGACAATAAGAAGCTAAGCAAGGGAGCTGTTGTTGCCATATCTGTGGTCTCTTCTTCTGTGCTGTTGCTTCTTCTACTGACATTATTGGTATTTTGTGCTAAAAAGAAAGACGTTAGCGGTAGTCAAGCGAAAGCGTTCGGTGTTGGAAGAAGTGATACGCCTAAAGAGGACTACAGTAGCGGGTTACAAGAAACTGGGAGTAATAAATTGGTGTTTTTTGATGGGTCGTCTTATAAGTTTGACCTTGAAGACTTACTTAGAGCATCGGCTGAAGTTTTAGGAAAAGGGGGTTATGGTACAACTTATAAAGCGGTTTTAGGAGAGGGAACAGTTGTGGTTGTAAAACGGTTGAAAGAAGTGGTTGTTGGAAAACGAGGATTCGAACAACAAATGGAGATTATTGGGAGTGTAGCAAGACATCCAAATGTGGTTCCTGTTCTTGCTTATTACTATTCGAAAGATGAAAAACTGTTGATTTATGATTGTGCTTCTTCCGGTAGCTTGTCGTCTCTGTTACATGGTATGTTACCACAACTTTACATTCTTTGTTAGTATTTTACGAGTAAGATTTTTCACCGGACAAATATCAAGATAAATGGGTTAAAACTGAGGTGCCGAAATGAGCGGGGTCAGCCAGGATGGTTAATGGGTCAAAATGGATTCCAGTGTAAACAAGTATTTTCTGGTACAAGTTAAAGCGGGCATGTTCGGGTTTACATGAACTCTTTTTGTCCAAAAAAAAATACTTTTTTTAAGTAGCTAGTTTTTCAGAATCTGAGTGTGTAAACAATCTGTTAAAAGGCATCTTTTTTTGGTTGAATAAAGTACATTTTGGCAATTTGGGATACTGTCATTCTATTTAGCCTATCTGCCGTTCCCTTTTTACTATATCTGACCCGTTTGAGAAGAAACATAACCCAAGTCGATCCGCTAATAAGCAACTGGGTCAAAATTGTAATCTTTAACAATATGCGGTTCCTTTGTCATACAAACAGGTTACAGAGGATCAGGAAGAACACTTGACTGGGAAACAAGATTACTAGTTGCCCTTGGAACAGCAAAAGGGCTGGCTCATATTCATTCGGGTAACGGAGGAAAACAAAGTCATGGAAATATTAAATCGTCAAACGTCCTAGTCAACCAAGAAAACAACGGTCAAGTGACAGATTTCGGTCTAACTCCCATTATGGGCATCCCTACCCTCCCCCCTCGAACATCAGGCTACCATGCACCTGAAGTAATAGAATCCAAAAAACCAACCCAAAAATCCGATGTCTACAGCTTCGGTGTACTACTACTTGAAATGCTGACCGGGAAAGCGCCGGTCCAGTCAGCATCGAGTCAAGATGAAGTGGTGGACCTCCCGAAGTGGGTCCATTCAGTTGTAAGAGAAGAGTGGACAGCAGAAGTGTTTGATGTGGAACTTATCAAGTACCAAAATGTAGAAGAAGAAATGGTTCAATTGCTTCAGATAGCAATGGCTTGTGTAGCGAAAACACCCGAAACAAGACCGAAAATGGATCAAGTGGTTAAAATGATAGAAGAAATCAGAATGTTTGCAAATGAAAATCAGCAATCTTCAAGCCAAACACCATGAATGATTAAGAAGAGTGTAATGCAAGTGTATCATGCATGTTGCAGGTGCACAAGTAGTTTCTTTTTTACTTGCTTGTTTGATCTTTAAAAGATGGTACAAAGAAACTGTATAATGTTTGTAACTTAATTTGTTATAGTAGAAATCATTATTCATCATTTGCTATTTACCTGTCTGTGTTCTAATTTTTTTTTTTTTTTTATTTGATGTGCCAAATGCCCATATGTGATATTCTTATCCATGATTTGAATGTTTGGAAAACCACATTGTATAAATGGCATTAGAATTTGCACTTTCTAAACTAAAAAGCAAATGAAAATGAAAGTTAAATAATATTAAACTTTAAACTAAAAAGCATTAAAATTGACTTAAAATTGTACATCTAGTAACAATTGGATCAAGTAACAATTGACTTAAAATTGTTCATTTAGTAAAATTAATTTCTAATATTTTTGCCCATCTAGTAACAATTGGATCAAAATTGTCACCTTTATTCACCGTAATCACATAAGGTGACTTATATTATGCAAAACCTCTATACACAGTGATCATCATCTATCTATCATCTATCATCATCTATATCATTATAATGCAAATACTTATACCTTCAAATACACCATACACTTCATAAAACATTTCATCAAAAACAGTAGCAAAGTATGTCGTGTTACCCAAATCCAGTAAACAATCGCAGCTAACGTCCTTGGGGGTTCAAAATCTGTGAGAAAACTGCATGCTGACTCGAACCATATTCACTAGCAACACTCTGACCCCTGATACTTGTAGACGATCCATTAATTGTTGAAAAGGTCACACTTTTATCGACACCTTTCGCCTTTTCAGTAAGTAGCAATTCATCAGAGACTTCATTTTCTATATTTATCAACCTGTCATCATCACTCTGTTGAAGTTGCAGAGCATATTCGAGGTGCCATAAAACATCCCCCATTGATGGCCTACGTATCCCTTCATCAGCAAGACACTTTACAGCAATATCTGCAACGGTCTTAAAACACGCAAGTAAAATCTTTCCTTTTAAGTGCGGATCAACAATCTGGTCAACATTGCCCTCTTTGTAACACCTTAACGCCCATTCAGCTAAACTCACTTGCTCTTTTGGAAGTGTTATGTTCAAAGCGGGTCGACCCGTTAAGATCTCAAAAATCACAACCCCAAAAGAATACACGTCTGACTTTTCAGTCAACTTTTGTCTCCGATAATATTCAGGATCCAAATACCCGAAACTACCCTTCACAACCGTGCTTACATGAGTATGATCCATAGCAGGACCCATTTTCGATAACCCAAAGTCCGAAACTTTCGCGACCCATTTTTCATCCAATAGAATGTTCGTTGTTTTCACATCACGGTGGATGATTGTATGCTTGGCGCCCGTGTGAAGATAATGTAGACCACGGGCTGCACCTATACAAATCTCGAGACGTTGCTTCCATGTTAACGGTTCATTTTGTGTATTATAAAGATGCTCTCTTAACGTACCATGCGCCATATAATCGTACACTAGGATCATCTCGTTGTTTTCTTCACAAGAACCGATTAAAGAAACAAGGTGACGATGTCGAAGCTTCGAAAGCATTTTAATTTCCGTTTTAAATTCGTTCACACCTTGATCAGAACACGGGTTACCTCGTTTTATCGCAACGTTAACCTCACCATTATTGATTTCACCTTTATAAACGTTCCCAAATCCACCTACACCGATAAGTCTACTTTCATCAAAGTTATTAGTTGCCTCCTTAATCTCTGCAAACGAAAAATGACGCCCGAGGTTTAAACTAACAGATGGCGCGTAACTTTTTGTCGTGTTCCTTTTCACAGTAGCACTAGAAGCACGTGAGCTTCCATATAACGAAAGTGGGACCCAGGTCCCATTACTCGGGTTCTGATTCTTTTGTTTTCTTCTACGATAAACAAAGCAAATAAACAAACTAACAAAAAAGATAGCAGCAATAACACCACCAATGATCCCTTTTTTATTACCTGATTCACCTGAATCATGTTGTAATCCACTAGACGGGTCAACGATTGAATGTTTCAGATCTCGATTTGGAAGTGACCCTGCAAGATTACCGTCACTCGAGTTTATTTTAAAAATCTCCAAACCATTCAAAATGGCATTGTAGTAATTCGGTTTCATATAAGTATTAGGATGCAATTTAATCCATAAATCTTGTCTCGTACGATTTGCATCCACTTGTGGAAGAAACACGAGATAATCTTTATAAACAGGAACCTCACTCTTTACAGCCCAAGCAATAACATCCGCATCAGCCTGCGCAGTTTTATTGTCTATAAAAATTTCAAACACCCGTTGGTTAGGTTTAGTTATATCCGGATCGATTTCACAAAAATGCATCCTAACCAAGTACGAAAACCCACAGTCAACATCAAAATACCATGAAAGATTGTAACCAAGGTTAACTTCTGGTGTGGGACCCATCGCTCTAGCGGTCTTATACACATCATCCGGTGCAACATATTTTGATATATCAGAAGGATAACTGATTTCAAGGTTTGGATCAGTAGCCACTGAAACCCCGATAGCCGACCCGTATATATAAAAATTATCACCCTCCCATTGTCTATACATCCTGTTATCGACCATAACCGAAACAGCCTGGCCACCAACGTTTAACCGATACAAATTCTCTAGAGCAGTAGAGTTTTCGATATTAAAAGTTGTGGAGCCACCAACAATGACCGAATTACCCTCGGAAGAAAATATATCGGGGTGCGGGATAATCTCGATCCCATTGATAAAAGCATACGAATTAGGAGTGTTTTGAGAAGGACTAAATGTTACATTCAAAGTCCCTGATTCGAAATATACAGAGTACTCTTTGAAAATGGAATCGTAGTTCAAATTAGTTGCAGTATCGAATGCACTAAAGTTGTTTAAAAGGGTATAAGGTCCAACATTAACTGAGAAAACGCCATTATTAGCAACAAGGTTAGCATAAGATGTAGGGTAGAAAAAAAAGCGGATAAATTTACGACCAGATGATACTATTGGAAAACTATATGAGAAATCTGACCGAAATATTCGGGCAGTTAAATAAGGGGTTGCTGGAACTGATGGTTTTTGGATATCAGCACTTGCAACTATCGAATTTTCGCCCGTTAATATGAAATTTGAACCCATATCAGGTATCCATATTCTACCATCAGCATCACCTACGTTGCGACTTGCGCCGCAGTTTAAAAATATCCTATCATTTGGATCAAAATTGGCAGATAAAACTAGCTGAACCGCGAAACAGAGCAGTATAAAACAGGAATGATGAATTTGCATTGTATTTCTACAAATTCAAAGTGGATAATATTTCAGTATTCATGAATGATCAAAGGTAATATATATATATATATATATATATATATATATATATATATATATATATATATACACTTACATGAAGCATATATAACGATAAGGTATAATAATCAAAGGAACAATATCAATTCAAATGTATAATCACTTACAGTACAGTATACACAATCAGTTTCTCAAATTTAACTAGCATAACTAACTACACAAACTAGGGTTACATTTCTTCGAAAAAATAACAATAAGTCAATAATAATTAATATTATCAAAAAAAAAAATTTGAAAAGGTAGAAGAGTACCAAAAGAGTGAAAAACACGTGAAATTAGGGGAATCGATTGAAATTTACTATAAATGGAACTTTTTTTTTCGTACAAGTAAATTAAAATAAGAAAAATATAAGTAAGAGAAGGAAGATGATTAGTGTGAATATGAGTATGATTATAATATCATCATTACCTGAAATGAAATATGAAGCGTCAAACAGTTTGATGAATTGTGAAGTTTAAGAGTTGTTTTGAGCCATGAACGAACAATTTATTTTATATTTGTAAATGAATGAATATTCAAATGATCAGATAACATATAGTCACAACTAAGGATTTTGTTTCAACTGAGAGTGACCGAGTATGGACACCATTTATAAAGAAGAAGAAAAAAACTGAGCACTGCACAGCATCGTTCCTAATTCCTAGAGTTTCTATCTTGGGTTGGGTCATATACTCATATCCCTAGAAATGGGCTCCAGATTTGGGCCATAAAATTTTTATGCATATCCCTAGGACTGGGCTCAATATTTGGGCTGTAAATATTTTATGAGAAAGTTACGTAAACGGCTGGTAAGACTAACGGGGTCCTCAAATGAAAATGCTGATCTCGAAAAAAAAATAAATAAATAAAAAAAAAAAAAATACATGCCAACTAAATCAAAAGCCAATGCTCCTCTTAATTAAGTCAACATCAAGTATCGATTTATTGACGACTTGACTGCCACTTAGAGATTAAATTAAATATGCATGATTTAAAACCCATCAAAATTTGATGCTACAATTTTCACGGCGTCTCATGTTTTATTTTTTTTATTTTTATACTTATTAGACGGAGGTCCATTCGTAAACAATCTCCTTATCCGTCGAAGAGAGAGAGGGAGGACATTCTCTACTTCTTGGAGTGTATCATTCTGAGTGGAGAAACGACTTCTCTTTATTCAAAGATAGGGGAATGATTGTCTACATCCAGTGACGGTACTTAGTGGAACCCAAAGGGGGTATCCGCCCCACCTGAATTTTACGGAACAAAAAATTTTACACTAAAAAAAACAATTACATTAAAATAAGTTTTTTTTTTTAGTGTTTACCCCTGCTGACAATGAAAAATTTATTAAATTTTCACACCGCCCCGTCTGTATCCAAGTTCAAGTTCCACCACTGCCTACATCTCACCTCCTCATACACTACGCATGTGGTATTGGGTTTTGTTGTTGTTGCATATCAAAAGCCAACATCTATACATAATATGATCCGGTTGAGGATGAGCTTGGCTGTTTGAGTAAAGTTTCAAAACATATTACTCCTGCCAATCAAGGAATTGCTCACCTTACTATTTTTATTTTTAAAAATATCGTTAGTTACTTTAAATAAAAAACCAAATTATTGAAGTTCTAATCATGCCTTTCTATTATTGAAAATGTGACATTTATTACAACTATTTTACAATTATTTTTTAAAACAACATTTTATTAAAACAGCTCATTAAATAAAAGGTAAATTAGATAATTCACATACATATCTTAAATTTAAAAAAAGGCAAATGAGACAACAATTATGAAATTGAGGAAATATAACAATTCGCATGAAATTGAAAATAAACAAATAGTTAAGATGGAACGTTACAAGGAGTAATCTTTGTGATTAACTGGAAACTAATTTTTTTTCCAATAAATGTTTTCTAATCATTCTAAAATTAGGAGTACTTTTTAAACGTTATCAAAAAAATCTATAAAATCTCTACCTTGAAATGTTCTTCATATAAGGTTAGGTCGCAATTCGCAAGTTGCAGGGATCAACTTGCAATTTGTTATACTTCACAATACTTTTTTTTAAGACTAGAAATAGCGCCGCGTCAAAAAGGGAGCGTGAGATGAGCTGGAAGACTTTGACGGAAATTAACAGTGGTAACCCAGCGTCAAAAACTGACGCTACAATGCGTCAGTTAGATAGTTGATGAAGATTTGACGGAGGTTTCCTCCAAAAAGCAACCAATGAATGCTTTTCTTAATTTAATATTAATATATCTATGTTATTAATTTACTTTTTCATACCCAATTTCCAATCAGATTTTACCATCTCATCCTTCAAAAATTTGACACAAAAATTTGACATTTTGGGTTAACGGGGGTCAAATACAGTCACAGTCAAAAACCCACTTTTTCACCAAAAAGTGCACAATCCGACTTTGACATCACAGTCACGGTTAGAAATAGTCTAAAAGCATTTTATTTAGTATCCGATATTTTAATATTCATGTAATCATATTACATTACACATTCTACTATTCTAGAAACCTCTTAAATTCATATTACATGTTCTAGAACTTTAATATCTCTTTATATTATAATAACAAAATTAAAAATAGATTATCTAAAAATCCAGCCACTAATCCTAGCCTTTCATTATCATTAACAACTTTAATCTTAACCATCCAATTTTCCTAATCAAAATTATGACCTCATAATCACCTGGCTTAATTGTTTGATTACTTTATTACCCTTCTAATACCGTAAATTAAGAAAAAGGTCGGGCATCATTTCAAAAAATATGGGTCCTTTACAACTTATATCATTCTCTCAAACTCTCCATCAAAAATTTTCCCAAATTCTCTGCCTAAAAAAAAAAAAAACCTACAATCACTCTTTGAATCCATGTTTTGGATATGATATATTCAAATTAAATAGTCGTCAATCACTCTCTGTGTTTAATGTTCATCTACAGATCATCGTTACATCCCTGTTGTTATTATTTCTTACAAGCAATTCGAATTTGTCACGAAAAAAACCTATTGAAATCGGTTTTTGATTATACCCAAACCGATTTTGCAGAAACAAAACCTAATGAAGTCATGTTTTGATTACATCCCAATTGTTGGCGTGGGCAACACCTGCGAATAAAATGTAAAATTTTTGTTTTAAACGATTGAAACATTCAGACCTACTTTTTTTATATTAGCCATATAATTCGTAGTATAATATTTGAGATCTGTGTTATTTGAGATTAAATAATTCGAAGTTTTTTTTTTTTTTTTGGCAAAATCGAAACGAATTGCATTAGGCATACCAGATTAAATTGTTTATCATCACTATGAATTATCTTTATACTCCGTATATATTGTTCACGGGTGGTTTTAATCGATTGTTATTTTTGTTCTGTTTTTGTTTTGACAATGATGCTTCAAGTAGTGCCTTCAACATAGAATTTGACTCATTGTGCAGCCTTCAAAGCAAGCAGTACTACATCATTATGGCCAACAAACACAGCAGAAAAAAGACCCATGAATTGAAATAAGGTTTGTTGTAATTGATAAAAATTGATGTTATTATATGTGAATTTGGATTTTATATGTATTTATATTGTAAGCATGTTTATAATGTTCTGTTGTCAATCATATGATGAAATTTGACCGGAATCACAACAAATTTGTTAAAACCCGTTATCATCTCCATACATTGTAAGCATGTTTTTAACGTTTCAAATTATTGTGATTCTTATCAGGTTACTAATGAGTAAATCTTCGCCACAGTTCCAGCGTTTAATGAATGTAGGTGTTTCTGTGTTAAAGCTTTCAGATTTTAGTGTTATTAAAAACAATAAGTATAACTATGCTAACTGTATATATAACGCTTGTGTTGTGCAATTTACAATAAGCTTATTTTGAGGTGGGATATGTGACGATCGCTCCTAATCCATATGGATGAACACGTCATTCATCGATTTCATTGCGAGGTATTTGACCTCTATATGATACGTTTTGTAAACATTGCATTCTTTTGAAAAGGCACACCATAAATGAATATTTAAATCAAAGGTTTTCGACATCTGATGATTTCTACATATAGACAATCACCGTAAATAATAGTTTACAATAGTACTTCCGTTGACAATGCAGTCAAAATAAGATAGATGGTGATGATTTGTGAATGCAACATTTTCTCGAATAATGCATGTATGACTCCATGCACATAGCTTGTATAACTTATAAGCAAACAGCGGAAGACTTCTAGGGAACCTGAGAATAAACATGCTAACAAGTGTCAACACAAAGGTTGGTGAGTTCATAGTTTTAATGTTGCACATAATCTGTATATAAAGGTGGATCATAAGATTTCAGTTGTTTCATCCAGAAACGTTTATCAAAATATTCTACAAGATTTAGCACCCTGGTAACTAAACTTAAACGTTATAATAAGTACCTCTGTTTTAACATACATGCAACCAACATGTACAATACACGCAAACCAATGTGTATTAAACTCAAATAGCATACGTCTGTTTTATAGTTCAGGCTAGGGTTTCTACACCTGAAACAGACGGGGATGTCAAGCCCTATGGATCCATATACAACTACTCGCGCTCACCAGTTCTTATAACTGGCAGTTACTAGTTACCAAAGCTAAGGGATTTTCAGTTCAAACTCAGTGTAGAATTTAGTATGTACTTGTATCCATTGTGTTTAAAATAAAGTGCATGTATTCTCAGCCCAAAAATATAGATTGCAAAAGCAATTAAAAGGGGAGAAAATGAAACTCACCTTAGCAGCATAAAAAGTCGTTCACCAAAATGTGACTGAAACTCGGATTACCAAATAACCGTAGATCTCAACCTAGAGAACATATGTTGGTCAATAAATGTCTATCAAGCTAGGTCTGGACATAGTGTATCATAATCCTAATGCTCAAGATCAACATACAAAAGTTTATCAAAAGTTATTTCAAAAAGTCAATCTGACTTAATACCATAGTTTAACAAAACGAGATGTGCCTTATATAAGGATTCATTTACTCGGCTGATAATATTCAAAAATCCAATTTATCAATCTTACAAACAAGTTGTTTAAATATCAATTGCAGATTCAAAAGCAATTTCAATTAATGTCATTCATAATTCAGTTGATCATATCTTTTAATTCGTTCACCGAAATTACGCCATTTCTAAATGAAAAGTTATTGATTTTTCGCCAGCTTTCCAAAAACATGTATATCATATACCTTTTACCAGTAATATATGTATTTAATTCATGATTCATTATAAACTGTTTAACGACGAAATTTAGTATACAAGCATGCATAATTATATATACTCGAGCACTAGACATGGATACACTATTAATATATAAAAGATAAGATATGAATGCTCACTTATCAATATTGTGATTCAATATTGCAGAAAAGTACGTAGACGCAACAGAGATGATAAACACTAGGTTTGACTTGCGAATAATATCCATGAACATTACCCATAACCTCCATAGCTATAACCCATAGTTTCCTTAGCTTTGACTCATTTGAAAACTCGGTTTGAAATGACCTCGTCGTAGTATTTTATGTATAATACTAATAATAATAATAATAATAATAATAATAATAATAATACTCATAACCATAAGATTAATAATAATATTAATCTTAATAATAATAATAATAATAATAATAATAATAATAATGATAATAATAATATAAATATATATGTTTACGAGAGAGTAGATGGAAAGATATATATGTTCGATCAAAACAGAAAACGAATGAATTTATAGGACCTGAACCCACCAGACCAGCCATGCGATCGCATGGCTTGAAAGGGTAAATCTCATGTGATGGCATGGGTACCTTTGACAGCACACAATCATTTATAGTTTTGCTTGTCGACATAATATTTAATTAATATATATAATATATATTATTTAAATTAATTAATTATATATTATATTATATTCTCGTGCCCAGTTATCTTGAAATTTTGGTTCCGATAAGTCGTACGTCGTCACTCGACTTATGTCCCGGTTCCGGTTTTTCGAACGTCCTTTCGTACGCTGAGAAAACTTGCATTTTACGTTTCGTGTCACGTACCTTTGTCAAAACATAGCCTTAAATTTTCCATAAACTATACCACTCAAAGTATCTCTTAAACTTTCGAGTGTTTTGGTCATTTACTTCTATAAATCATTATCTTGTTATTTACTAATGTATATATAATATCAAATCATTTTATTACCAAGTTAATATATATTTTTAATATTAATAAACACGTTTTAAAATACACCTCGCACATTATTTATATAACTAATTCTAACAGTTAATATTCTTTATTATTGTATATGTCCAAATTACGTTACATAAACAAACACACTTAATTAACAAATTCTATTATATCGACAAACGTTTTTGCACGTTTGAAACAAAATCAATTGTATATTATACAGTTTAGTTCTCCATTAACTTTTATCTAACTTTCATTATCTAACGCTTTACCATATATTCCGAATATTGTTAAAAAGGAATGATTTCTCAAATCAGCGTGGAACTCATAACAGAGACCCGTAATAATATCATAATCCTTAAGGGACTCAGTAAATATCTTTTAATTCAATCGTTTGGCATAATCTTTTAACTCCGTAGTTAAATATATCAATCAGATAATCAAACCAATAAGTTTAATGCACATTATCATATACTCAACACTTTGTTACGTTCGCGAAACGTTGAGAACAGTCGATGGGTAATTGAATAGTTCAAAATTTTGGGATTCAATTTCACAGACTTGCTTATCGACTCGGAAACGTTAAAGATTTAAGTTTAAATTTAGTCAGAAATTTTCGGGTCATCACAGTACCTACCCGTTAAAGAAATTTCGTCCCGAAATTTGAGTGAGGTCGTCATGGCTAACAATAAAAATGTTTTCATGACGTATATGAGTCGATAAATAGAGTTTTTATCACCGTTGAATAATATGGATAAAACAATCCAATTATTCGAAGCGTATGAGAGAAGTTATCGTAATAGAGTGAAATGGAGAATAGAGATGCGTCTTATCTCTTGACGTAGTAACGATTGATTTCCGGAATTTAAGGAATAGAAAATCTTCATAATTTAAATAATATTTGATTCTTCGAGAATTAAGGAAATTATGATTTCCTTTGATTAAATGCATAATCTGCCTCGATTGCTACGTCTGATATTTTGCTATAATTTAACCACTTCCGTTTCATTATTTTCACCACCCCTACATCTTCTTCTTCATTTCATACTTTCAAAAGATTGTGAAATGCTTCATCCAGTTCTGATTCTTGATATACTCCTAACTTTCATATCTGCCATTCTTCTTTTTCATCTACCACCAGAGGAAGTTATTTTCTTCTACCATTACCTTGGGGTTATAGTGTTTTTCATTCTCCCGTGTCTTTATATTGCTATACGCATTGATATACACGGTTTGTAATTTTGGGGTTGTTATAGGGCTTTATATTTTCCATTATATTTCGGAGCTTCATGCTTTCGTTTTCTCTTCCCGAATTTAAGTCAAGCGAATAATGGTCCAGAATTCGTAGGTATGAAGTTTTGGATGAACATAGTTAATGTTCAAGAAAGAAATTGTAATGGCACGATCTTGATTTGTCAAATTACCAGAATATTTGGAAAAGACCGAATCATCAAGAAAAATATTTTCTTGATATATTTAGAGGTTAAATAGAATGAAAGAGTTATGTAACATGGCTCATGATGAGGGTGTGATCTGTGAACCTTTATCACATTCCATTAGAAACTCAGCATGACTTACTGTAATATAATCACGTTGATCAAGTGTCATTATATTATACTAATTCATGCTTCAGTTCCCAACACTACTTTAAAACATTCATATTTTAAACTTGAAGGTTTCAGAATTTAGAAACTAAAATAGTTTCTTTTATGATGTAATACAGATAGCGCGAAGAGGTAATGATTTCAAATAAGAATGGTTTCGAAAAATATCTTCAGAAATATGGAGGATATTTATAATGGGAGATAAGATGATATCTTAGAATATTTAAGATAAGATGATGATGAAGAATATTGTTCGCAAAGATTTTAGAGTAAGGAGCAAGGTATTCGCTAATGAATTCAGTAGTCACTGAATCATTTGGATTCTTTGAAGGTAGATTTAGTCTTTGTGATTTGTCCACAGCCTCCTTCATGGTCTGCTCAATCCGTTTTTCAGTTCCAAACCTTCTCTTTTTCTCAGCTTTACCACCATACTATTCTTTATCATCAAACTTTTGACTGTTAAGGTCGTATACAGTTTTTGCTGCTTCATCAGCATTGTTCCAATTTCAGAGAACTAGTTCATAGTTTGGGATGTTTTTTAAAAACTTCACATTCGAAGTAAATAAGTCTAGAAGATAGACATTATATGTATATATATAACTGTTGGCATAGAATTGCTGCAAAATTCGAAATACTGATTGCTAATTCCCGGTAGTTGGTATGGCAATTATTGTTACAAGATGTGGATGAGTATATGATAGAGTTTCAATGAGTATAAGGATTTTTTGGAAGGTCAAGGATCAATGAAGTTGTTGGTAAATTTACTGCTAATGTGGTGGGACATGAAAGGTTCCCCAGTAACAAAAATGTATATACCAAAGTTTCAAGTCTGAAAGGTTGTCGTTGACTGGTTGAATGGTTGATAATACTGGATACTTTAAAAAGGAATTGCAAGGTTATTTTCGGTAAAAACAATGCTAAAGGATCTTGCACAAATTTAAAGTCAAAGTATAGCTTTGAAAGATGTAGGGATCTAAGAATGATGTCACTTGTTTAATCTTGACTTGGATTCTGTTCTGTCAGAATATGTAATCGAATTTATATGAAAACGATTGTATATCGCTGTGAGCATAGTTAATAATTTTGAATCAAAGTTGAAGAATGTACAGTATAACATATTAATTGTGAACTTATATATTTCCCGGGTATTACCTACCCGTTAAAGATTTCACAAGTAATATTGTGTACAAAAGAATTTTCATTACAATCTTTATGAAAATATATGTATGTATATTTTCTTTAGATGTAATACAGATTTAATGAGTTAATATCATATTAAGCTCATTTGATTTTTGGCTTGAATTAGAAATGAAAAATCTCTAAAACATTAGAGATCATATAATCTTCGTGAAATATTTCACTAATGAAATCAATACTTCATTATTTATTATTATTGATATTCCTTGGTATCTATAGGGCGTATGACGTTGATGCTCGTGGGACAGATTTTGAAGTTGAGGTTTGCGGTGCAATTGTTGTTGGTGGTGGTAATGGTACTGTTGGTTTTGCTGATGGTGGTACTGTTGTTGTCGGTGCTGCTGCAAGTGCTTGTAACCTTTGCACCATGTTCTCCAAAGCCACTACCCCAGCGCGAAGCTCGTTGACTTCTTCTATTACATCGGGATGATTGTCGGTTCGGACGAGCGGGTGAATGAGATCTAGAATGTGAGATATTATATAATCATGACGAGATACTCTGGAAATGAGAGAGAAAATGGTATTACGAACAGGTTCGCCGGTAAGTGCTTCAGGTTCTTCGCCAAGAAGGCAATGTGGTGGATGGAATGGATCATCTTCTTCTTATCTCCAATGATTAAGTAGACTACGAACCCATCCCCAATTCATCCAAAATAGATGATGGCTAATTGGTTGATCCATTCCGGTTACACTGTCTTCGGAGTTCAGGTGAATATCCATATCGGAATAGCTGTCGGAGTTTATGGAATTTGAACTAAATACGTGATCCATCTTGTATAATCAGGGAATTGATTTTGATATGAGATAGATTATAGGATTTAGTTTGGTATTCTCCGATACATAATTTACATATGTATATATATTACCAAAATCCCATAAGTTACGGAGAAATTTTCGGAAAGTGTAAGACAGAATTTACTGTAATATATATGCTTAAGATACGAAATTTGTCCATACACTATCTATGCAATTAATGCAGGAAACGTGTCTAGACTTAAGAATGATAAGCATGTAATTTCCTACAAGAAATGATAAGCAAAACTTTTGACATGCAGACACAGTCGAAGTCCAGACTTACTAATGTATCCTAACAACTATCAGTTAGACACACTCATGCAAGACCTGGTTCGCTAGGACCAACGCTCTGATACCAACTGTGACGATCGCTCCAAATCCACTTGGACGAACACGTCATTCATCGATTTCATTGCGAGGTATTTGACCTCTATATGATACGTTTTGTAAATATTGCATTCTTTTGAAAAGGCACACCATAAATGAATATTTAAATCAAAGGTTTTTGACATCTGATGATTTCTACATATAGACAATCACCGTAATATAATAGTTTACAATAGTACTTCCGTTGACAATGCAGTCAAAATAAGATACATGGTGATGATTTGGTGAATGCAACGTTTCCTTGAAAAATATGCCATGTAAGACTCCATGCGCATAGCTTGTCTAACTTATAAGCAAACAGCGGAAGACTTCTAGGGAACCTGAGAATAAACATGCTAACAAGTGTCAACACAAAGGTTGGTGAGTTCATAGTTTTAATGTTTTGCAGAATCTGTACATAAAGGTGGATCACAAGATTTCAGTTGTTTCATCCAGAAACGTTTATCAAAATATTCTACAAGATTTAGCACCCTGGTAGCTAAACTTTAACGTTATAATAAGTACCCCTGTTTTAACATACATGCAACCAACATGTACAATACACGTAAACCAATGTGCATTAAACTCAAATAGCATACGTCTGTTTTATAGTTCAGGCTAGGGTTTCTATACCTGGAACAGACGGGGATGTCAAGCCCTATGGATCCATATACAACTACTCGCGCCCACCAGTTCTTATAACTGGCAGTTACTAGTTACCAAAGCTAAGGAATTTTTGGTTCAAACTCAGTGTAGAATTTAGTATGTACTTGTATCCATTGTGTTTAAAATAAAGTGCATGTATTCTCAGTCCAAAAATATAGATTGAAAAAGCAATTAAAAAGGGAGCAAATGAAACTCACCTTAGCAGCATAAAAAGTCATTCACCAAAATGTGACTGAAACTCGGATTACCAAATAACCGTAGATCTCAACCTAGAGAACATATGTTGGTCAATAAATGTCTATCAAGCTAGGTCTGGCCATAGTGTATCATAATCCTAATGCTCGAGATCAACATACAAAAGTTTATCAAAAGTTATTTCAAAAAGTCAATCTGACTTAATACCATAGTTTAACAAAACGAGATGTGCCTTATATAAGGATTCATTTACTCGGCTGGTAATATTCAAAAATCCAATTTATCAATCCTACAAACAAGTTGTTTAAATATCAATTGCAAATTCAAAAGCAATTTCAATTAATGTCGTTCATAATTCAGTTGATCATATCTTTTAATTCGTTCACCGAAATTACGCGATTTCTAAATTAAAAGTTATTGATTTTTTGCCAGCTTTCCAAAAACATGTATATCATATACTTTTTACCAGTAATATATGTATTTAATTCATGATTCATTATAAACTATTTAACGACGAAATTTAGTATACAAGCATGCATAATTATATATACTCGAGCACTGGACATGGATACACTAT
Organism: Rutidosis leptorrhynchoides; assembly: GCF_046630445.1. NCBI lineage: Eukaryota > Viridiplantae > Streptophyta > Magnoliopsida > Asterales > Asteraceae > Rutidosis > Rutidosis leptorrhynchoides. The sequence goes on from NC_092333.1 coordinate 567,074,156, forward strand.
TAATATATAAAAGATAAGATATGAATGCTCACGTATCAATATTGTGATTCAATATTGCAGGAAAGTATGTAGACACAACAGAGATGATAAACACTAGGTTTGACTTGCGAATAATATCCATGAACATTACCCATAACCTCCATAGCTATAACCCATAGTTTTCTTAGCTTTGACTCATTTGAAAACTCGGTTTGAAATGACCTCGTCGTAGTATTTTATGTATAATACTAATAATAATAATAATAATAATACTCATAACCATAAGATTAATAATAATATTAATCTTAATAATAATAACAATAATAATAATAATAATAATAATAATAATAATAATAATAATAATAATAATAATAATAATAATAATAATATATATGTTTACGAGAGAGTAGATGGAAAGATATATATGTTCGATCAAAACAGAAAACAAATGAATTTATAGGACCTGAACCCACCAGACCAGCCATGCGATCGCTTGGCTTGAAAGGGTAAATCCCATGCGATCGCATGGGTACCTTTGACAGCACAAAATCATTTATCGTTTTGCTTGTCGACATAATATTTAATTAATATATATAATATATATTATTTAAATTAATTAATTATATATTATATTATATTCTCGTGCCCAGTTATCTTGAAATTTTGGTTCCGATAAGTGGTACGTCGTCACTCGACTTATGTCCCGGTTTCGGTTTTTCGAACGTCCTTTCGTACGCTGAGAAAACTTGCATTTTACGTTTCGTGTCACGTACTTTTGTCAAAACATAGCCTTAAATTATCCATAAACTATACCACTCAAAGTATATCTTAAACTTTTGAGTGTTTTGGTCATTTACTTCTATAAATCATTATCTTGTTATTTACTAATGTATATATAATATCAAATCGTTTTATAACCAAGTTAATATATATTTTCAATATTAATAAATACGTTTTAAAATACACCTCGCACATTATTTATATAACTATTTGATAGTGCTCCAAATGAACATATATTTAGGAACAATATCCTTCCAATATGTAAAGTTTTTAGTTATAATTGTTCTATTTTTATGTAATATTCGGTTAAATAAATAAGTGCGAAGACAAAAGAAGAAAACGACGATTTGAAGACGCAAATGACCAAAAAGCTAAAAAGTACAAAGTATAATCAAAGTGGTTCAAAATATTGATGAGAAACGTCTCAAAATTACAAAAGTACAAGTCGCAAAATGCAAAGTACAATATATTAAATAGTACGCAAGGACGTTCGAAAATCCAGAACCGGGACCAGAGTCAGCTCTCAACGCGCGACGCAAAGGAGCTAAAATTACAAGTCAACTATGCACATAAATATAATATAATATAATATATAAATAATTCTTAAAATTATATATATATATATTATATTATATAATAAAACGTCGAAAAAACTAGAAAACAAAGTAATTGGGCTGGATCCAGCTGGCCATGCGATCGCATGGCCAGGATGCCTAAAATCTATGCGATCGCATGGAGGGAAAATCCTGGCCAAGTCTATAAATCGAGCAGTTTTTGGACGAATTTTACACACATATTTTTCTTTTCCTTCTCTGTAAAATTTATATTTAAATTTAAGTTTAAGTTTAATAATAATTGGGTTATTGTAAGAAATGTTTTAAGGTTTTGTAAGTCGAAACTCTGTCCGTGTAACGCTACGCGATTAATCACCACTGTAAGCTATGTTCTTCCCTTTTAAATTAATGTCTCGTAACTAAGTTATTATTATGCTTATTTGAGCCAAAGTAATCGTGATGTTAGACTAAAAATTAAGATTGGGTTATTAGATTTTGTACCATAATTAAGGTTTGCACAAAAGACCGACACTTGTGGACATTGGACTATGACTATTACGGAGTAATAGATAAGGGGTATTGTCTAATTGAGCGACAACTCATTGGAACTTGTAGAACCTATCTTCAAATTAGTTAATCTAATAGTTATTAAAATGATTATGTATGTCCTATTTAGTGACGTTTATACGACATCTTTTACGATCATTTAATTAATTATTCGGGTTGGGTAATTGATTATTCATTCTGATCAAGTGGGTAAATTAATATTCATATCTCATTAAAACAGGGGTGGATTACATACAAGGATAATTGGTGTAATTGTTAACAAAGTATTAAAACCTTGTTACAGTTCGAATTCCTAATTAGTTGGAATATTTGACTTCGGGAATAAGGTTAATTTGACGAGCATTTTATAATTATGACCGATGGACTATTATGGACAAAAACCAAATAGGTATCAAATAATCCAGGACAAAGGACAATTAACCCATGGTAATAAAATAAAATCAACACGTCAAACATCATGATTATGGAAGTTTAAATAAGCATAATTCCTTTATTTCATATTCATCACACTTTTATTTACTGTCATTTATTTATTGCACTTTTAATTATCGTACTTTTTAATTATCGCAATTTTATTTATTGTAATTATATTTATCATACTTTAATTATTGTCATTTACTTTACGCTTTAAATTAAGTTTTTTTTATTTTTAATATTTTACATTAGGTTTTAACTGCGACTAAAGTTTTAAAATCGACAAATCGGTCATTAAACGGTAAAAACCCCATTTTATAATAATAATACTACTTATATATATATTTATATATGTGACACCACTAAAATTTTTTTTTTTTTATATACATACGTGGCGGAAGCATTATATTATTTAAATACGATATCAACATCTGTACAAACTGATGTCACGTGTCATTACAACAAATTTCATACGTAACTGGAAAAGAACGTAAATACATTAAGTTTTTAAAAAAACATAGTTCAAACTATAAAAGGCCACATCAGAGTTAACCCTGTCAAACATAACATCATCATGCCCGTCTTCTCTCAAAAAGCACTATCTACAAAAGCTATCAACCTGCAGGGAGGAGATGGAGGGGAATTAGCACGAAGCTAAGTGAGTACGACTAACTACAGGCCATAGCATACATAAGTGTTATACTAATCATGTCACAATAGTCTAACACACAAACATCACCCAAGTGCCGTCTACAGAGACTGTGGCGGCTCGGCCAAACCATTAACCACCAGCTGATCGGACTGGGGCTTACCAGAAGTTCCTCCACCACCGTGTTGTATATATATAATCCACACGCGACGGACGCGTCATTCACATATATATAAACCACGATTGTCTAGGCCACCACATGAGGAACCCAACCAGCAGGTTGATCTCTCCTACCGAGGCCACCACACAATAGGGACGCACTGGGCTCCAGCAGACAAGCATCAACCAACATGCAGTCATCATAATGTACTAACTAACCACAACAAAGTATATCGAACAAGCATGGCAGTCATAATATAACATGCTACTATATACTATATTCTCCAGTTAGTCCCACTCACCGATTACCAGCAAACGAGAAGGTGTTCAGCTATCTAATCACTGAACCTTCTCTTTCTCCTTTTCTCCTGAGAAATACATATACACGAGTTAGTTTATGTCCATAAACGCCAAATAACACAATACAGAAAATTTTGTCTGAAAACTGTCCGCTAAAAATTTTCTGCTTAACGGGCTAAAAATACATCATAAACATCAAAATACAAACGGGCAGCATAACGGCTAAAAATCAACACTTAGGTAAAATATTCTGCCCTGGACACTCAGTCGGTCGACTGACTCTTACAGTCGGTCGACTGTCTATACAATCGGTCTACTGACCTTACTAGTCGGTCGACTTATTTGGTATTTCCTCAATCGACCGAAAGTAAATCTCAGTCGGTCGGTTCACTCACCAGTCGGTCGGTTGTCTGTCAATCGGTCGGTCCACTACCTCAGTCGGTCGACTGTCGACCGACAGTCGGCCGAGTGTGTTCATCTTCATCAGAAACTGAACAAAAGCTACGGACTTCACGATGAAATCCTCAAATCTCGATCTAGAGCTCGTTTTAAACACCAAAATCAACCACAACTTGTTCACTACTTGTTATAGACTCAAAACCCACAACAATTTGACCATAACAACACTTAAATCACTTGTTTTGACACAAATTTACACTTTTATGAAAACTAACACAAAAACTCCATTTTATTGAAGATTAAAGCATGAAAAGCTATTAATCTTACCTTGTTAGAATCAGTAAATCACAAGGAACACAATGATATGAACAATTTGAGCTCTAAAACAAGAATCAAGGATTAAGGTTTGAAGTAAGTGAGGGAGATGAAGAACGGGTGTGTTTGGAAATTTTCTAGAAATGGGAAGAAATGAGCTGCACTAGTCACTTAATTTAGATTAATTTCCCACACTGTGCAACACACGGGTATTTATCAGTTATCTGATATCTTTCGTACATCATTTGGCAACCCAAACGAAGTCCAAATTAAATAAACAAACCTGTTATGTGACCCTTGTCACAAACTGGTCCTAACCACATCATTATTTAATAATAAATATTAAATAAAAATAAAAGCATATAATAACGCAATACAAACTTAAGGGCAAAATAGTAATCTTACAACTAGGCCCGATAGAGGATGTTATAATATATATACAAATATAGTTTTAAAAATATAGCGTTAAACTTGGCTAGATCTCTGTGGAACGAACCGGACTTACTAAAAACTACACTACTGTACTATTAGGTACACTGCCTATAAGTGTTGTAGCAAGGTTTAGGTATATCCACTCTATAAATAAATAAATAACTTGTGTAAAATTGTATCGTATTTAATAGTACTTTGTAGAAAATATATAACTATTTCGTATACACCTCTACACACACCAAGTATTTTTGGCGCCGCTGCCGGGGAACACCGAAACGAAACGCTATTAAAAAAAAAGATTTTTATTAAGCTTTAATTCATTTTTATAAAAATACGTTTTATATAATACAAAATATATATAATATATATATATATATATATATATATATATATATATATATATATATATATATATATATATATATATATAAAGAAAAACAAAATATATATATTTTTAAGAGTTGTTCAAAATATATAAAATTATAAAGTATTTTTATTTCTATTTTAGTTTTTAAATATAAGTTTTATTTAATTTATATAAATATTTTATATAAATATAACAACAGAAAAAAAAGAGTAAAAGTAATCGGGCCCAACTGTAGCAGCCCAATTTGTGATCTGAATATCTGGGCCATGCGACCGCATGAACCCGTAGGCTAAAATCCATGCGACCGCATGGTTCATTCTGACACGCTAGGTTTGACCTGGTACAACATTAATTACGGAGTATTATTAATTATTATTATTATTAAACCCTAATTAGGGTTAATTATTATATTAATTAGTTTTAGTTTTATTTATTTTGTATTTTTAAGTTATAATTAGTTTTATTAATATAATAAATTAATACTTTTATAAAATAATAATATAAAATATTATTTTATTAATATAATAAATTAATACTTTTATAAAATAATAATATAAAAATAATATTTTTATAAAATTGTATTTTTATAACTTTAAGTTTTATTTTATTTTTTTATTTTGTATCTTTTTATTAGATAAAGAATAATTTTATAATTTTTCGTTCGTAATTAGTTTAAGCTATAGTTTTTGCCGTAGTTATTTTTATTTCTAGATTTTTAGGCTTTGCCGTAAAATCCCTTAAGTACTTTTTCTTTAGACTAAGATTTAGGTGCTTTAGAATTTTACGACGTCGCTTATTGCTTTAGTATTTAAAATTTTAGTATTATTTTTAAGTAATTGTCGTTTTGGATATAGAATTCCTTTAAACTTTAATACCTTTAGACACAACTTTTAATTCTTAGTTTTTAGACTTTTAAGTTTCGACGCTTATTTTTCTCATTTTTATTTTTCGACTATTTGTTTTTCGACATTTGTTTTTCGACCTTTTATTTTTTGATGTTTTTCGACGCGCTCTTTTTCTTTCTTATTTCTCGACGCTCTAGTTTTTAGGACATAGAATTTTCTATTTCTTCTCTAAAAATTTCAAAACGAAAAATTATTTTAAGCGGTTAAATTGATAGACATCCAAAATTTTCTGGTTCGTAGTAATAGTTGGATTTGTTAGTGGCGAGTTGTGGGCTTCCGATTTAAAGGGTCCTGGCTACCTGCTGCATCTATTAGCTATTCGAAACGTGGGCAAAATCAGAAAAGTCTATTAATTTGATAACTTATATAATTTTTATCTTTTTAACTAATAGAATATTCAGTGAATGCACTGAGCAAAACGTTCACCACCTTTCATACGTTCATCACCCGTAACTCGATCAAGACATCTAGCCAACATTGTCGCGGTTGATTTTTCTTTAGAATCGTCATCTAGTCAACCAAGTACTCCAATTCAAATTTCCGATAATCCATTTTTTGAACCCGACCTCACAATTGAAAACCCGGAGGATATTCAAGGACAATTCAGAGATCCTAAACCAATAATCATTCCTCCGGAATCACAAATTACTCATCCAGAGATTGTCGAGGAAGAAACCATTAAATCAGAATCCTCTAGTGATTCAGATTCAACAAATTCAATTATGGAAGTAACAGAACCTCTAAGTATGGAAGACCGAATGAGAGCCACACGCACTGGCCAAGGTCACGCCATTATTAAGCCAGACATTAATGTGCCAGATTATGAAATCAAAGGACAAATCCTACACATGGTAACTAATCAATGTCAATATAGTGGTACGCCAAAAGAAGATCCAAATGAACATCTTCGAACCTTTAATAGGATCTGTACTCTATTCAAAATCAGAGAAGTTGAGGATGAACAGATCTATCTCATGTTATTTTCCTGGACTTTAAAGGGAGAAGCCAAAGATTGGTTAGTGTAACACCCCAGGTAAAACGTTCCCTGTAGCATGATATTGTCCACTTTGCAGAGATAGGGACGTACCCTTGTCTCCCTCGTAGGTTGCTCACGAATTTTTCTTGACGATCACACACGACGAACACTTTCCCAGGAGGTCACCCATCCTGGTAGTGCTCTCGCCTGAGCACGCTTAACGGCAGAGTTCTAAAGGGATCTGCTGTGCTTGTGGTCCCAAAACGCGCCATGCTAGGAAAGGTCTCCACACCCTTATAAGGCATGCTTCGTTCCCCTCTCCAACCGATGTGGGACGGATGTAACACGAGTGTTACAATCCTCCCACCTAATGGGACACAGCGTCCTCGCTGTGCACGTTTGGTCCGGGGCCTGGCTCTGATACCATCTGTAACACCCCAGGTAAAACGTTCCCCGTAGCATGATATTGTCCACTTTGCAGAGATAGGGACGTACCCTTGTCTCCCCCGTAGGTTGCTCACGAATTTTTCTTGACGATCACACACGACGAACACTTTCCCAAGAGGTCACCCATCCTGGTAGTGCTCTCGCCTGAGCACGCTTAACTGCAGAGTTCTAAAGGGATCTGCTGTGCTTGTGGTCCCAAAACGCGTCATGCTAGGAAAGATCTCCACACCCTTATAAGGCATGCTTCGTTCCCCTCTCCAACCGATGTGGGACGGATGTAACACGGGTGTTACAGTTAGAATCGTTACCTGAAGGGGCGATTGATACATGGGACGTTTTAGTTGAAAAATTTCTTAAACAATTCTTTCCGGCATCTAAAGTCGTGAGACTTTAAGGAGAAATTGTTACGTTCGCGCAAAAGCCAAATGAAACATTATATGAGGCATGGACAAGATTTGGAAAGTTATTGAGAGGATGTCCGCAACATGGTTTAGACACTTATCAAATAGTACAAATATTATACCAAGGATGCGACATTGCTACACGAAAAGACATCGACATAACAGCTGGTGGTTCCATTATGAAGAAAACCGCAACCGAAGCTCACAAAATCATTGATAACACAGCCTCTCACACGCATGAGTGGCACCAGGAAAAAGATATCTTTCGTTCATCTAAAGCGGCTAGAGCTGATTCTAGCCATGACTTTGATTCCGTTTCCGCAAAAATAGATGCTTTCGAGAGACAAATGGAAAAGATGAATAAAGATATTCACTCAATACGAATCAGTTGTGAGCAATGCGGTGGACCACACTTAACGAAAGATTTCCACATTGAGCAAACGATGGAACAACGTGAGAATGTTTCCTACATGAACCAAAGGCCGGGAAATAATTATCAAAATAATTATCAACCTCCAAGGCCAAACTTCAATCGAAATCAAAACACTCTTTACAATCCAAATGGACCCAACAATAACTCGTACAACCAACAAGGTCATAATAACCAACCAACTCAAAACAACACTTTCAATCAACAAAGACCTGTCTTGTATAAATCACCACAACAAATCGAAGAGAAAAAGTCAAATCTGGAAGAAATGATGGCAAAGCTAATGGAATCTCAAACACAATTTATTACATCTCAAACCCAAACAAATGAGAGGTTTGATCAGTCATTAAGAACTCAACAAGCTTCCATTTTGAATCTAGAAAAACACGTAGGTACACTTGCTAGCATGATGAGTGAGAAGGAACAAGGAAAGCTACCGAGTAATACTGAAGTAAATCCTCGGAATGAGAATGTTAATATGGTGTCAATGAATTCTGAAAAACCAACACCAGAAGATGGGAAGGTTTTAGATGTAAGTAACAATGAAGAAGTTACAACACCACCACCACCCGAGTATGTAAAGCCAGTGGTGGCACCATACAGACCACCCATCCCATTTCCAAGAAAAGGAGTTGAGTATGAGAAAGTAATAGGTAATAAAGTTTGTGATACCTCTGGAAAGAAGAAGAAGAATAAGAAAGTACAAGAAACAAAAACCGTAAAATTAAACCCGGTGAAGACAGTTCCACCAAAACCTCCACCCAGGTTGGGTGATCCGGGTGAATTTATTGTTCCTTGTCTACTTAGTGATTGTGTCATGTATGATGCACTAGCAGATTTAGGTGCGAGTGTGAGTGTTATGCCCCTTTCATTATATAAGAGATTAGGGGTAGGTGAGTTAAGTCCAACGGAAATGAGCGTTCGACTCTTTGATCAAACCATTAAGCACACAGTTGAAATTGCTGACGACCTACCCGTTCAAGTGGGTAATTTAACCTTTTTAGTCGAATTTATTGTCATTGACATAGAAGAGGACCCAAACATTCCTCTAATTTTAGGTCGACCATTCTTAGCATCCACCGGGGCGTTATTTGATGTAAGAGAGGGTAGAATGACACTTAGTAATGATGAAAAATCAATCACCTTTGTGAGTCGAAAGGCTAAATCTCCACCAACCAAAACCGTTGAACCAATAAAAACGATTGGTAAGAACCATATTGTTTTACCAACTCCAACGGTAGTGCTTAACAATAATAAAACGCCTAAGTGTGGGGAAGATGAAGTAAAACCTAATGATGACCTGATAACAAAGAACCCCGTTGTTGAAACAAAATTAAATGACCCCGTTATTAATAGTTCAATGAAGAAACTTAATAAACACATTCGAGATGCTAGAACCAAGGGGAACTTTAAGTTATGTAACCGGTTAGTATCCAATCTATCGCCTAAAGAAAAGGCAAAACTAGTTGAATTTGTGGAGATTACACAGGAATCCGACCAATGGCTTAAATCAAAAGTCACAGATATGCAAGTTGATTATGGTCCAAAAGAAATTGACAATGAAGTTAATCACAAATTCGACACCACAGCTACCTAAGTGTGGGGAGATTCAGATGTTCTAAAAAGAAAATGCTGTCTAGAGTTAGTTGTTCTGTTCTCGTGTAGTTTCGAGAATGGAATCCGATTGATCTTTTCCACTAGCAGACACTAAAGAACTAGTTTTCTCCCCCATTCTGAATTTTTGTTTTGTAGGTTTTGTATTAAATTAATACGCATTTTTTTAAAATTTAAGTTTTGTGTGAATTTAAAAACAAAATTTACTTTATTTCATTAAGTTTAAAAAATGATTTCTAAAATTCATCGTAAGTTGAAGACTAGGTTATGGAACCGAAATTGCTTTACCCGAGGGCGGGGCGACAAATTTTGTTATCATTATTTTTAATATTATTGATCTAAAGTATACCAAAAAAATAAAAAAACCCAAAAATCTTTGCTTTTAAAACAATCACTTTAACGACAAATTTTAAATTTTGTCGAGGGACGGACTAGGTAAACATACCGAAACTACCTAAAGTAAAAGGAAACAAAATTTTAAAAAATTATTCATTTAAATTGTTTATAAAGAATATATATATATATATATATATATATATATATATATATATATATATATATATATATATATATATATATATATATATATATATGTTTGTATTTTATGTTATGTACAAAACAAGGTAAAACAGCGCACTTTTAAAGATTAAGTTCAGCAAAAGCTACTAATTTTGATGATAAGACGCAAAACATATGTGAAATTACAACAAAAGGAATGAACGATGAGGCGCGCCATCTATCATTCGACGACCATAGTAATTACAACTGGTATTTTTAATCACTTTACTACACTAATCACCCTGATGAATTTATTATTATAGTCTGATTTCATGCAAATGAGGGCATTGCATGATCTCAAGTGTGGGGAAGGGTTATAAATTCTCTCGGGTTTGCACTTGGTTTATTTGCCAAATTTTGTGAAAATTTGAAAAATTTTCAACTAAATGAATTCAAAATCATGTTTATACATATTTATGAACGATAAAACTAGGTGTTAATACCGAAATTATTGTTACCTCGGAGAGAACATAAATGGAGAAACAACCCAAAACGTTAGAATTCATTTAAAATAGAATAGAGGAGAATAAAAAGGCAAAAAAAAAAAAAAAAAAAGCTAAGTGTGGGAAGAATTTACCAAGTTATTTAAAACACATATCACATATGCTTGTACAAGATTATTACAGGTACTTTTGTTTTGGACGATTTTAATCAGTTGTACCTAATTTACTGTAATATATTTGAAAGAAAGATGGATCTACACGATGAATCAATTCCATCATTAAAAGGAAGTAAAGTCTTCCGAAAAAGACACGCGCTTCTTGATTTAGGTCAGGAAGTTGTCGTCCAGACCAGCTGTAGGTTGACGAAAAATCTAGAAAAGTCATCTATAAAATCAGTAGGAAATCCACGGACCTCAGCATCAAACGGGATCGCCAAGTGGTCAGATTTATCCTAACCATGAGAAGGATTTATCTCGTAAAATGGGGAGGGCGCCGTGCAAATTATCTTGATAAGACTAATGAATCAGACCCCCAGAAAAGGATAATCTCCTTAAAAGATTAAAAATCAGCTTTTAAGAATGATATTACTCAATCCTTGAGATTGACCTTAAAGATTGAGAATTCAAACTCGTGGAATTCAATGATATCTAAACTCGAGCTTGAACAAGAAAATATTTTGATCAAATCAAAACCGATTTGTTTTCTGAAAACTCATTTTCAATGTGTTCATTACCATTGAACGTAAAATCCTAGGAATTCACCTGGAATTCATTAGGTCACCTGAACCAAATCGGGTGTCAACCGTAAGAACGGTGGTTGCATAGCATGGTCGAAGACAGGACCTTGCGCCAGACCGAAAAACTATAGGGTGATCTTTACTATTGCTCCTACAAAGAATAGTAATTGCATCTGACACGTTTTTGACCATAATTATCTGCATGTCACGGAACATTGCCTTAACAATTGCTTGTTCAACGCTTTCCTTTACAACCGGACGGTAGTTTACCAAAAGGTAATATACGGAGCAAGTATACTGGATGTGTTGCTTTTTGAATACAAGGATTAGCAAGTGGGTGACACAAAACCACAAGTTTTGAGCTAAAATTTTAAAATCTGAAATCCACAAAACCCACAAAAATAATTTTGCAAACACCGGTGAACGGTTATTCCGGAAAACTTATCTAGGGTAAAAGCTAGAATAAATTTTCAAAAGATCAAATGTTTTCATAAAGATCCAATTTCCTTAAAGGATCTAAATTTTCATAGTCATGTGGGACTGTAAACCACATCGTTACTATCATTGTATATACCGCTGTATCAAAATCACTGATGTATAAAGTGTGAGAATAAAAAAAATGATTCGAGTGAAGTGTGATTTTATTTCAAGTTATGTATTGCTTGAGGACAAGCAACGCTCAAGTGTGGGGATATTTGATAGTGCTCCAAATGAACATATATTTAGGCACAATATCCTTCCAATATGTAAAGCTTTTAGTTGTAATTGTTCTATTTTTATGTAATGTTCGGTTAAATAAATAAGTGCGAAGACAAAAGAAGAAAACGACGATTTGAAGACGCAAATGACCAAAAAGCTAAAAAGTACAAAGTACTATCCAAGTGGTTCGAAATATTGATGAGAAACGTCTCAAAATTACAAAAGTACAAGTCGCAAAACGCAAAGTACAAGATATTAAATAGTACGCAAGGACATTCGAAAATCCGGAACCGGGACCAGAGTCAACTCTCAACGCGCGACGCAGTGGAGCTAAAATTACAAGTCAACCATGCACATAAATATAATATAATATATAAATAATTCTTAAAATTATATATATATTATATTATATAATAAAACGTCGGAAAAACTAGAAAACAAAGTAATTGGCCTGGATCCAGCTGGCCATGCGATCGCATGGCCAGGATGCCTAAAATTCATGCGATCGTATGGAGGGAAAATCCTGGCCAAGTCTATAAATCGAGCAGTTTTTGGACGAATTTTACACACATATTTTTCTTTTCCTTCTCTGTAAGAAACATATATATATATATATATATATATATATATATATATATATATATATATATATATAATTAAAGTTTAATTTAAGTTTAATAATAATTGGGTTATTGTAAGAAATGTTTTAAGGTTTTGTAAGTCGGAACTCTGTCCGTGTAACGCTACGCGATTAATCACCACTGTAAGCTATGTTCTTCCTTTTTAAATTAATGTCTCGTAACTAAGTTATTATTATGCTTATTTGAACCAAAGTAATCGTGATGTTAGACTAAAAATTAAGATTGGGTTATTAGATTTTGTACCATAATTAAGGTTTGGACAAAAGCCGACACTTGTGGACATTGGACTATGACTATTAATAGATAAGGGGTATTGTCTAATTGAGCGACAACTCATTGGAACTTGTCGAACCTATCTTCAAATTATTTAATCTAATAATTATTAAAATGATTATGTATGTCCTATTTAGTGACGTTTATACGATATCTTTTACGATCATTTAATTAATTATTCGGGTTGGGTAATTGATTATTCATTCTGATCAAGTGGGTAAATTAATATTCATATCTCATTAAAACAGGGGTGGATTACATACAAGGATAATTGGTGTAATTATTAACAAAGTATTAAAACCTTGTTACAGTTCGAATCCCTAATTAGTTGGAATATTTGACTTCGGGAATAAGGTTAATTTGACGAGCATTTTATAATTATGACCGATGGACTATTATGGACAAAAATCAAATAGGTATCAAATAATCCAGGATAATGGATAATTAACCCATGGTAATAAACTAAAATCAACACGTCAAACATCATGATTATGGAAGTTTAAATAAGCATAATTCCTTTATTTCATATTCATCGCACTTTTATTTACTGTTATTTATTTATTGCACTTTTAATTATCGTACTTTTTAATTATTGCAATTTTATTTATCGTAATTATATTTATCGTACTTTAATTATTGTCATTTACTTTACGCTTTAAATTAAGTTATTTTTATTTTTAATATTTTACATTAGGTTTTAACTGCGACTAAAGTTTTAAAATCGACAAAGCGGTCATTAAACGGTAAAAACCCCCTTTTATAATACTACTACTTATATATATATATATATATATATATATATATATATATATATATATATATATATATATATATATATATATATATATATATATACAAATATAGTTTTAAAAATATAGCGTTAAACTTGGCTAGATCCCTGTGGAACGAACCGGACTTACTAAAAACTACACTACTGTACGATTAGGTACACTACCTATAAGTGTTGTAGCAAGGTTTAGGTATATCCACTCTATAAATATATAAATAACTTGTGTAAAATTGTATCGTATTTAATAGTATTTTGTAGAAAATATATAACTATTTCGTATACACCTCTGCACACATCACTAATTCTAACAGTTAATATTCTTTATTATTGTATATGTCCAAATTATGTTACATAAACAAACACACTTAATTAACAAATTCTATTATATCGAAAAATGTTTTCGCACGTTTGAAACAAAATCAATTGTATATTATACAGTTTAGTTCTCCATTAACTTTTATCTAACTTTCATTATCTAACACTTTACCATATATTCCGAATATCGTTAAAAAGGAATGATTTCTCAAATCAGCGTGGACCTCATAACAGAGACCCGTAATAATATCATAATCCTTAAGGGACTCAGTAAATATCTTTTAATTCAATCGTTTGGCATAATCTTTTAACTCCGTAGTTAAATATATCAATCAGATAATCAAACTAATAAGTTTAATGCACATTATCATATACTCAACACTTTGTTACGTTTTCAAGTTATAGTATATATATATATATATATATATATATATTTACATATAATTGTTCGCGAATCGTTGAGAACAGTCGATGGGTAATTGAATAGTTCAAAATTTTGGGATTCAATTTCACAGACTTGCTTATCGTGTTGGAAACATTAAAGATTTAAGTTTAAATTTAGTCAGAAATTTCCGGGTCATCACACTTGGGAATTTCTAATGGAGACTCAAGTTCAATTCCCATATATTGTACCTTAAATGAGTAGGTGAGATATTTATAACTTGTGACGACCCGGGAATTTCCGACCAAATTTAAACTTAATCTTTATATGATTTCAATACGATAAACAAAGTCTGAAATGTTGAGTCTCAAAAATTTTGGAACTGTATTCATGTATTCAATTACCCTTCGACTATTTCCGACGATTCACGAACTATTGTTGTAAATAAATATTTATATTCAAATGAAAATAAGTATAAGTCGTTATATTATTATTGTTAATAATATTATTATCAAGGAAATTAATATTATTATAACTGATAATATTATTAGTACCATTAGCATTAATAATATTTTTACTACCAATATTAAAGTCAGAATTCGATATATTATTATTATTGTTATTATCAATAATATTAGTATTAATGTTATATTATTGTTATACATTTTTTTTAGTAATAATCATCATTATTATAATATTATTATTATTACTATTAAATTTGTATTACTATTATTTATTAAGATTATTATTATCATAATTAATAAGATTAATTTATAATCTAAAAAAAAAAATTAATATATAGATATAATATATATATATATATATATATATATATATATATATATATATATATATATATATATATATAACATCGTATGTAAACACAGAAATAAATAAAAAAAATATTCATTACGGGGAGTATTATATAAATACATATACATTCCAAAACAGATACAAACAAATGTGTTAGATATATACATCAAATATAACGGAAAGCAGATTTCATAGGATACCACTTTTCTTATTTTATAGATATATACATAAATATTCAGAGAGGTGGTTACACGTCTAATTCGATTTCTAATACAAACAAAGTCGATCGATTATTGATATAGCATCACC
This sequence comes from Rutidosis leptorrhynchoides, assembly GCF_046630445.1. NCBI lineage: Eukaryota > Viridiplantae > Streptophyta > Magnoliopsida > Asterales > Asteraceae > Rutidosis > Rutidosis leptorrhynchoides. Next base: position 567,089,803 of record NC_092333.1, read on the forward strand.
ACACATTATCTTCTATCTATTTTCTCTACATAATGATTCCATTCTTTTTAATGTTTATAACCTTGCATTCATAATCATATTAATATACATATACATGCCTATGCTAGAACAACCATCGACCAAACCATCCACACTATCGCGTTTATGCTCCTTCGAAAACAACCAACACTACTCGAACACTGTTATAAACTACCCCTCTCATCATCATTCATCGATCACCTTCTTCGGTCCCTAACCAACTCTTGTTCGTTTAAACACCACTACCCTAAACAACCGCCACCAACTTGTAACCTCGAACCACCACTGCATCCACACGCCACCATAGCTACTACACCATTGGTTAGATACGCCACCTTTATTTTTGTGATGCAACTCCATTAAACCCACCATCCATTCACCACTTTCATCAACCCATTTAATCATCATGACCATCGTTATTTTTGTTGTTTCCTAAACCGAAGCTATCATCCTTAATAATGGAACCGGTACGTACTCTTGTCTCTTGTCTTTGCTTGACCCATGATCAACCACCACTTACCATCTTCACCATACAACCATACACATGAACGTTTGTGTTTAAACTCGAACCAAACCCAACTGTGTTCTTGCAGTCATCGACCCACCATGAATTAACACAGAACAAATCGCATCTTCAATATATATATTTTTTCTTCGGATAACACACAAACACCCAAGCAAATACACCACTTGCTATATATATTTTTCTTTTGAAATCCAATGTCACTAGAGTATTATTGTTAATTGTTTTATTGATATAGGGTGCCCACTTGGCCATCACTTTCCTTAGTGGAGTAGGGAGTGGAAATTATTAATACAAAAATTGAATCAATTACGTAGTGATTGAAGGGTGAATTACCTACTACATAATTGATTACTCTTCAAAGTTTGGCCAACAGATTTAAAGGGTTTAACCCCACTTGAGTTATAAGGGTATAATATGAAAATACAAGGGAAAGTGGCGACTAATTGTTCTTGCTATATATTTTTTTTCGTTGCTGTCTCTTTCAAAAAAAAAATCGAACCCCACATGGGATAAAGTTTGAGATAGTGGCATTTATACAATATATTAGAATAAAGGTTTGCAAGGATTGAGTGACGAGCTAGATTTAAATCGATGTGGGCCGATACCAATTTCAAATAAAATAAAAAAATTCCGAATATCATTTTCTTTTAGAAGAACGTATATCATGTGGGACTAAGTGAGCTCTAATTTTTTTTAAATAAAGAATGATGAAGTCGAGTGATATGAGCTGTATGTCACTATTTTGGATTGCAAGTTGAATATTAAATCTTAAATACATCACAATATCAATTATCATGGGGGACTAGTAACAAGATAGTGGCCAACTATAATGACATAAAGGTGTTGCATATATATTTTTTTCTCTTCTCTTATTGTCATCGAGGCTCAACAACTATTCCTTTAAGTATTATAATGATAGTCTGAGTTTATGATGGACGAATTATATTGATGGTAACAAGTCGATGATGATGATGAAAAGGGTTATTATGGTGATGAGGATGTGATGCTGGATGATGCCGTTAATGAAGATGAATATATGATGTATGATTATGAAGCTGTAATTCGATATACATAATAATAATGATATAATATCATGATGATAGATGATGATGACGGGAACGATTATGATAATGGTTATAATAATGATTATGAAAATGATACGGAGTAATGGTTAAGGAGTTATCGGGTTAGTGGGACGTCGCGGGTTCGAACCCGGGTATGGGCATTATTTTTCTTAAAAGCCTATTTTGTGAGGTAGCCATCCTTTCCATATTTAATATTATTTTTATTATTATTATCATAGGTATTAGTATTATTATTATTAGTAGTATTATTAATATTCTTATTTAAAAATTATCATTTTTTTTATTACTATTAACAAAAGTATTTTTATTAAAATTATCATTTTAAGTATTATCATTCATATTATCATTATTAACATTATTATTATTATTATTATTATCATTATATTTATTATTATTGTTATCCTCATTAGTAAAATTATTATTATTAAAACTATACGTAAAATATAACCGAAGATATAAAGTATATATATGTATATAACTACAACATTTAAATATATATATATATATATATATATATATATATATATATATATATATATATATATATATATATATATATATATATATATATATATATATTATATGGAAGGAAATTATGTGATTATATGTGTTAATATGTATACAAATGATATAGGTTCGTGAATCCGAGGCCAACCCTGCATTGTTCAATGTTGTCATATGTATTTTTACTACAAAATACAGTACAGTGAGTTTCATTTACCTTTTTACCCTTTATATTTTTGGGCTGAGAATACATGCGAAATTTTTATAAATGTTTTACGAAATAGACACAAGTAATCGAAACTACATTATATGGTTGAATGATCGAAGCCGAATATGCCCCTTTTGCTTGGTAACCTAAGAATTAGTAAACCGATCTACTAATTGACGCGAATCCTAAAGATAGATCTATCGGGCCCAACAAGCCCCATCCAAAGTACCGGATGCTTTAGTACTTTGAAATTTATATCATGTCCGAAGGAGGATCCCTGAATGATGGGGATATTCTAATATGCATATTGTGAATGTCGGTTACCAGGTGTTCAATCCATATGAATGATTATCTTTGTCTCTATGTATGGGACGTATATTTATGAGAACTGAAAATGAAATCTTGTGGTCTATTAAAATGATTGAAATGATTATTTATGATAAACTAATGAACTCACCAACCTTTTGGTTGATACTTTAAAGCATGTTTATTCTCAGGTATGAAAGAAGTCTTTCGCTGTGCATTTGCTCATTTTAGGGATACTACTTGGAGTCAATAATGGCATATTTCAAAAGATGTTGCATTCGAGTCGTTGAGTTCATCAAGATTATTATTAAGTCAATTATAGTTAGATATATTATGAAATGGTATGCATGACGTCAACTTTTGATGTAATGAAAGATTGTCTTTTCAAAAACGAATGCAATGTTTGTAAAATGTAACATATAGAGGTCAAGTACCTCGCGATGTAATCAACTATTGTGAATCGTTTATAATCGATATGGACTTCGTCTGGATGGATTAGGACGGGTCATTTCATAACTTCTTTTTGCTTCTGTATGCATTGATGTTATTGCTACTAACCGATGCGACCTTTGTTTTATCTCTCATAGCATGAGGTACGTGCGTGAGTGTCTGGTCCGCCACTACATGTGTCACTTAATGAGGATCCTGCTAATTGCATCCTGTCCAATAAAACTCATGTAATTTTTTTCGTGTTTATATTTTTCGAATTGAGGTGGCAATGGTTGGGTTTGGTAATGGGTCATGTGGCAATTTTAGTTCATGACGAAACTGGTCTGGTTAGGTTGAGCTGATCTATAATGCTTCATGTCCGTCTCAATGATCTATAACGTTCATTATCTACCCACCTTCATGTAATCAATCAAATGTGTAAAATTTAATAGGTTTTATGTAAGCTGCTAATGATACGTCGATATTGGATGAATTTGTATAGTTACTATTGTTGAATCATTATTTGATTATGTGATGCTAGCTTCTACTTATTCGTTACATTATAGTTGCTATATGCTTTGAATTTTATCGTCATTCTCATGTAAATGATTGTTGTTTTTGTACTTATATAGGTCTTTAGTCTTTCTGAAACAAAACAAATCTTTTCTTCTTCCAACTTTTCGATCTTCCCATTCATTCCCTGTGGGTTCCTCTTACTTCAATTCTTTCCATTCTGCCAATGAAGAATCTATAATAATTCTTAAATCTAGATTGGCTAAATGTTGTCTTATAGAGCCTCCCCTCTGTTTATGTTCATTTGTGTTTAACTATTTCTAATTCATTGTATGTAGGTGTTTCACAATGCAATCGAGACATTTGAGATTTATATAACTAATTATTAAGGCTCATATGGTCCTATATGATTCATTAGTGATTTGAGTTTTATACGTGGGTTACGTATTGATTATGATTCATTAGTGATTTAAGTTTTACATGTGGCTTATCGTATCGATTAAAAAGTATTCTATTCAATATTTTTTGTACTTAATGGCTTTGTTCCATGTTTAACCTATTTACGTGTACATCTCTGAGTTGGAAAAGATTTTAAAATGTAATTCAAAACTTGCTACTAAGCTGAGTTAGTAAAGGTTTTAGGCATGTATCGTATTTTTACTTTAGTTATTAGTTTCTTAGTGATTTTCTAAAATAGACATTATCCATCATGGTTAAAACGTGAGTAATAGATTCAAATTGATATCGTACAACTTCTCGCAAGCGGATAGATAAAGCCGTAAACGTGAAAAATCACAAAGATAAATTGAAAACCTATAATAACTATGTCTGAAGATCGCAATTGTGTTTTTCATCTATCTAAAGTTCATTGCATACATGTAATAAATACATGTAATAAGAAGATTGCAATTGTGTTTTTCCATCTATCTAGAATTTATTGCATACATGTAACAATGTTGTAAAAGTCGACCGACTTGACCGACGCGTCAGTCGATGCGTCGTTTTTTTGAGTTCTCCGTCTCGTTTTTTCTAAAAACGACTCAAAAGACGGTCAAAGCTAAAAATTCGGTTAAAGTCTGTCAAAGACGGTCAAAGTTGGTCAAAAATGGTCAAAATCAGTCAAATCTTCGTCAAGATGTGATATGTTTTAAAATTAGGGTTTGTTTTCATTTTATGGGCCACTCTTTTCTCAGTGTCCTTACTGATTTTGTACTTGGTAACATTAATTGAGCTTGAAGTTTGATTGTATTTTAATTCAAGTTCTTATTTAAGAAATTTATGGTACATAATCAACTATTTTATACATATATAAATATATATTTAAGAAATTATTAATAAAGTCAACGTTGGTCAACGACCGATGCGTCCCCGACGCGTCCCCGACTTGGTCGACACGTCCTTTTCAGGTCTCGACCGATGCGTCCCCGACTCGCGACTTTTACAACCTTGCATGTAAGTATATATAAAACTATAAACTTATAGGTCCATTAAAATAAAAAAAATTTACATAGTCCCGCGAATTACATTTACCATAACAAAAAAAATCTTTACAAAGCACGTATTTGCTGCGAATTATTGCATACATTCTAAATTTCTCAAAGAAGAAACATTTTCAGGCGGAATTTAAAGGAATGCTATTGCTGACAACAAATTTTTCAAGAGAAGTTCCTGGATTTGCTAGAATACTCGTGCGTACTTCTTGAGGGAAGAAGCATTTGGTTCGTTCTTTACTTCACACTGAAATTTCTGAAGTTGTTAACCGACGGGCATGGTATGATGTTACCAAGCTAACAATGAATGTTTTAAGCCTCTACAAGGTAATTAAATTATATTTAATAATTATAATGTTTTTTGTAACTAACAAATACAAAAATACATCTAGACATCCTCCAAGCAATCTCTCCATGAGTGTCACATAATTATAGGTCACCAATTATGGGTAATGTTACTACAATGATATTCTAATCATTTGTTTGGAAATCAAATTTATCACTATCGTATTGATTAAATTGCATAAATGTTATACATTTGTGTATTGCTTGAATAGTCTAAACAGTGACTTATTTACTTATTATATACCTCATCATTCATCAAACTCCCCTGTCAATTTCCTACAAATGATATTTACCTTTCCAAATGATATTGAATATCATGATGAAATATATACATATTCGCATGTGCAAATCTCGAAAAAGGGCAAAATGCAGGTATCATATGATTTATTTGGAAAGAAAAATTATTATCGATATGGCTTATAATTTTAATTCAAATATTTAGTTAATAATAATGTAGTTTGAGTTATGAGAGTTGTAAATGGATTTGTGACATGTTGTTTGAAAGAACTGCACATAGTGCTACAGCAAACAAAATAAAGCAAGAATTAATTTTTGTCCTTCATTTTTAAAAAATGAATGACCTCAACTCTTTGCATAAATTGATTCATAAATTGAGTATTTAGCATATAATATAAATATGAAGTAGTTGAATGCAATATAGTTGTGTGTATTTATAAGTCAGACCGTCAGGGTTTGTTTTAGCTATTAAATCATTTTAATGGATGACAAAAGTGGTAATCCATGCGGTACAAGTTTTTATTCATGATTATTTGTTATTGTTTCAGGTGGTTTCTAATTTCTTTGCTAAGTTGATTCAAAGTCTTACCAAAGAGTTATCGGCATGCTGTTTCTGAAGTGTTTGTTTAGTGTCAAGGAAAATTTGAGTTAATTTCATACATATTGTTAGCTGTGGGCCACGTGGCAAGATATTAGGACAACTTAGGGTCTGTTTACTTTCCACTTAATTTATTCTTAATTAAGTAAAATTGCTATTTTTTGTCGCTTAATATGCCACTTAATCTGAAAGTTGGTTTGTTTCCAGGAGACATAGAATCAGGCACATCTCCATAATAAGAGGCAAATGGAATCAGAGGCAAATCCAGAAAAAAGTATATATCCTTAGTGATGTCGTAAAATGGGTTAGATGGGGCAGATCTGATTCACTTCTTTGTTCAGTTCTAAATGCTTAACCCGTTTGAGATAAAACAAGAGCCAAATCATTCTGCTACATATCTTATGGGTCGGAATTGGCACCTTTACATAGTACTTATCTAGAACATGCCATTTGATCTTACAGAGAACTCGATCAATCTACTATCAATTTCTATTCATTTGAGCAATTTTTGAGATGACCCAACTATTTTTAGCATAGTTCATAATTTTTTGGGTGTATATGAGTTTGTTGATACTATTGGCGAATACAAGATAAGGATCCTCAAATCCTCAAAGGATATCAACAGTGCATCTATTGTCCAGATAACTTGATGAAGAAGTTTTTTTAATATGTATCTTAAACTTTTTTTATTGGGTTTTTGATTTGTTTTTCACTCAAATTATATTTTTGCTCTATCATCATTTTATCTATTATGAACTTGTGAACGTGTCTATTGTAATTTTCATGTCTAAACTTTCTCATGTGTCTTTCTCATATATATTTCTCATATGTCCAGACTCTACCCATCATTCTTACATATCTGTCTCATATGTCTTTCTCATATGTCCGAATTATATCGTTCATCATAAATAATTGATACAGATAGTTTTAAAACTGTGCAACTTTTACAATAAATTTGTTCTTAAAAAATCTAGCGCAAGAATTTGCGGATCTTGAACTAATAAATCATAAACTAATTAATTAATGATAATTATTCTTTTAATAAAAAATCTTAAAAAATCTTTAATTGTACTAACATTTTATACTTAAATAGTCATTATTAATGTTTTCTTATGTTTCACACTTTGCATGCACTACTGAACCACATCGAATTATCATTAAATCAAATCGAGAAAATGAAATCATTGAAATTATTTACATTGCAAAAGGAGGCCAAAGTTACAAAAGATATGAATAACTTGACAAAAACATCTGTCGGACGCATTATGTGAAAAGTTTTTGTTGACAAAAGAGATCATGCTGCTATGTTTAATTATAGAAATAACATGTTTGAGCAAATTGACAAGTTATCTACTACGAAAAACTTTTTACGTGATTGTAATATATATATCGCTTCGTCATTCATAATGTTACATCTTTCAAGATTATTTGATAATTTACACATTTGAACTTTTTATTTCGTCGAATGCTCTAATACTATCGAGTATTTATTTTAATTTGTTGCACGCATATAGAAGTATGTGTTTTTATTTTGAAGGAGATTCAAAGTATACTCAAAATAAAACAAATTTTTTTTTTTACTTTCTATACAATTCATCAACATGTTAGGAGATTACAATCATGTACTCCGTAATAATTTGTGATAAACTCTATCAATAGTAATTTGTGAGATTACTACTGAAATTATTTTGATTTCTTAACAACCTAACAAATACTATAAAAATATAATTATTTGATAATTCAACTTTTGATTCGCTCCTAAAAAAATTCCGCGAATTCGCGGGTCTTATGTCAGTTCATATTATAGAAAACCTAGGGTCAAAAAGGAGCTTTATGTTTTAACTTGTAGTACCTAATCCCTAACAGATTATTAACCAATTTACCGACGGAGATAATACAAATTTTCAATAAATGCATGGTCTTAATGTATTTCAATTCACATAAATAACTTTCATACTCATACCCATACCCATACCCATACCCATATATATCTAAAAACAGGACCTGAAACCTCCTACCAATTTACAAGATTTGTATATCATCAACGTACGACATTTGTTTGTTTTTGTTTCGATATATAATGTTGTCATGGGGGAAGGAGGAGAGGTTGATGTTAGACCAACAAAAGACCGAAAAGATGCTACAAGAACGAGGGTTGATGTTGGACATAAAGGCTAAAGAGATCCAAAAAAAGATCGACACCCAAAAGGCTCTCCAAATGGAAGCCGATCTTTTGTTTCGATTTAGATCTTTATGCAATGTAAGTCCCATCATTCATGTTAATTAAATATGTTTGATGAAATTTTTTTATTGGTAACTTATTTTTGTATGAAATGAAATATATTTCAGAGGATTCGACCGTTGAGAGATAATGAACAGTAGTATACAAAGCAAGATATACAACAGGTTAGGGTTCATCATAACTTTAATTTTATTTAGCATTTAGTATTCATGAAAAACTCTAGTTGTAATTTTCTTGTTTTAGGATGGGAAGGCTTGAAGTGAGGATCAAATTGGAGATGCATGATCATATACATATATTTATTTCAAATTTATTTATATATGTGGGATCGATGAAATATAATGGTTAATGTCAACAAAGGTGTGATCGTACATTCTAAATGTATGGTACTTTTAGCATTAATAATTATTTATTCCCTCGATAACTATGTATCGAGTTGGTGCACTCAAGACGGTTGATTAAGCATATATGACACACCATTGATCGTGATAGAAGAGGGGTTTCTTTAAGCGTCAACGACATTAACTAAACAAGACAGTATAAATATTCCAATCACACGAGGTGAACTCTCCAATCACAGAAGATTGGTAATTTAATCAACAAAAGAATACAATTGTAGCAGTAAACCATACACCGTGAATAACGTAGCCGAGATGATGATCTCGAGAGGGTGGTCAAAGGCTTATCGCCGATCGATGAACGACGCCGATCGACAGAAACGGAAAAAACCCCACGAGGATCCCTAGGTAAAAACCATAGATAATGTTTATATGTTGTGTTCCGGTCGTAGAGACGATCATGGAGAAGTGGAGATTTGGCACAAGGATGGAGGTCATATGCAGTGGATGAGTGTCCCTTTGATGTAGGTTTTTGCCCCTTGTTTTTAAATGAAAATTAGGGTCTAGGTGACTTATGGGTTAAGTCAACGTAAAAGCCCTAATTAGGAAAACCTACGCCATCACCTGTCCTGAACTGTGTAATACCTCGAGCAAGTCATCCTCTAAGAACAAATAAGACATTAGATATGTTTGGCAAAACTAGCTGGTAGCTTGTACCAGATAGCTAATAGTTTTTAGCTGTTTGCTTATAGGCTTATAGCTGGTAGTTGGTAACTCTTAGCCTTTTATATGTATTTAGGCGTTTGACAGAGTAGTTGGAACTGTTAAAATAAATACATTTAAAAAAAATATGAGTTTTTTCTTAAACGCTGGTTCTATTAGTTTTTAGGTTTATCCCTCTCTAAATGCTTTAACCTCTTTTAACCGAACGAAGTTTTTTATTAGACGAGAGCTTTTTCATAAAAGATAAAAGCTTTAAAAAGTTTCAACCAAACATGCCCATTATTTATGCATATGAAATTCTTACATCATTTAATAAATGACATATTTTTCAATAGATGTAAGCAGCGAATTACGAGTTCATACATCATTTAAACGATGTATTTGTGTGTTTATTGAAACACAAACATCCATCATTTTATCGTAGTTAACATAAATTTTCAACATTTATCATTTCATTGCGTATGTATATAGCGAGCGTTAATGGGCATTCGAGTTGTCACGAAAGACTTTGCACTTAATTGTGTCGTTATATGTTTTCGATTTTTGTTTCTGCAATTAATATATGATATGTTGTGTGACTTGATTTTTCATTGAGGACAAAACCCCTTTCAATTCACATGAGTCGAAAGTCCCATCGAACATAAATCTGAATTTTGGAAGGCCCAAAATTGTAAAATATCTTTAGATATACCTGTTTCGATATTAGTCCAACTCACGCAAAAAGAACTTACATCAGTTTTTTCTTTAAATGCAAATTGCCCCAACTCAAAATTCATTTTTTTTAATATCTTGAAAATAATGATTATTTGTTTGCTATTTATAGCGATAACTTTTTGATAGAATTATCTTTTGTACGTATTGAAAATTTTAACGTTTATAATAGCTCATTTTTATATATCGAACATGAACTTATAAATTAATGAGAATACCATATAAGTAATTACATATATAATTTCATAAGAGATGACCCGCGCGTTACTGCGAGAAATGATTTCGCTCTATACATTTATAATCAAAATTCGCATATCAATGATTGATACACATTACGCATATAATCAATTAGAAAACAGAAAAAGACAAAAACGAGCTACCGTTTAATTAGGATAGATTAATACCTATATCTAAAAGACAAAGTGAAACGAATAGTACTATTACTTTTCTCACTTTTCGCAAACGTAACCCTCCACTTCTATTAAAATACAAATCGACCCCCACTTTATACTCTTATTATACTACAAAACTTAACCCCCAACTTTTATTAAAATACAAATCGAACCCCCACTTTACTAACTTTTTTTTTACTAATATTCAATTTTCACAAACTTAACCTCCTAACTTTTATTAAAATACAAATCGAACTCCCACTTTATACGTATATTTTTTTCAAATTTCACAAACTAAACCCCTTAACTTTTATTAAAATACAAATCGAACCCCCACTTTACTAGCTTTTTTTTTTTTAAATAAAACCCGAACGCTAAAAGAAGCAACTTTCACAAAAGGAACAACCCTTCAATGTTAGATGTCGAAAAAATTCTTTTTTACAAAATAAATCAATACATTTTTTTAACTCGCATTTAAAACGGAGCCCCCGACGCGAAGCGAGGGCTCCACAACTAGTTTGTAACAAAACCCATCTTTAAGGGTACAGTTGAATGATAGGTCCCAGCACTTTCTCCAACGTTTTTAATGCATTAAATATAAAAAATCCTAAATATAAAACAAAAGCATTAGTAGTTTAGTGGCTTTCTGTCCGCCTAAGACATCCGGGGCACCCAGGTTCGAATCCTGTGTGCCTTTTTGCTTTTCCCCTTCAACAACCACAGGGTTATATTAGTTTTTAATCCTTTTGATTCAATTGTAGAATACTATAACTCGCATATTCTTCAGAATACACTAAAAATTTATACTATACAAATTTTTAATCACTACTATAACTCGTAAAACGGAACCCCCGGTGCGAAGCGAAGGCTCCACAACTAGTTTAGTTAAATGCAAAGTTTAATACATGCATATTGTACTAAAATTAGGAAAAAGGTGGTAGTGAAAAAGATAATTTTTTAAATAAGGATATGAAAAGAAATTCCAAGAAATAATGCTAAAATATAGATTAAAAAAGTTAAACATGTTACTATTCATTACTTTATCACTAATAGTAATTACAGAGAATATTTAAAATATAAGTTAAAAATCGATATATCTTTTGAGTAAAGTCAATTACTTTCTTTAACAGTCTTTGATTACAAACGAGGGATAAAAGCTCGTGTTTCGCTGCAGGGCTGTTGAGTTCGTGAATCGAACGTAAAACATATAAAGGAAAAAATATATGTATAGAAATCAAAGATTCTGAAATTAAAAAGGAAAAAGGGAAAAAATGTTAAAATGGTTAATTGAAAAATTGCACAATTGCCAAATTACCCATATAAACAAAACATGGAGGTTACTATTTACGGGGTAAAATGGTAATAAATATAAAATTCAAATTAACCAAGGTCAGAAAGAATCACTAATGAAATACTTTCCCCACATTTAGTATAAGATTATAATAATTACTTCTTTGATAAACTCAATCCAACTCATAGGTTCACATCAAATTGTTGTAGTTAACTTTACCATTATCATTCCAATTTTAGAAATACACACACATATATAAATTTTCAGTCGATTTTCATTATTCTCGATTATAAATTCTAAATATTAACTCGTGTTAAGCATAACTGTTTATGCGAAACTATAATTAGTTTTAACAACAAATTATGTATCTATATAACTTTTAATTCTAAATTCGCCACTACTTAATATTAATATTAATATTAATGTCCTCTGATATCTGACGCATCACGCATCATTTTTAGAGTTTTTCAAAAATGTTCTAAAAGGTTTATGATCACTTTTGAATGTAAAGGTGAACTTATTAACCCTAAAAATTGTATCAATGATAATGTCAATGTCAAGTTAATAAAGATTGAAACTAAAACTAATTTAAAGAAAATAATCAATAATAATACGTGGTAACGTAATACATATTTATTACTTTTAGAGAGGGTTGCTTTCTGGTCCTTCAAGAATACAATATGCCATGAAACTTTAAATAATAATAAACAAATATAAACCACAATTTACATTATCTAACTACTTATATTTCACGTGTTTCATGTCCCTCTTATCACAAAGGAGAAATCAAAAATATATAAAGTTATAAAATAATTTTAATTTATGATTTATTGATGGGTACATATATATAGATGTAGACAAGTGAAGTCCATGGGGTTGCAGTTGTGGTTGAGTGGTAGTGGTCTGCCTCTAATACACTTGAGGTCAGGAGTTCGACTCCACCCGGCTACAACAATTACTTAAATGTAAATGCAACTCTATCCTGTCCAACCGGTATCACCCGGGGCACCCCTAAGTGGGGTAAAGGGATGTGGGGTTTTACTTGGCCGTGCCCTTGGATCGGTTTCAAGGTTTCCTCCCGGGCAGCGATGGGGGCGGGGTTATTATCGCTGCATCGGCATAGTCGAAACGGGAGATGATCGCAACGGGTGGTTTAGTCCCCCTCGGGTGATCCCAATTTCGCTGTCCTAAAAAAAAAAAGAAGACAAGTGAAGTCCACGTTTTAATTACCATTATTATTATTATTTTAAGGAGTTTTTTTACGACGAATTCTTAGAGGTTATCGATAATGTGCAATAATATATTGTTTGTAGCACTTAATATCTACAAAATAATATATTGTTTGTAGCACATAATATCAACATTGTAGTGACGGTTATTGAAATATATAAGTCTTTTTTTATGTTAATAATTAATAATTAACTTTAAGGTCCATTCTTAAAAAAATCCTTATTGTAAACTACACGAGAACTATCCAGTTGCCATCGTGTTTTCGAGGAAGAAGAGAGAACTAATATCAATATTAGTGCTCTTAGCACTTTACATTAGGCGTGGTTTGTTAGGATACCTAGTACTATGTGATTTATTAATTAAAGTGTTTTTTTTATATCTTTTGTATATATTTAAGTTTATGTATATTACTTTCTTCGTCTCAAATCAATAATCTTGTTTTTGATTTTTCAAAGTTTCTTTTTTAACTTTGAGCTTAATATCTTAATTTACGTCATATAATATTTAATGAAAGTTATTTAAATAAGAAATACATATAAACTCAATACATTTATATAGTTTTAATCAAATATTATATAATACAAAGAAAGATTTTTAAAGTTAATGTTAAGAAACAACAACTTCGAAAATCAAAACATAACTATTATTTTGAAACGGATAGAGTATTTTTTCAAAAAGTATAGTACATAACCTCTTTAACTGTCACTCAAAAATTACTTTTATAGAACTATATAACGACTAATTATATGGCAAATGGCTCGAAAATGTAGCATAAGTTACCTAATTTGACAATCAAAGTAACTCCCAATTTTTCAAAGTCCGAAAAGGATTTCAATTTTATTTTTGCTCAAGAAAAAGATTACGATTTGAAAAATTATTAAATTGTGTTAATCTTCATCAAATTTATTAACAATTGTTAGTCAAATATACACGATTGATCCCTGAAATTTTATAAAAATTGCACCCATCGTCCTCATCATCTTTTTTATAACCTTAACACATCAAGAACACCTTTACTTACGGTGTTCAAATGTGTAATTTTGTTGTCATTATCGCCACTTTAAATAAAGACTTTTCTGCTCCGTTGATTCATGTATTATACCTCATTTTGCTAACAGTGTCCCTTGGTTATTAATTTGACATTTAGAATCCTTTATTTATCAAAAATTTGCAATCAGCGTCCCTTCGAGGGACGCTGTTAGCAAAATGGGGTATATGTAGCGATCTGACAAAATCGTTATTGACGGCGCCGTCTACTTAGGTCCCTTTACGTGATCATAAGTCTTTAAAACAACGTTTGACCAAAAGTGTGTCGCATTCATTTCAAAAGTAAGGATGTTTCAAGGTTTACAAAGTAGTTCGACAACTAGTTACATTACAAAGTTTAAAGTACAATTGAAACATATGCGACACAATTTAAAAGTAGCCAAAAGACGCTCCATTTATGCATATATACTCGACATCCAATGCAAGTATCAAATTAATGAGCGAAAGCATGTATCACAACACGTTCAAGGACCTGAGAAAATACATAGAAATCTGTCAACGAAAACGTTGGTGAAATCATAGGTTTAAGTAAGTAAGTACAAATGAACCACAAGATTTGTATCATTTAAATAATAATAAATCATTCTAAAATTTGTTATCACGAGCACCCAATTATCAAGGCTTAACTTTCCATCCATAGAACCCCATCACAATAGTGTTAGAACATACACTATTTCTCGAAAATATATTTCATTCGAATAACGGTAGCGAACCGTCCGAATGAGGGTTTGTCAAACTCATATGGCCATACAACATAAGTTCTCGCTTACACCCGGCAAGTGTAACTAATGATAATCGAATTGAGGATTTTTGTTCTAACTCGTATGTAGAATGTTTGTTTTTGAGCTTGTGTTCACTTTGTAAAATGAAACATTTATGTTTTCTCATCCCAAATGTAAGTTTAAAAGAGTAAAGGTGGGACTATGATCTCACCTTGAGTGCACGAGTAAATAAAGTACTTCACAAAGGAACGTGTGCAAGAATGAGTGCTAATCTTGACCTAAACAAGTAGGTTGTATCAATAACGGTAAACACGGTTGGTCAAAGATGTTCAATTAGTCATATGGCTCGTTACGACTCGGTTATATAGCATGTGAATCAAATTGTCAAGTTTCATGCAAGATACAAGTATAAAAGCATGTTAGAACGATTGCACAAACATTTGGTTAAGTTTGATTAAAAGTCAACTTTGGTCGGGTCAAAGTCAACGAAAAAGTAAACACGTTCGGGTAGGGTCTCGAACTATTTTTCTGAGGTTTTTAATCATATATAAGCATGTTAGAACAAGTTACATGTGAATCGGAGGTGCGTAGCATAGCAAACATTTTTCGTAAAAGTGTAAGCTTGATCAGAAACCAAATACGGCAAATGCCGCGCCGCGACCAAGGAGTGCCGCGCTGCGGCAATCAACGTGAACTGGTGCCTGGTCAGTTTCAATTATTCAAGTCTAAATCCAAACTTCAATTAAGCACAATTCACAAACCGTAAACACTTAGAACACGTATCTTATATCATTGGAAAGGTAACTTGACGAGGAACACAACTAAACACATTTCATCAATCAAAAACATCATTTGCAAAAATCGAATTTCCAAGTTGATAGTTCATTAAATGTTCACCACAAATGCTTTCAAGTTCATAGATGCACTTTGATGATTCGGGAATTTAATGCATACAATACAACTAAACACTTACAAACAATATTACATAGCATTTGGTGCATCAAAAATCCATTTTACTTCTATCAAACCCTAACTCAAAATTACAACTTTTGCAATTAAGTTTATGGAGTCTTTCCAAGTCAACCTACACATCAAATTGGAGCTAGTGATGCTAGTTACACATTTAATACATGCACTTTTAACATCTAACAACGTTTAAACAACCAAAACTCAAGATCAAACACACCCATTTCAAGTTCATGCTAGTTACACTAAAACAACAAATCGAGCAAACTAAACACATATTCATGTTAGACTTGAGCCATAGACACTAATTAACACTTTTATAAGTTAAAAACATCAAGAACAAAGAATCTAGTGATTTTAGAAAGTTATCAAAACTTGATGAAATCGGTATGGAATCGAAGAGGAAGATGCAAGGATTCCAAATATGTAATTTATTTTGATGTTTGATTGCTAGATTGGAAATGGATGATGAATCTTTGAATTGGAGTTTGAGAGAATATGTTGAAAGTATTAAGGAAAATGGAAAAAGAAAAAGGATAATGAATGGATGAGGATGGAGTTGACCACTTTGACCTAGTCATGAGTTTGGTCAAATGACAACATTGGTCCCTCAAGTTTGAAGCGGGTGCGTGAATTACCTAAACGAAATATTTTAAACGCGTATTAACGGAAGATGTTATAATTATATAACGAACTTTAAATAAGTAAGCGGAAAAGTAGACGGGAAAAAGGCGGGATGTTACAGTATATTGCAAATTTGCAATCAACGTCCCTCCGAGGGACATTGATTGCAAAATACTGATAACAAAAGATTCATTTCTCTTCAAAATGTGAGTTTTGCAACTTCAAAAAACAAGCCAACTAGGATATATCTAAACTACAAAGACATAACCTAGACCCCACCAAAATCCAGCAAAATCTTACGGCACTTTCCATTTCTCTTTCATCAAACGCACCGGAGCTGAGTCCTTGAACTTCATTGATAACAGCTTCAGTCTCACAGTCGTGAAAATCACTTCATAAAGTCGATCTACGGTCCTCGAGTTCTTTCCAAAGTGTCTATTATTTTGTTCTTGCCAAATAAAATCCACCATCGCTCTATAAACAAGCTTAGACACTATTACTCGCGCACAATTCCTGCCCGAAGATGGGATCAAAATGTCTTGGATAAGCTTCCAATTTGTTTCCCATGATGGCATGCGAAGAGTGCTAGTAAACCTGAAACAAATTTTTGACGAGAAAGAGCAACCAAAACATAAATGATCATAAGTGTCCATTTGAACTTTACACAACGAGCAGCTCAAAGCATTATTCGATTGCAAATTCATCCCTCATAGCTTCAGTTTATCCTGAGTCTTCAATCGTTCACCCAGGAGTAGCCAAACTAAAAAAGCAACAAAATCACGCCACCATATTGTGTCAGAGTATCAACCTATATAAAAACCCGCAATTAAATGACTGAAACAAATATAACATAATTAAGAATCACAACTGATTAAATAGCTATATCCATACCTTGTTGGAATAACAACAAAATCGTCAACCAGGGTTACGCGAGGTCCTTGAAGTTTTAATCACAGCTCGACGATCGCAGCATTGAATCATCATGGGTTTGATTTAGGGCTTTAGTTGAAGATGATGCTGCGTAAAATTGAGATTAGGGTTTAAGAGTTTCACGGATTGTAAAATGGGAATTAGACTTATGAAACACATTTGACTGGGTTTAAAAGGAGTCTTAAATTACGAAACAGGACATCACGTGGTAAGCGCGTGATGTTGCTTAACTGGATAACGTTCGTTGTTCGTTATCTCGTGAGACTATCTGTGATGAGTTTGAAAACCACATACAATATCTTTGATTGAAAAAAACATAAGGACTATCCTTGATATTTGAGACAAACCATATAGACTATCTTTAATATTTTGTCGTAGAGTTTTAATAACTATAACCACAATCATGTTATAAATTTTTTAGCATTGGTATTTAAGTACTAGTCATCAATTCAGTCAATTCAAAGATATATATGCAATATGCACTTTTGATTTTTTAGATTAAACTCTTATCTTCAGCGTTAAGTTAAATTTTCATGCAGATTAATTAAAGTTTAAATATTAATTAATTGAACAAAACTACAAACGACTTAAATCACTTAATTAATCAAGTGGGCAGTTTAGATCTCTATCGGTGATATTCAATTAATATTCATCCATCCATTCATCTTAGAATACTTCTATAGCACGAGTCTCAATTTCAAACCCTTTTTTTTTTTACATCTATAATTCTGTGATATCCATTTGTGTAATTAACAACAACAACAACAACAAAACCCAATACCACATAAGTAGTGTATGAGGAGGTGAGATGTAGACAATCCTTCCCTTAACCGAGAATAAAGACAAGTCATTTCTCCACCCAGAGTGAAACACTCTCAAGAGTAGAGAAAGTCATCTCTCTCTTTATTTGACGAATAAAGAGATTGCTTCCGAGAGGACCTCCGGCCAAAAAAGTTTTAAAAATAGTAATAATAATAATAATAATAATAATAGGCGCCATGAAAATAGTAAAATCAAATTTCCAAGAGTTTTAAATCCTATATATATATATAATATATAATTTAATTTCGTGTAGGTAACACTTGTTGAAAAAAACTCGTGTATCTACATTCGATATTCGATATATAACACGTATACAAAAAAACACTTCCAATTTTCTTTACCTTCTTTCCTCATCACAGTCCTAATTTTACCATAAACTCATCTTATACTTTTAGTCCGAAAAATTGGATCTTTAAGTTAACCCTTTTCAGATTAACTGATTTCATCATATGGGTCAGTTTCTTTTGGTCAATTTTGACTGAAAGATCTTGAGAAATCTCGTCAAGTTTACATTTTTATTATTGGGTTTGTTAGGAAAACATATTTGCTTAACTTTCCTGATCTGGGTCATATTCTTTTGGTCAAGTTTGACTAAAAGGAAGAAATTATGAAGTTAGGGTTTATATTTTGTGTTTGGTTTTTGTTTATGTGTGATTCATGTTTAGGTAGATTTGTGGTGGAAAAGAATAGCTTGAGGGTGACTTCACCTGATAATTTGAAAGATACATATGAATGTGCAATTGGTAATTTTGGTGTTCCTCAATATGGTGGAACATTAACTGGCTCTGTTCGATATCCGAAATCGAATCAAAAGGCATGTCGAACTTTTGATGATTCATTGAAATCAGAACATGCTGGTGGTCTTCCAGTTTTTGCACTTCTTGATCGTGGTGGTAATGCTTTGTTCCTATTATTTTGTTAATTGTTACTGATTTTAGATTGAATATGGTCTGTAGTGAGCTTTATCTAATTATAGAGTATATGGTTATGGTTATATGTTGCTATTAAAAGGTTTCTTGCTTAAAGGGTTACTATATTTGGATAATCTAAAGATGGTTCAAAACATATAAAATTGGCATGTAATTGCATATGTAGTTTTAGCATAATTGTTAGGAGTGTTTGGATGCTTGTTTAAACAAACTTTATTGGTATTTGATAGGAACGATTTGTCCCACAATGCTCATTCTTGCTAGGTGTGGTGTTTATTGAAGTTTACTTTCTACGTTTTCATAAGAACGATTTGTTTGCGGTTGAATTGGCAGATTGTTATTTCACATTAAAGGCATGGAATGCACAAAAGGCTGGAGCTGCAGCTATACTTGTTGCAGACGATCGATCTGAGCCGTTGATCACCATGGATATGCCCGAAGAGGAAAACGCACGTGCCGATTACTTACAAAATATAACCATCCCTTCGGCTCTCATCAGCAAATCACTCGGGGATTCAATTAAAAAAGCCTTAACAAAGGGTGATATGGTAAATATAAAACTTGATTGGACAGAAGCTCTCCCTCATCCCGATGAGCGCGTAGAGTACGAGTTTTGGACAAATAGTAACGACGAGTGTGGGCCCAAGTGTGACAGTCAAATAAATTTTGTTAAAGACTTTAAAGGTGCGGCTCAAATACTCGAGAAAAAAGGGTACACTCAGTTTACGCCACATTATATCACTTGGTATTGCCCAGAGGCTTTTACGTTGAGTAAACAGTGCAAATCGCAATGTATTAACCATGGAAGATATTGTGCTCCTGATCCTGAGCAAGATTTTACGAAAGGTTATGATGGTAAGGATGTTGTTGTTCAAAATTTACGACAGGCTTGTTTCTATAAAGTGACGAATGAGACTGGGAAACCTTGGCTTTGGTGGGATTATGTGACGGATTTTTCTATTCGTTGCCCGATGAAAGATCAGAAGTACACAAAAGAGTGTGCAGATGAAGTTATCAAGTCACTTGGTGAGTCTTATTTTTAGATTTATGATATGGCTATGTGTAATGAATGGCTAACATTAATATGTGTGTTAGAGGTGGCATCACAGACGGGACGGTTGTATCGGGTCGGAATGGGTAATTGTGTAGAACAGGTCGTACTGGGTTGGGTTGGTTTGGACAGATCTTTTCCTCTCTTCTCTGGATTTCAATAAATTGCTAAAAACATTATAGTGATGATCTTAATTTTGAATAAAAAGGTTTATGAGGTTCTATGTATATGAATCCAGTGGCGATTCTAGGATCAGAATTCAATGGGGTCCCCGAATTTTTTTTCCAGTACTAATTATATTATATTAAATACTATTTTAGTGGTTGTTTACCTTAAAAAAAATTAGAAATTCGAAAAATATACGAGGTCCGAGTAGTTGCATTTAGTGGTGTCCTATACAATTCAAAGAAAAACTATAAATGCGAAATATATATGGGGTTCTACACTTAAATTTAGTGGTGTCATATAAAATTTTCAGGGTATTTTCTACTAAAATTTTTTGAACTAGTGGTGTCCAGTGACCCCACGGAAAACAATGTACATTCGCCACTGTATGAATCCATTTTGGAAAACTTTCATCTGTTTGACATGTTCAACCTGATTATTATTTTTTAATTATAATTTTGTTATAACCCATTTGACCTGTTTTAGACAAAATACAACCCGAATTGTTTCATTTTACCAATAAATGGGTCGAATAGACTAATACGCTTTGTAAGTATGTCTATTTTGGACAGAATGCCTAGTCCAAGTCCAGTGCTTATTTTTGCATCAATGTTTCCCAAAATTTGCCAATCTTAAAGGCAAACATTGGTTAGGTATTTTATAATAAGGTTTGTTAGGTTGCACTTAGAAATCAAGTGCAATAATCAGATCACGCTGTTACTCCACTAATATCATATAAGATTACATTTTACATAAGATAATTTGAAGCTAACAGAAAGTAGTAATAACTAATACGCATGTGCTAACACGTGGCTTTTTTGTTAAACTAAAGCAGAAAATAGTATGGGTTAATAGACAGATAGGCTAATATATGTTACGGTCTTACGGATATGTTCAAGTGTTCAACTAGTTACTGGACGATTAATATGTTTGTTTGAGTCACTTAACTTATTATTATACGTAGATCAGTTCACTTAACTTATGAATTTAGGTAGGTTAGTTAGGTATAAAGATTATGAAGGCAAATCATGTTACTTAACTTATGATTTTAGTTCAATAATTCAATCGTTATCATTATAAAAATTAAAAATGCATATTTATGCTATTTAACTTATGAACTTACTGTAGTTCAGTAATCCAATTGCACAATATTGGTAATTTACTTGAACATTTTTGTGAAGATGAGTGACCCATCTGTAAATTATTCCAAATATTATCAAGCATGTACCAACGGTTGACCAGTTCAAATATTAAACTAATATTCGTCTTTGTATTCTCATTCTCAGGTGTTGATCTAAAGAAAATAGATGAATGTGTGGGTGATACAGAAGCAGATGTCGATAACTCCGTCCTTAAGGCTGAACAAGAAGCACAGGTATCTATATTCGTCTCTATTATTACAATTTACAAATCTCTAGTAAAATTAACAATATATATTACGGTTCAATTTGTTATTGCAACGTTAGGTGATGGTTTTGTATTTGTGCAGATTGGCAAGGGTTCGCGCGGGGATGTTACAATACTGCCGACTCTCGTGATAAATAACAGACAATATAGGGGTATGTAGTCAAGAACCGAAAGTATTCTCGTGATTAATAACTAGACGAATACCCGTTTTCATAATATATTCTGCAAACTTTTATATCATTTTAGGTAAGCTTGCAAAACAAGCAGTTCTGAAGGCGATTTGTTCAGGATTCGAGGAAACAACTGAGCCAGCCATATGTTTGAGTGATGGTTAGTACCCTCGCTTTTTGTTTGTTGGTACTTCAACTAATTATGCAAGTCAAATTGAACCTAAATCCCAATATCTAATTTTTTGCAATATACTTTCAAAATGATGGAGTTATGGTTAGTATCCTAGCCTTTTGTTTCGTGTTATATGTTTATTATGAAATTAAGTGGCCTGTTACATGGTTAAGGGTTTCACTGGTAAATTTGTCGTTATGCGCTTACAATTATGGGTTATTGAAAGTTGATTTTGAGGGCACATTCCGTAACTAGTTTTCAAATCAAATGTTTCTAAAATATGTATGTTGCGAAAAATGTATTTGACTAATAACTGGTTTCATTCTCACGTTGTAATTAACTGAAAAGTGAGGCTGGAAAACTAGTAGGGGATTATAATCATTGATATTTGTTGTACCTAGTGTGTATTAATTTATCTTGATTAATGTTAATTTTTTTTATAGAAATACAAACAAACGAGTGTCTAGAAAACAACGGTGGCTGCTGGATGGACAAAGCTGCTAATATTACAGCATGCAGGGTACTATTACGTAAACATTTATTACCTTTATATGCTCGGCTTTCAAGTTGAGTTTTGTTCTTATGTGACGGGTTTATCTTTTGGGTGTTATAGGATACATTCCGGGGGAGAGTTTGTGAATGCCCGATTGTGCAGGGTGTAAAATTCGCTGGTGATGGTTATAAACACTGTGAAGGTATTTTATTTTATTTTATTTATTTTTTGAAGCCATATGACTTGTACCAATTAGAGTTGGAGTTTTTACATGATTTTGTATGTTGCAGCTTCAGGAGCATTACGCTGTGAAGTTAACAATGGAGGTTGTTGGAAAAGCACCCAGCAGGGCAGGACCTACTCTGCTTGTATCGTTAGTCCTCTCTCTCTCTCTCTCTCTCTCTCTCTCTCTCTCTCTCTCTCTCTCTCTCTCTCTCTCTCCCCACACACACACACACACATATATATATATATGTGTATGTATAAATTAACCGGTTATTCATTTATTTTTTACGGATAAAATTGGGCGGGGTCAGATTGGACTGACCTGCAAACACCGATTTTCTTCAATTTTATTGATCTGTAAATTATTATTGTATTAGCCTTTACTACGTTATTAATCTATATAGTTGAATAATTATGACTTTAAAGATTTTATGTATTAAAACTATATTTTGGGTGACTTTATACCATAGCTGGTATTTTTATTCGACTCGTTCGATGAGACGGCAGCTCAAGCCTATTCATATCTAACTTGGTTGAAATCGCCAGCTGCCGTCAAATGTTAAATACTTTTAACATAGATCTTTACTCTGTTTTTGTTATTGTATGTCCTCAAACTGCTTTGTTCACTATTATAATGTCTTGTAGGATGACCATACGAAAGGTTGCAAGTGTCCACCAGGCTTCAAAGGAGATGGGGTTAACAGTTGTGAAGGTCTTATTTCTCACCCCGTGCGTGTGTGTGTATTCAGGAAGATTTATGTATTGGGTGTTACACATACTCTTTATGTCGTTATCAAGAGTCACACTCGCTAAATATATTCTGATCTTCGTGCGTATATTTCAGATGTTGATGAATGCAAAGAGAAGACAGCATGTCAGTGTCCGGAGTGCAAATGCAAGGATACATGGGGTAGTTACGAGTGTACCTGCGCTGGTAATTTGCTCTACATGAGAGAACATGACACTTGTATAAGTGAGTCCACCTCATATTCTAGCCTATTCAATATTGTAATTTGCAATATATATGATGTTTGTTTGTTTGTTGTACCCATATGAACTTGTTATATCTCATGGAATTTATAGGCAAGGACGGTAAATCGGAAGTTAGTTGGGGATTTGTGTGGGTCATCATTCTTGGTTTGACCGCTGCTGGAGCTGCAGGATATGCATTCTATAAGTACAGGGTCCGGGTAAGCAATCGTTCCTTCACATTTGGATATATTTGGTTACAACAACAACAACAAAACTCAATACCAACTGAGTGATGTATGGGGAGGTTGGATGTAGACAATCCTTCCCCTACCCGAGAATAAAAACAAGTCATTTCTCCACCAAGCAAAGTAGAGAAAGTCATCCCTCTCTTTATTCGGCGGATAAAGAGATTGCTTCCGAGTGGACCTCCGGCCAAAAAATAGGAAATTTTTATTTTAAATAAAAAAATAGTAAAATAAAATTAAGACGCCATGAAAATGGTAGAATTAGATTTTCATGGGTTTAAAAGTTTGCCTGAAAAACAATTTAGGCTCTAAGCGGCAGTCAAGACGCCACTTAATCGACGCTTGGTGTTGCCTCAATAAATAGAGCCAAAGGACCTTGTAAACAGAACTCGAAAGGCATCCCCGGTGGTAGTTGTTGCGCGAGCAAAGAGCCAACCACCCGTAACAAAACCAAACACCACTATGCATCTTTACGGTAGACATCCCCGAAGACACAGCCAGAAGAATACCAATCAAACAGTAAATCCTCAGCCATAATGACCCCAAGATGCACCGAACGATACGAGACACACAAAACACACACACCCACACCCACCACACACACGCACCCACCCATACACACCCTTTTATTTATTAATTTCAGTCAAGTGAGTCAAACTAACTAATTTAGCGAACACGTAGAAATGGGCGGATCCAGTGTAGAGCAATTGGGTTGCCGCCCCGACCGAATTTTTTTTAGTTGTTTATATGTTAAAGTTCGACGTCTTAAGCTTTATACCGGTGTTTAATTTTTTTTAACATTTTGACTCGTCAATAGTTTACCCGATCAAACCAAACCTATTTATTTAACCTTCCAAAACCCATTATTTTTTTTCAAATTTTTGTTTGTGACGAATATAATGTGCAGACGTACATGGATTCCGAGATCCGAGCTATCATGGCGCAGTACATGCCATTGGACAACCAGTCGGAGATTGAAGTCCATGGTGCTACTCGTGGAGGCGTGTAAAGTAAGATGCATTCAATAAGATACAAATTGAGAGATCGGGTTTAAAGATCGACGCCCAAAGTTTATTTAATTAGAGGGTTGTAATTTTCTAGTTTTCAACTTTTGACATGCTTTTGTGTATGTATATGTCAACCTTTTCTTAAGTTCATGATATTTTCAGGATACAGAGTCAACAAAACAAAAGATATATGTGATTGGGGGAACTTATTTAAAGTTAGCATGCTAGAATAAATAACGGTTAACTTTTTGTGGATAATACTAAAGTGATTCAGAATCGAAGTCACTATATTGGTTGGTAGCTTGAATGAGTGTATTTGCTTATAGGTTAGAACTCGTAAACGTTCTAGCTTGAGTTGTTCGTAGGGACTGAAACGTTCATGGGGATGGTTTCATAAAAGGTGTTCTGATTATGAAATACGGAGTAAGAAACATGATCTCTTAGGCCGTTTCATCTAAACTTGGAATTGGTTTCTCAAATTATGTTTGTACGTTTTATATACAATAAATTTACATTTGTTTTGTACGAGTTTCCCAACCAAATGACTAATCATTTGTTCTATTTTCCTGTAGACAAAACTTCAAGGATAAGTTTGTCGATTTCGTCCCTCAACTTTTTCTTAATCAATAATAGCTCTAAAATTTACGCTTCAATCAAGGATAGTCTTTCTCATTCTCATATTTCCATCAAGACTCCGAAAATCAAGACTTCGAAAATCAAGACTCCGAAAGGTAAATCGGTTGTTGGGTAGTTTGGGCTCGTTTTGGTGTATTTTGGGTTGTTTCTCTTTGTTTGGGTTCAGTTTAGGTTAGATTTGAGTTTTTGTATTGCTTGTTGTATCTGATTGTTATAGTGTTCCAGGATCGTTTTAGTGATCCGGTTGCTCAAGGCCCGGGCTTAGTTAGATTTTGCTATTTGTTTAGTGATAGAGATCGTTTACTGTTTCCGAGCCTTGCAGTGCTTTTGGTTCGATTGTATCTTTATTTGTCTTTTTCATCTATTGATAAAAAAAAATGTTTTAATGTTATAGTTATTTCAGCCAAAAATAAAAATAAAAAAATGTGTGGGTTTTTTTTATGTCTTTGATCTTTTTTACCTTTCCCTTGTCTTTTTTTTTAACTTCTTCAACTTTATTATACTCCTTCCATACTAAAACAACATTTTGATTTTTTTTTTTTTTTTTTTTTCAAAAAGCAAATGATATGCACCGTATATATTATACTCACAAAATGTACAATGCATGACCAAAGCTTATTTTATCAAGCAAGCAGTGGTCGAAGAAGAAGACAATGCTAAACCTGATTACATTAGCAAAGCTAAAACATACACGACGTGGGATGCAGAGTTCGCAACCCAGAAAAACTAACTTAGATCAAGATATGTAGCTGGATTCGAAAGCCACACAAGCCAATCTAACTTCCTTTTATTTTACAGGAGGTCCACTCGAACGATTTAACTTGAATTTCATTTAGAGTAACCGCAGTACTCCAACCTCTATTTTGGAAGGTCTTCGTGTTCCGATTCCTCCAAAGTAGATAAGCACACACCCATTCCACGGCTTGCCACACTTTCGAGCCTAATGATGACATCTACATGGAGCTTTTCCTCGAATAGTTTCGTTTATGCCAAGGTTAGAAAAATCACCCAAATTGCACCATTTGAATACACGAGACCAAACATCCAAGGAATGATTACAAAATATCAAAAAGTGCTCCACCGTTTCAAGATCGTCGTCACAAATAGGGCACCTAATACTATGTAAATCAATTCTTGTTTTGTCTAGCTCAACGCGAATGGGGATTCTTTTCTTCAACACTCTCCACACAAACACCTCATTTGGAACAAGATTATTTTTTAATGTTTCGTGCCTTCTGGAGCCTGAAAAGTTTAGCAGTCGACCATCGATAATTGTAGACAATCTCTTGACAGTGAAGGTTCCGTTTAAAGCTAAATCCTGAGTCCACGAGCCCTTTGCTTGGGGATTGAACGAAACTGATGATAGTAGACTTGTGAGACTGTGCAGCTTGGACATCTTACATTCGTATGACCTGGCATTCTCATCCAATACCAGTTAAACAACATTTTCATTTTAATTTTTTTCAACTCAAAATAAATGTTCATTTGTAAAAATAATTAATCAATGAATCAATTTACATTTTTTCCCCTTAAGTAAGTTGACATGGTATCAAAGTGTGTAATACGATCATGAATTGTTGTTAAAATTATGCTCATGTTGGTCCGGTGACAAACCCTACTACGACTTCAAATTTGTGATATTCGTACTTAATTTCTTGGTCAAAATATTGCCATGTTTTAGAAAACTTATTTATTTTAAAATAATGTAATAATATAAATTAAATAATAATGATTAGATTAGGATAGTATGTTCACTTATTTTTTGTCATTAAGTCACTTATCTATATAGTCATATAAAGCTCTAAATTGATGATGTTATCATTAAGCTAATTCCCTTTTAATTTTCATAATGACGATGTCATAATTTTAATATAAAAAATAATTCAAAATCTTTTATAAAAGAAAATACTAATCTCTCTAAATTGTAAAATCTTCTACAGAACACCTAAATTTTAAAGCATATTGTACAACTTTTATATAATATTTGTATTTTAATTATCTAAAAAAAATTAAAAGACATTTATTATTACTAATAATTATTATTATTAAAAATATAAATATAAATACTCAACTTTGAGCGAACTTTATTATTATTATTATTATTATTATTTACTTTTAATATAATAATAATAATAATTATAATTATTATATTATTAATATTTAAATATGGATTCTTTTTACGATATTAATTACGTTACATATGTATGCGAAAAATACATTATTTTATATATTTGTAAAAACGACAAGTTTCTTAGTCAAACGGGTCATTAAAATAAATGAATTTAGCATTTACATTCACTTAATACCTAAAACATGTCATTAAACTTTTTCGTTTAAACAAACTCGTGATTTCACGGGTCATTTAACTAGTATGACATATATGACTATATGGATATTTAAAGAATATACGGAGTAAGGTGTGAAAAAATATTGTTTCTTTTTGTGTTGAATAAAATGACTTAATGATAGTGACTACTTTACCCTTGATATAATAGTTAGTTAATAATTATATTATATTTATTTATTTATTTATTTTTTTATTATTATATTATTATAAAAAATAAAAACCCCAAATCACCTAGTGAGGCAGTTTTGTTGTGCAAATCCAAAAACCCCAAATGTTGTACGCTTATGGTTAGTAGGGTTACGATAAGCGTACTGATGATCGTAATCGCATAACTCCGGTCTCTTAATCCAACCACGATGCTCAGCAATTGAAATCGTTTCTGTCTTAGATTAATCGCAATGTAACAAAAGAACATGAATATAACCGCATATCAGGTATATGTTTATTATGAAGAATACATTATACATTAGAATATGAAACGGCTTACAGTTACGTGATATGCACGAGCTCTCACTAACGGATCGGACAATTTAACCATTCGTTAACGCAAGGACTAAATTGGAACACATTTACGCTATTAAGGATGAAAATTGTAGTTTTTAAAACACATGGATGAAAAAGACAAAAATGAACACACATATGACCAATTTTGTCTAAATCATCTATGTGGGGAGGACATCATTTTTGTGGGTGTCTTAGAAATCCCCAGATATAGATGTGGAGAGCGAATAAGTTCCAAGTAAACAAGCAAAAAAACTGACCGAATAATCCCTTCTAGAAAATTAATCTCAATAAGTTCTTAGTAAATATGCGTTAAGTCCAGCTTCATACATCTCTCTTTTTGATATGAAATTAGCTAATGGACCAATTTCTGTCCATTTATTATACAACATTGAAGTTAGTTGTCTATTCCCAATCTTATGATAAACATGAGGTCTAACCTTATTCCTTAAATAATGAATTTGTTTCCAACCACAACTGTCAGAGCAGATGTATGACTTGCTTTCCTCAAAATGACCCATTGATTCCAAAGTGACTTTTTTCGGGTCAAATCTTCCAAATCTTTTTGACAAGCAGACTTTATTCAAAATGCTTTCAAGATTTTATCCCTAACCCTCCTTGGTCTTTAGGCTTACACACAAATTTCCAAGCTACTTTAGTAGAACCCTGACACCATAGAATACCTCAGTTTTTTTTCTCTCTCTTTATTAAGTAAGATGACCCTAAAAGCCTTACAAAACAATGGTCAAATGTAATAGTAAAGTTTATCGAAAATGTTTTTCAACAACATAAAAATATGTCAGATTTTCAGTTTTTCCAATATAACAATGGGATATTGATTGTTTTGCTCCTCTAAAATTGTCTAAAAGTTCACTTTTTTAGAAAA
Organism: Rutidosis leptorrhynchoides; assembly: GCF_046630445.1. Taxonomy (NCBI): domain Eukaryota; kingdom Viridiplantae; phylum Streptophyta; class Magnoliopsida; order Asterales; family Asteraceae; genus Rutidosis; species Rutidosis leptorrhynchoides. The sequence goes on from NC_092333.1 coordinate 567,119,306, forward strand.
AAAGGTTACAAGTAGGAAGTATACCCTACCGACCCACAGCATGCAAGATGCAGTGATGCACAGACCACCTTTTTTTTTTTTTTGGCAAAAAAACAATAACTTTATAAAATCTTAATCTCCAAAAAGAGACTAGAAAACCGAGATACAAAATGATCATCACATCACAAGGCTCGAAGACAGAAAACAAGCCTAACCAAAACGAACCTAGACGCTATCTAAACCCGAGCCTTGACGTGGATTAAGCATAACAAAGAAACCAAAAAACATAAAACCGAACTATAGCTAAACCAAACATTAAACCATCAAGAATCCTACTCAAGAGCCCAAGTTTGAAATATTGTTGCCATCATCCGCAATCGCCTTGAACATAATGGTAGATTCGATTCCAACCCCGTCCGAATTCAATCCTCCATTCCTAAACTCGTCAAAAAAGCCAACACCCTCTAACTTTTTAGCTCATGTAAAACGAAAATGAAAGCAGTTTGCAGTTTGTAGCTCATATAAAACGAAAATGAAAGCGAAATGCGGTTTACTAAAATGTTGAATAACAAAATCCCAAATACATTATGTTTATAGCTCAATAAAGAAAACTAGAACAAAATTCTGAACCTATTCTCTCACCAATTACATTAAGACCACAAAACATATGCACCTACTACAGGCATACTCGTTCGATGATGTAACTCTTGCTTGCCAAAAGCAGTTATTCTAACATCACGATGAGCGTATAAGGTGATCTGGGCGATTATTTTCGAATTCCTAACATTAATAATGATAAGATAATAAGTCTTAAAACATGCATGTACGTGCGAGATTTCAATCTGAAGAAGCATACACCAATTTCTGCATCCAAGTCATCACACAAAAGGCCACAACTACAAACCTGGATTGTATACATGTAGTTAGAAACTGTAAGTTGTGGAGTATACCGAAATTGTTTCACACCGTTTCAGAAAGGACTTTAGATATTTGTAAATTAATAAACGCAGACCAAACACAATATGGATATTATATATATATATATATATATATATATATATATATATATATATATATATATATATATATATATATATATATATATATATATAAAAGAGACCAACTTTGAGGCAACTAAGAGAATGTAGTATAAAAATTTGCCAGTTAAGGTCAAGAGCAATACACCTAAATTCACTTATTTTATCAAGCTTTAAATAGGCTCAACGACATATTTGTTGGCAACACGAAAAGAAAAAAAGAAAGAAGTTAAACTTAAACGCAGTGTTGTAAAAGTCGGCCGACTTGGCCGACGAGTCGGCCGATGCGTCGTTTTTTTGGGTTCTCCGTCCCGTTTTTTCTGAAAACGCCTCAAAAGGCGGTCAAAGCTAAAAATTCGGTCAAAGTCTGTCAAAGACGGTCAAAGTTGGTCAAAACGGTCAAAATCAGTCAAATTTTCGTCAAGATGTGATATGTTTCTAAAATTAGGGTTTGTTTTCATTTTTTGGGCCGCCATTTTCTCTGTGTCCTTACTGATTATGTACTCAGTAACATTAATTGAGTTTGAAGTTTGATTGTATTTAAATTCAAGTTCTTATTTAAGAAATTTATGGTACAGAATCAACTATTTTATACATATATAAATATATATTCAAGAAATTATTAATAAAGTCAACGTTGGTCAACGACCGATGCGTCACCGACGCGTCCCCGACTCGGTCGACGCGTCCTTTTTAGGTCTCGACCGATGCATCCCCGACTCACGACTTTTACAACCTTGCTTAAACGACACACGAACATTCGACATATCTAGAGATGGAACAAGTTATTCATTATATAAGATACACATGTGTACCAAAATAAATTCATACACTAAAGATCAAAATGCTAAATTTATAAGATATATATGTGGCTTAGAATTAAAAATCAATATATGATCGAGTTTAGAAAAAGAAATTGAAATGTACCCACCAATTAATAAATATGTCCAACTACATCATATGGGCAATTGGACAGCAAGAAATTTTTTAACTTTTTTTATGCGGAAAAACGGGAATTTAAATTAAAAAGATCCGAAGATCTAAATTGAACAGCTAGAGATTTAACTGAGAGGGTAAACATTTTTAATATTTATCATCCTCAATAAATCTGAGGAGACAAATTTTTTGAAAAGTTACTAATTCCCTTATAAAAATTCATTATTTATGATTTGATATTAACTACATGTCACAGAAAACCTTTTCAATGGATAGTTACAAATTGCAGTTAAAAAACATGGATACAGATCAACTACCAACCTTAAACATAGACCTAACTTTCTGTCTCGGTCTCAAAACTTGATCCTCCTGTTGATTTTCCACCAGAGTATGCGATTCTATAGACATAGAATGCCAGTGCTGCACCACTGCATGTTGAAAACGAAAAAAACAAATAAAGTAATTTTAAATAAAGTAATTTTAATTTTAATGTAACAATATTTCCAACACGAATCACTAAAGTCCAAGATCAGATGCTAATTAAGACATTTTAACAGAAGAAGGATTAATCGACATGACAATAAATCGGTAACACACATCAGGTGTCATTACGGGTAGTCTTAGATAACACCCTCTGGATCCCATCACTTACTTTCTTACCTATCACAATGTTGTGTCATTTAAAACATTTTATACTAGTTCGATTGTGACAGTTGAAAAAGAACTGAAGAAAATTAATAAAAAAATGTAAAAGCATATATTTGTCTTATGGTTTGGCTGAATCCATATTAACACTATAACTCCTTTCATAACCAGTGCTTAGCTAAGGTAACATAATTTCAACCGAGTAAAATGTCTTTATATACACGAGATTAAGCATCTAGTTTAGTACTTAACTTTCCGAAGAAATTAGCAAAAACAACTTGCTATTTGCTAAACTACGAAACCATAACATACAATGCTTTAAAGCTATACATGAGAGAAATATTTCAAACCTGATTATAACTGCAATATATCTGGTGAGTGCCGGCCTCTGTAGAGAATGGGAACGGAACATATGTTAGTGTCATGAAAATTACAGTTCACACATATAAGAGCATATATATATTTATAAGGAGAGATATTTATAAATACAAATATTCATTAAGGTCATTGCCATTCTTACCGTGAACACAAGGCGTAAATCCCTCAAAAACAATATTGTAGCAATGACTGCAAAATCCACAGTTTTTCATCAAATCCATACAAGTAAAAAAACAATCATTATGGTTCAAAAGATTATAAACATGCTACAAAGGATGCAATCTGCATCTTTAGCTGCAGATCCAACCAAAACGTTTAACACACACTAGTTGTTCTTAAGACTTCAGACACCAAAAGTCAGAAGACAGGTGATTATTAATTAAAAAATATTAAGCATCAAACATGGGTTCTTTCGAATTATAAAACATGTAGAGAACTGGCCATCAGCTCCCTATTATTATAACAAATCGCTGATGGCTTATAAAGAGCAAACAATATGAAGACCACTTAGCAATTAGTTTTAATATCAGATCACATATATTGCTGTTTTGAAACAACAGATAACACACGAGCACATACGAGTTGGATACAATCAAAACGTAGTTATTATGAAACCGACCTGACTGGCCTTTCAAAGCAACCGATGTAGACTCCCCTTTTTTCCATGATCTTAGACTATAAACAGCTAACGCCAGTAGAGTTCCACCGAGAATAACACCAAATCTAATAGCCGAAATGCTTCCAGTGATCATGAACGAAAGAAAACCACTTAAAGTAAGCAGCCCACCTGATAACATAATAACACACATCAAGATGTACATATCACATCAAGAAACTGTCAACCATTCTGAACGATAAACACCGATACATGACGTGAAAACTTTACCGTATGGGATACCAACGTAAAAGTCGAGTACTTGTGATACATCTTTCACGTCATCGGTTGAAGAAGCAAATGTTTCAACGATATCTTTCACTGGTTCGGGTGAGTTTTCGGCGGCTGCAGACAAATACACTTTACCTTCTTCGCTAAGTTCCTTAGCAATCACACTCAAATCCTCACTTGCTTTATCAGCTTGGATCTTCAATCGCTCAGATGTCTCCTTCAGTACCACTAAAGTTTTCTTTAAATACTCTTCATAAGCTTCTTGAGAAATATTCAGCATTTTGAATGCTTGTTCTTTATAAGAAGCCAAAGTTTGTTTCCAGGCTTCTTCAGATTCTTCAGCCTTATCTTTCAACTTACTTGCTTCCTCTTCTATTTCAATATCTGAGGGCGTCTAATAATGCAAACAGAAAGCATCAATAGTCATTACCCTTATCCTTAATGGGCCTAAGACTAGTTAAACATGTAAGATATTCATCCACACATACAAGAACCAACTTTAACTATAATAATATATTCTAAAACTGCTACTTCTGCCTACCCTGGGTACTTAGTTAACTTATTTAAAAATGCCATTATGCCACATCACATATTCACCCGTAGTTGTACATCTTTATATTTTACAATCTTGAGATAATATCAAAGAAAGGTAGGGAATTTTACAAAATTTGATAATCTGGGGTACAAAAATAATTCATACACTTGTAAAAGATGGATGCTCACTTTTGGACATATTCAAGTACAACAACAACAGCAACAATACTCAATCCCCCGAATGTTATGGGGAGGTGAGATGCAAAAGTAAAAGGGAAGTCGTTTCGATACAATGAAAAGTTCAAGTGTTGAACAAATTTCAGTACCCAAATACAACAATTCAATTCGACAAACTTTCCCTATGATTATATAAATTTTCACTCCCTTATAAGAGGGACACCTTTTAGTACACCATATTGTCAAAGTTTGGATCTTTGATTACTTTTCTTAGCAATTTCTGCAACTTTCTTCAATGTTTCGTTCCTATCTACGTTTCAATCAAATCCAAATTAAAAATTGCAGAACCACATTCCCAAATACAAAACCATTTCAAAAAACCAAAATCTAGCACTTCAAACTAGTATCAGACCTACCACATTGTAAATCCAATCTTACTTAAAATTTAAAACCATCATGAAGTTACCTCTACTGTCAGCATTATATAATTTCAACACTTTCATTTTCTAATTGAACAACTATTACTACAGTATATAATAATTGCTAATATTAAGATATAAAGACAGCAACTTTGCCTTCAAAATATAAAATATTCAGAGTACATTAAATTAACAAACTTTTAACCAGAATTCAACTAACCGAATCCTCGTGAGATGCTGCAAAGGAAAAAATAGACCGGTTACGGTAACCCGAACCGGAAACAAATAAATTGGGGCGAAGTCCTTTCGGATAACCAGCAGCAGATACCGAAAGTGTGAGTAAACCGGAGTTCCGACTCCGGATAATAGACCCGACCCGACACACCGACTCAATTGAAGCTCGCTTTAAACATAGGTCGTTAGGGTTAGGGTTTGTTATTGTAATTGTATTAATTGCGCTACTACTCATGTTTACTGATAGGGTTTTGTTTTGTTATTTGGGGATTTAAGTGATTAGGGGTGGTGCTAAAATGAGCGTGGTGGGTAACGGCGGGATAGATGTAGACGCGAAGGGAACAATGAAGTGTATGAAGTTGTTGAAGAAGGATAATAGGGTGGAAGATGCTAAAGTGAGCCGAGTGGGTTAAGGAAAAGTTTCAATTTGTTGACACGTAATGAATATTTTAAGAAGTGCGAGAGTGGGGTCGACTGGATCTTGTACGATGTGCTTCTTCTTTTTTCGGCGAAAAACATTATTCCATCCGTCCCAAATCTATTGTCCATTATTCTATTTTGGGATGTTCCAAATTAATTGTTCAGATTCTTTTTCAACCAATCAAAAAAGGTTAATCTAGAGAGAGAAAAAAAGTTAATCTAGAGAGAGAAGATATATTATTGGTGGAGAATGAAGTTAGTAGGATTTCATAAAACTGCGTGTTTTTTATCTATGGACAATAGATTTGGGACGGAGGGAGTACTATCTTAAATAATGATAATACGAAATTTCATTACACACTTTAGGTTGGTGTCTTGTCTTGGATTGTTAATGGTTTATTTGTTTTTGTTCGGTCACTTTAGAGCGTCCTTTCACTTTTGTGTTTACTTCTTCTTCGGTTTGTTATTCGATCGACTTTGTTTGTCTTTAGACAACTTTATTAGTTGTTTAGGATTTGTATAGTTTTAGTTGCGAAGCCAATCAAGTTTTCTTTATATTGTAAGTTCGGTTTTTCATCGATTGATGAAAGTCTTTGAGCAATACGAAATACGGAGTATAAGCTTTTATTTTTATTTTTTTATGAAAATTGATATAATTTGAAGCCTAAAAACATACAGACATGGGAAAGAGAAAAAAAAACTTCAACAAACCTAAAACTAACAGGTCAAAATCAACAAATCCGAGCGGGCCTAAAAATATAGCACCGACACAGAATGCGGCTTAATTAATCCAAAGTTAACATTCTTTTCGAATTGAGAGCTATTCATGGCCCTCTAATAAACATTACATATAGAGTGACCTGCGTGAACTTCTTCAATCTGTGATTGAGAACCATGCAAGCTAGTAGCCTTCACGTTAGTGATAGTGCTTCAAATGAACATATATTTAGGCACAATATCCTTCCAATATGTAAAGCTTTTAGTTGTAATTGTTCTATTTTTATGTAATATTCGTTTAAATAAATAAGTGCGAATACAAAAGAAGAAAGCGACGATTTGAAGACGCAAATGATCAAAAAGCTAAAAAGTACAAAGTACAATCCAAGTGGTTCGAATTATTGATGAGAAACGTCTAAAAAATTACAAGAGTACAAGTCGTGAAACGCAAAGTACAAGATATCTCCGCGTACGAAAGGACGTTCAAAAATCCGGAACCGAGACATAAACCGAGCATCAACGCGCGAGTCAACGGTCCTAAAATTACGAGTCAACTATGCACAAGAATATAATATAATATATATATATAATTAATATAAATTATATGGGGGATGATTCTCACACACTGTTTTTTGATCCTCACACACCAATTTACTTGAACTACTCCCTAATAATAGGGTAAAAGGGTATGTGAGGATCGAAAAATAGTGTGTGAGAATCATCCCCCAAATTATATATATTATATATATTATATATATATATTTAATAAATATGTCGACAAGCTAGAAAACAAAAAATATGTGAGCTGGATCTGACGGCCATGCGATCGCATGGGAAATAGGCATAAAATCCATGCGAGTGCATTAGCCCATGCGAGTGCATGAGATTTGCACTAAAACCCCATGCACTCGCATGAGTTACTGTAGCAGGCCAAGTATTATAAAAAGGCAGTTTGCTCGACGTTTTAATTACACCAATATCAACCTCTTTTTCATTTTCCTTTCTTTCTGTAAACAATATAATATATATATTATTAATTATATTTTAATTTTAATTTAAGTTAATAATAATAAGGTTATTGTAAGAATGTTTTACGGGTTTTAATTCGAAATTCTGTCCGTGTAACGCTACGCGATTAATCACCACTGTAAGCTATGTTCTTCCTTTTTAAATTAATGTCTCGTAACTAAGTTATTATTATACTTATTTGAGCCAAAGTAATCGTGATGTTAGACTAAATATTAAGACGGGGTTATTAGATTTTGTACCATAATTAAGGTTTGGACAAAAGACCGACACTTGTGGACATTGGACTATTGACTATTAATAGATAGGGGGTATTGTCTAATCGAATGACAATTCATTAGAATCTGTCGAACCTATCTTCAAATTAGTTAATCTAATAATTATTAAAATGATTATGTATGTTCTATTTAGTGACGTTTATACGACATCTTTTACGATCATTTAATTAATTATTCGGGTTGGGTAATTGATTATTCATTCTGATCAAGTGGGTAAATTAATATTCATATCTCATTAAAACAGGGGTGGATTACATACAAGGATAATTGATGTAATTGTTAACGAAGTATTAAAACCTTGGATTACACGCAGTCGATAACCTGGTGTAATTATTAACATTATATTAAAACCTTGTTACAGTTCGAATCCCTAATTAGTTGGAATATTTGACTTCGGGAATAAGGTTAATTTGACGAGCATTTTATAATTATGACCGATGGACTATTATGGACAAAAACCAAATAGGTATCAAATAATCCAGGACAAAGGACAATTAACCCGGGTAACAATTAATTAAAATCAAAACGTCAAACATCATGATTACGGAAGTTTAAATAAGCATAATACTTTTATTTCATATTTCATCGTACCTTTATTTACTATCATTTTAATTACTGCAATTTACTTTATCACAATTTAAATTCTGTCATTTATATTATCGTCATTTATCTTTACGCTTTATTTAAAATCGACAAACCGGTCATTAAACGGTAAAACCCCCTTTTATAATAATATTACTATATATAATTATATATATTTTATATAAATATAGTTGTAAAAAAATATAGCGTTAAACTTGGCTAGCTCCCTGGGGAACGAACCGGACTTACTAAAAACTACACTACTTTACGATTAGGTACACTGCCTATAAGTGTTGTAGCAAGGTTTAGGTATATCCACTTCATAAATAAATAAATAAAACTTGTGTAATTTCGCCGTATTTCATAATAAACAATAATAGTATTTCGTACGCCTCTGCTTTAACATCAAGTTTTTGGCGCCGCTGTCGGGGAATCGACGAAGCGAAACGCTATAAAAAAAAATTATTAAGTTTTAATTTCTTTTTGTAAAAATACGTTTTTAAATATTAAAAATACAAAAATATAAAAAGAAAAACGAAATACATATATTTTTAAGAGTTTGTTTAAAATATAAAGTTTTTCTATTTCTATTTTAGTTTTTAAAAATTAAGTTTTTATTTATTTTATATAAATAAATTAAAAATAAAATATATATATATATATATATATATATATATACATATATATATATATATATATATATATATATATATATATATATATATATATATATATATATATATATATATATATATATAATAGAATTCGGGCCGTACTGTAGCAGCCCAAATTTGGCCTGGTATCCAAATCCATGCGATCGCATGGCCCATAAACGTAGAACTCATGCGATCGCATGAGCCTGTCTGACAGGTCTGATCCCTCTGCTGGTACGGATTAGGGTTAATAATTTTAATTATTATTATTATTAAACCCTAATTAGGGTTAATTATTTTAATAATTAGTTTAAGTTTTAATTAAATTTGTATTTTTTAAGTTTCAATTAGTTTTATTATTTATAAAATTAATACTTTTATAAAATAATAATATAAAAATAATATTTTTATAGAATTGTAATTTTATTACTTTTCATAAATTGTGTAATTTTTATAAATTGTATATTTTAATCGTTTATTCGTAATATTTGTATTTTTATCGTTCGTATTAGTTTTAAACTTAGTATTTTGCCATAGTAGCTCTAGATTTTTAGGCTTTGCCTTAAAATCCCTTAAGCGCTTTTTCTTTAGACTAAGATTTAGGTGCTTTAGAATTTTGCGACGCCGTTTTAAGATTTTAGTACTTTTTAAGTTATTGCCTTTTTGGATATAGAATTCATTTTAAGCTTTAATAACTTTAGACGTAAGTTTTAATTTTTAGTTTTTAGAATTCTAAGTTTCGACGCTTATTTTCTTATTATTATTTTTCGACCTTTTTTTTCGACGTTTTTCGACGCACTCTTTTTCTTTCTTATTTCTCGACGCTCTAGTTTTTAGGACATAGAATTTTTTATTTCTTCTCTAAAATTTCAAAACGAAAAATTATTTTAAGCGGTTAAATTGATAGACATCCAAAATTTTCTGGTTCGTAGTAATAGTTGGATTTGTTAGTGGCGAGTTGTGGGCTTCCGATTTAAAGGGTCCTGGCTACCTGCTGCATCTATTGGCTATTCGAAACGTGGGCAAAATCAGAAAAGTCTATTAATTTGATAGCTTATATAATTTTTATCTTTTATAACTAATAGGATATTCAGTGAATGCACCGAGCAAAACGTTCACCACCTTTCATACGTTCACCACCTGTAACTCGATCAAGACATCTAGCCAACATTGTCGCCGTTGATTTTTCTTTAGAATCATCATCTAGTCTACCAAGTACTCCAATTCGAATTTTCGATAATCCATTTTTTGAACACGACCTCACAATTGAGAACCCGGAGGATATTCAAGGATAATTCAGAGATCCTGAATCACTAATCATTCCTCCGGAACCACAAATTACTCATCCAGAGATTGTCGAGGAACAAACCGTTAAATCAGAATTCTCTAGTGATTCGTATTCAACAAATTCAATTATGGAAGTAACAGAACCTCTAAGTATGGAAGACCGAATGAGAGCCACAGACACTGGCTAAGGACACGCCATTATTAAGCCAAATATTAATGCGCCAGATTATGAAATCAATGGACAAATCCTACACATGGTAACTAATCAATGCCAATATAGTGGTACGCCAAAAGAAGATCCAAACGAACATCTTCGAACCTTTAATAGGATCTGTACTCTATTCAAAATCAGAGAAGTTGAGGATGAACAGATCTATCTCATATTATTTCCCTGGACTTTAAAGGGAGAAGCCAAAGATTGGTTAGAACCGTTACCTGAAGGGGCGATTGATACATGGGATGTTTTAGTTGAAAAATTTCTTAAACAATTCTTTCCGGCATCCAAAGCCATGAGACTTCAAGGAGAAATTGTTACGTTCACACAAAAGCCAAATGAAACTCTATATGAGGCGTGGACAAGATTTGGAAAGTTGTTAAGAGGATGTCCGCAACACGGTTTAGACACTTATCAAATAGTATAAATATTCTACCAAGGTGTCGACATTGCTACACGAAAAGACATCGACATAGCAGCTGGTGGTTCCATTATGAAGAAAATCGCAACTGAAGCTTACAAAATTATTGATAACACAGCATCCCACTCACATGAGTGGCATCAAGAAAAAGATATTTTTCGATCATCTAAAGCGGCTAGAGCCGATTCTAGCCATGACTTTGATTCCGTTTCCGCAAAAATAGATGCTTTCGAGAGACGAATGGAAAAGATGACTAAAGATATTCACGCAATACGAATCAGTTGTGAACAATGCGGTGTACCACACTTAACAAAAGATTGTCACATCGAGCAAACGATGGAATAACGTGAGAATGTTTCCTACATGAACCAAAGGCTGAGAAATAATTATCAAAATAATTATCAACCTCCAAGGCCGAACTTTAATCGAAATCAAAACATTCTTTACAATCCAAATGGACCCAACAATACCTCGTACAACCAACAAGGTCCGAATAACCAACCAACTCAAAACAACACTTTCAATCAACAAAGACCTAGCTTATATAAACCACCATAACAAACCGAAGAGAAAAAGCTAAATCTGGAAGAAATGATGGCAAAGCTAATGGAATCTCAAACACAATTTATTACATCTCAAACCCAAACAAATTAGAGGTTTGATCAGTCATTAAGAACTCAACAAGCTTCCATTTTGAATCTAGAAAAACACGTAGGTACTCTTGCTAGCATGATGAGTGAGAGGGAACAAGGAAAGCTACCGAGTGATACTGAAGTAAATCCTCAGAATGAGAATGTTAATATGGTATCAACGAATTCTGAAAAACCATCATCAGAAGATGGGAAGGTTTTCGATGTGAGTAACAATGAAGAAGTTACAACACCACCACCCGAGTATGTAAAGCCAGTGGTGGCACCATACAGACCACCCATCCCGTTTCCAAGAAAAGGAGTTGAGTATGAGCAAGTAATAGGTAATAAAGTTTGTGATACCTCTAGAAAGAAGAAGAAGAAGAATAAGAAAATACAAGAAACAAAAACCGTAAAAGTAAACCCGGTGAAGACAGTTCCACCGAAACCTCCACCCAGGTTGGGTGATCCAGGTGAATTTATTGTTCCTTGTCTACTTAGTGATTGTGTCATGTATGATGCACTAGCAGATTTAGGTGCGAGTGTGAGTGTTATGCCTCTTTCATTATATAAGAGATTAGGAGTAGGTGAGTTAAGTCCAACAGAGATGAGTGTTCGACTCTTTGATCAAACCATTAGGCACCCAGTTGGAATTGCTGACAACCTACCCGTTCAAGTGGGTAATTTAACCTTTCTAGTCGAATTCATTGTCATTGACATAGAAGAGGACCCAAACATTCCTCTAATTTTAGGTTGACCATTCTTAGCGTCCACCGGGGCGTTATTTGATGTAAGAGAGGGTAGAATGACACTTAGTGATAATGAAAAATCGATCACCTTTGTGAGTCGGAAGTTTAAATCTCCACCAACCAAAACCGTTGAACCAACAAAAATGATTGGTAAGAACCATGTTGTTTTACCAACTCCAACGGTAGTGCTTAACAATAATAAAACGCCTAAGTGTGGGGAAGATGAAGTGACACCTAATGATGACTTGATAACAAAGAACCCCGTTGTTGATGCGAAATTAAATGACCCAGTTATTAATAGTTCAATGAAGAAACTTATTAAACGGATTCGCGATGCTAGAACTAAGGGGAACTTTAAGTTATGTAACCGGTTAGTATCCAATCTATCGCCCAAAAAAAGGCGAAACTAGTTGAATTTGTGAATATTACACAAGAATCCGACCAATGGCTTAAAGCAAAAGTCACGGATATGCAAGTTGATTATGGTCCAAAAGAAATTGACAATGAAGTTAATCACAATTTAGACACCACAGCTACCTAAGTGTGGGGAGATTCAAATGTTCTAAAAAGAAAACGTTGTCTAGAGTTAGTTGTTCTGTTCTTGTATAGTTCCGAGAATGGAATCCGATTGGTCTTTTCCACTAGCAGACACTAAAGAACTAGTTTTCTCCCCCCATTCTGAATTTTTGTAGGTTTTGTATGAAATTTATATGCATTTTTAAATTTAATTTTTATGTGATTTTTTTTAAAAAAATACTTTATTTCATTAAGTTTAAAAAATGATTTCTAAAATTCATCGTAAGTTGAAGACTAGGTCATGGAACCGAAATTGCTTTACCCGAGGGCGGGGCGAAAAATTTTGTTATCATTATTTTTGATTTTATTGATCTAAAGTATACCAAAAAAATTAAAAAAATCAAAAATCTTTACTTTTAAAACAATCGCTTTAAAAACGACAAATTTTAAATTTTGTCGAGGGACGAACTAGGTAAACATACCGAAACTACCTAAATTAAAAGGAAACAAAATTTTAAAAAATTATTCATTTAAATTGTTTTAATAAATAAAGGTTTTATAAAAAAATATATATTTATATATATATTATATATATGTTTGTAGTTTATCTTATATACAAAACAGGGTAAAACAGCGCACTTTCAAAGACTGTCATTAAGTTCAGCAAAAGCTACTAATTTTGACGACAAGACGCAAAATATCAAATGTGATATAAAATAATATGTTTGCAAACTTGGTATTTTTAATCGCTTTTCTACACTAATCACCCTCATGAATTTATAATTAAAGTCTGATTTCATGCAAATGAGGGCATTGCATGATCTCAAGTGTGGGGAAGTGTTATAAATTCTCTCGGGTTTACACTTGGTTTAATTGCCAAATTTTGTGAAAATTTGAAAATTTTTCAACTAAATGAATTCAAAATTATGTTTATACATATTTATGAACGATAAAACTAGGTGTTAATACCGAAATTATTGTTACCTCGGAGAGAACATAAATGGAGAAACAACCCAAAACGTTAGAATTCATTTAAAATGGAATAGAGGAGAATAAAAAGGCAAAGAAAAGAATAAATAAAAGCTAAGTGTGGGAAGAATTTACCAAGTTCTTTAAAACATATATCACATATTTTGTACAAGATTATTGCAGGTACTTTTCCTTTGGACTAAACTAATCAGTTTTACCCGATTAACTATAATATATTTGAAAGAAAGATGGATCTACACGATGAATCAATTCCATCATTAAAAGGAAGTAAAGTCTTCCGAAAAAGACACGCGCTTCTTGATTTAGGTCAGGAAGTTGTCGTCCAGACCAGCTGTAGGTTGACGAAAAATCTAGAAAAGTCATCTCTAAAATCAGCAGGAAATCCACGGACCTCAGCATCAAACAGGGTCGCCAAGTGGTCAGACTTATCCTAACTATGAAAGGATCTGTCTCGTAAAATGGGGAGGGCACCGTGCAAATTAGCTTGATAAGACTAATGAATCAGACCCTCAGAAAGGATAATCTCCTTAAAGATTAAAAATCAGCTTTTAAGCCTGATATTACTCAATCCTTGAGATTGACCTTAAAGATTGAGAACTACAAACTCATGGAATTCAATGATATCTAAACTCGAGCTTGAACGAGAAAATATTTTGATCAAAATTAAAACCGATTTGTTTTCTGAAATATATTTTCAATGCGTTCATTACCATTGAATGTAAAATCTTAGGAATTCACCTAGAATTCATTAGGTCACCTGAACCAAATTGGGTGTCAACCGTAAGAACGGTGGTTGCATAGCATGGTCGAAGACAGGACCTTGTGCCAGACCGAAAAATTATAGGGTGATCTTTACTATTGCTCCTACAAAGGATAGTAATTGCATCCGAAACGTTATAGACCGTAATTAAAAGCATGTCACGGGAAATTGCCTTAACAGTTGCTTGTTCAACGCTTTCCTTTACAACCGGACGGTAGTTTACCAAAAGGTAATATACGGAGCAAGTAAACTGGACGTGTTACTTTCCTAATACAAGGTTAGCAAGTAGGTGACACAAAACCACAAGTTTTGAGCTAAAATTTTTAAAATCTGAAATCCACAAAACCCACAAAAATATTTTGCAAACACCGGTGAAGGGTTATTCCAGAAAACTTGTCTAGGTTAAAATCTAGATTGAATTTTCAAAAAGATTAAATGTTTTCATAAAAATCCAATTTCCTTAAAGGATCTAAATTTTTATAGTCATGTGGGACTGTAAACCACATCGTTACTATCATTGTTCATACCGCCGTATCAAAATCACTGATGTATAAAGTGTGAGAATAAAAAAGTGATTCGAGTGAAGTGTGATTTAATTTCAAATTCTGTATTGTTTGAGGACAAGCAACGCTCAAGTGTGGGGATATTTGATAGTGCTCCAAATGAACATATATTTAGGCACAATATCCTTCCAATATATAAAGCTTTTAGTTGTAATTGTTCTATTTTTATGTAATATTCGTTTAAATAAATAAGTGCGAAGACAAAAGAAGAAAACGACGATTTGAAGACGCAAATGATCAAAAAGCTAAAAAGTACAAAGTACAATCCAAGTGGTTCGAATTATTGATGAGAAACGTCTAAAAAATTACAAGAGTACAAGTCGCAGAACGCAAAGTACAAGATATCTCCGCGTACGAAAGGACGTTCGAAAATTCAGAACCGAGACATAAACTGAGCATCAACGCGCGAGTCAACGGTCCTAAAATTACGAGTCAACTATGCACAAGAATATAATATAATATATATATAATTAATATAAATTATATATATTATATATATATTTAATAAATATGTCGACAAGCTAAAAAACAAAAAACATGTGAGCTGGATCTGACGGCCATGCGATCGCATGGAAAATAGGCATAAAATCCATGCGAGTGCATGAGCCCATGCGAGTGCATGAGATTTTTACTAAAACCCCATGCACTCGCATGAGTTACTGTAGCAGGCCAAGTATTATAAAAAGGCAGTTTGCTCGACGTTTTAATTACACCAATATCAACCTCTTTTTCATTTTCCTTTCTTTATGTAAACAAATATATATATATATATATTATTAATTATAATTTTAATTTTAATTTTAATTTAAGTTAATAATAATAAGGTTATTGTAAGAATGTTTTACGGGTTTTAAGTCGAAATTCTGTCCGTGTAACGCTACGCGATTAATCACCACTGTAAGCTATGTTCTTCCTTTTTAAATTAATGTCTCGTAACTAAGTTATTATTATGCTTATTTGAGCCAAATTAATCGTGATGTTAGACTAAATATTAAGACGGGGTTATTAGATTTTGTACCATAATTAAGGTTTGGACAAAAGACCGACACTTGTGGACATTGGACTATTGACGATTAATAGATATGGGGTATTGTCTAATCGAATGACAACTCATTAGAATCTGTCGAACCTATCTTCAAATTAGTTAATCTAATAATTATTAAAATGATTATGTATGTTCTATTTAGTGACGTTTATATGACATCTTTTACGATCATTTAATTAATTATTCGGGTTGGGTAATTGATTATTCATTCTAATCAAGTGGGTAAATTAATATTCATATCTCATTAAAACAGGGGTGGATTACATACAAGGATAATTGATGTAATTGTTAACAAAGTATTAAAACCTTGGATTACATGCAGTCGATAACCTGGTGTAATTATTAACAAAGTATTAATACCTTGTTACAGTTCGAATCCCTAATTAGTTGGAATATTTGACTTCGGGAATAAGGTTAATTTGACGAGCATTTTATAATTATGACCGATGGACTATTATGGACAAAAATCAAATAGGTATCAAATAATCCAGGACAAAGGACAATTAACCCGGGTAACAATTAGTTAAAATCAAAACGTCAAACATCATGATTACGGAAGTTTAAATAAGCATAATACTTTTATTTCATATTTCATCGTACCTTTATTTACTGTCATTTTAATTACTGCAATTTACTTTATCGCAATTTAAATTCTGTCATTTATATTATCGTCATTTATCTTTACGCTTTATTTAAACTCGACAAACCGGTCATTAAACGGTAAAAACCCCCTTTTATAATAATATTACTATATATATATATAATTATATATATTTTATATAAATATAGTTGTAAAAAAAATATAGCGTTAAACTTGGCTAGCTCCCTGCGGAACGAACCGGACTTACTAAAAACTACACTACTTTACGATTAGGTACACTGCCTATAAGTGTTGTAGCAAGGTTTAGGTATATCCACTTCATAAATAAATAAATAAAACTTGTGTAATTTCTCCATATTTCATAATAAACAATAATAGTATTTCGTACACCTCTGCTTTAACATCAGTTAGCATCAATAGTGTTTTCACCCAAAACAGAAAAATCATAGTTCGTAACTTTAAATTGGTTACCTTCGTCCACCACATTAGACTTAGCATTAACAGTAGGGTTTTCCTTTTCATGTGAGCCATCTTTAACAGTAAAAGTAGAAGTTTTTTATTGGTCAGGATCATAATACATGTTAGTCTTCTTCTCACCTTCATTCCCAGAAGATTCTGAAGTTGTATTCACACTTATAAGATCATCCATATTCGCATATCGTTTCTTCTTTGGAAATCCCACTTGCATATATCGAAGATCCATGCACATGGTGATCACTCGAGTTAACATTCAAATCTAGGTTTAAAGCTTTATCTTCCACCTACATATTACCAATATCTTGCCGATCAAGTATAGGATCACATGGCTTAAAGATAGAATGATCATCACTACTGCTCAAGTCCATAGTCTTTTCTCCACCAATCGTCCTACTCCACAAAACTCTAGTTTGGGTTCCAGGTACAACTTTCGATTTCGGGTTCTTTCCACTAGAAGTTTTACCCATTAACAGATACCGATTTAAAAAAACCAACGACAATCAAGGAAAACGATAATGATTCAACGAAATTTTGATGGAAAAAGATGAAACATAAGCCCCAAGAAATCGCCCTAGAAAATCTGTAACACCCCATTTTTCTAAACATGACGCTTGTGGTGTCGTAGGGAGTCCAAGAATGAGTATTTGATAGTTTGGATGTAATGAGTTGACCACGTTGGACTTTGGGATGTTTTAAAAGTGAAATTGGAGTACATCAGGTAAACTGTCGAGTTTGAATGGGGTTTGTCGCATTCTGGTGTGTCGCGATCCGTGACAAACATGGTCAAAACGTGACAACTTCTGATGATGACTTCTGTCCTTTTATCGCGTTTAAAACAGGAATGTCGCGTATTGGTGTCGCGAAACGCGACAAAAGTCGCTGTAATGACATTTTAACCCATTTTAATGGAATCTTTTGAGGGTGTTTTGGTAATTTCACTTATGGACGGGTTTTATACCCCAAATCAGTTCCAAGGCTTATCTTATCTTCATTTTCACACACAAACACTCTCATCCTCAAACCCTAGAGAGAGATTGAGCTCTAGTGAGAGAAAGCTCCTTTTGGAGAAGAAGAAGAGTGTTTCGGGTTAAACATCAAGTGTTAAAGTTGTTCATCTCGTTAACGGCTACATTTTGGTAGTAGTGGTAAGTCCTAACTCCGAATTTCATTTTGTTGCTTTGATATTCAAGTTAGGGTTTGAGCTTTAATTGTTGAGAAAAACCCATCTAGACCTCAAATGGGTTATTTGTAGCTAGTTATTATTATTTTTGGTGGGTTTAGGATTTGATGACGAATTTGGAGGTAATTGTCAAGGTTTGGGTGTTTAATCACTAGATTATAAGTGTGTTGATGATTTGGGAAGTTCATAAGAACTTGTTTACTAGTCAAAATGGGTATTGACTTTAATTGTTGTCAAATTGTGTTTTGGGTCAAGATTTGATGAATCGAGTGCTTAAATGTTTGAATCTAGTGTTAATTGGTGTTTTGGAAAGTAATCACTAGCCGTTAGTGATTTTGGGCGTTTTTGAGACTTATGTCAAATGGGTTGACTTTGAATTAGGTCAAAATTGATGATGACACTAATTTTGGATTAAATGAATGTTAAACGCTTTTGTTAAGTATTAAATGATGTTTTTGAAGGTAATTACTCCCGAGAAGTAATTTTGGGTTAAGGTGATATTTTAACATAAGTCAAAGGTAGTTAAAAGCAATATGGGCCAATATAGCACGTGTTGGGGTTTTTGGTGTATTTGGCGTTTGAGATAATTACAACCTAAGCAGTAATTTAGTGTTAAGACCTAGGTTTGGTCTAATTGGTGTAAAGTATGATTTGGGTTAAATTGTACTTTGTTGTGTTGGTTTGATTTACCACCCGGTTTGTGTCCATTAGGTGTTAAATGGGCGGGTTTTGACGAGCAATGTGTGATCCCTCTGCTAAGGGATGTTTGTGTCGGGTTCTCTTTTAAGAGAATGGCTATTTATGTGTATATTGTACCTATGTGTGATATAGGTGGTTACTTGCTCGGATTTGAGGACGGAGATCATGTTATACATGACTTGTGCGGGCATTCCAAGGTGAGTGGAATAATTATGCATGTTTGTATATAGTGTATTTATTTGTAAATGTTATGGTATGAACCATCGAGCCGATAGTACCATAACATGTATGTGACGAGTGTCATGATGTGAACCACAAGCCGGTAGCATCAAAGTGTGAACCATTAGCCGGTAGCATCAAGTGTGAACCACGAGCCGGTAGCACTATTAAATGAAGTGTGAACCACGAGCCGGTAGCACTATAAAATGAGGCGCGAACCACGATCCGGTAGCGCCAAAGTGTGAACCACGAGCCGGTAGCACTATAAAATGAGGCGTGAACCACGATCCGGTAGCATCAAAGTGTGAACTACGAGCCAGTAGCACTATAAAGGAGTAGGACTCAAATGCATAGTGGCGTGAACCAAAGAGCCGATAGCGTCATAGCATTACGTATGGTGTGAACCACGAGCCGGTAGCACTATAGCGTTATGGTCAACCATATGGTTTGTGTATGTGTTGTAGTGTAGCATATTATATTGTTTGAGTATATGCTATTGGTTATGCTAGCTTTCGATATTGGAGGTTATTAGCTTTATACTTGAGATGGTTGCTAATTATATTGCTAGCATGTATGCGGTATGTGTGTAAGTGATTTCAAGTAGGTACATTATATATGTATATGTATAGTTATTGCATTCACTAAGCTTTATGCTTACCCCTCTCGTTGTTTACCTTTTTACAGGTATTGTGATTGTGAAGCTAACTAGTTGTTAGACTAGACGCGTAGGGGCGCTTGGGCACGATGGGGTAGCTTTTGGATAATTGGACGCGGATTGGGGATATGGTAGTCCTCGGGATTATGCTCTTGGTATCGGGTTGGGTTATTGAGTATTAACCCGTGTTTGTGTAATTGGTTTATTATTACAAATGCTGTTGTAATGTGTTATGTGTGCACCAAGGGTCGTTATAAATTGTTAAACGTGCAGTTATGGTATTAAGTATTGGCTAAAACTATTTGGAATGGTTTATGTAAAGTGGATGTTTAATGGGACCTAACTTATAAAAAAAAATGTGCTTCGTTTTTGGTAAACGGAAATTGGGGTTGTTACAAGTGGTATCAGAGCATAGTCTAAGGGAATTAGGTAACCTTGGAATAGGTGCCTAGTCTTAGACTTATTGACGGTTGTGCGTTATTTGCGGGACTTGTAGGAGTACGAGTCGGATTGAGATTTGTTAGTGCCTTAGAGTAAGTGACTAACTAGGACTTGTGTTTGTCAAGTGTGATTATGCGGGGCCTTATTTTGTGAGTAAATTAGTGCCTTAGATAGCTAGTGCCTAATGTAAGTAGGCGAACTTGGACGTTGCTTTAGTGATAGTCACTTTAACGACCCGTCAAAGTACACTTGACGACCATCGTTATCTTGGTCCCACAGCTTGATCATAACTCTATATGAATTTGATAAATAACATTGCATTCTTTATTTAACAATGATTTCCTATAAAGGAAACCTACCAAAAAATGTAAGTTTAGAAAAATAATACATTATTACTTAACCAAAAGTTGACCAAAACAAGTCAACAATATCCACTATTAAATGTATCAAAATAGAATGCAAGTTAAAGTTTAATAAAAGCTGCCATCATAAATATGCAGACTCTCTAAGCACAGCGGAAGCAATCAATCATGAATCTGAGAATAAAACATGCGAGTAACTGTCAACAAAAATGTTGAGTGAATTATAGGTTTAATATTGCAAACAATATTTAATTTAAACCGTAAAAATTTATGTTTGAAAACATAAAAACTCCTTTTTGGACCACAAAATTATATGCTAGAAAACATATAAAAACATTATTCCATTTACAGTGAGCCACCTGGTAACCACTTAACCATTTATTTACCCTTGCCAAACACAATAAATAATATACACCGAACAAGTGTATCTACAACAAATTATGAAGTACTAAACATTCCGATTATAAATTGCTAGCGCGACTAGCTCGAAATGGGGTTGTCAAACCCGATAGATCTATCCGTAGGATTCGCGTTCACTAGTAGAAACCAGTGATTACAGTTACCAGACTATGGAATATTTTTGTTCAACTCACAATGAATAATTTAAACCAACTTCCACGTGTGTCCAAAATATAAAATAAATTGCATGTATTCTCATCCCAAAAGATTTAAAATAGAAAAATGAGACTATAACTCACCTTAATAGCAAACGAAGTAACCACACAATTATGCGAATAGCAAATGAAGTAAAGTGATCAGGAATGATCACAACGCTGACCTATAAATAAAGCAGGTCGATATAAATAACTAACTTAGGTCAAGTCTTAGTATGATAGTTATTGTACATGTTGCAAGTAGACATAGAACAATACTCAATATGCAATGGTTTGATTGGAACAGCTTACGGACACATACTTTCTATTTTTAGAAAGTTTCTATTTTTGGCAGGTTTCCATTTTTGGAAAGTTTCTATTTTTGGAAAGTTTCTATTTTTGGAAAGTTTCTATTTTTGGAAAGTTTTCAAATTTAGAAAGTTGCTATTTTAGGAAAGTTTATAAGTTAGGAAAGTTTCCTGAATTAGAAAGTCAACAAAAGTCAACTAAAAGTCAAAGGCAACCGAAAGTCAACTCAAAAGTCAACCTTGGTCAAACATAGTCAACGTTAATTTTAAAAGTGTAAGTTATAATAATAATGTAAGTTATAACGTTTATTAAAGTTAAATATGTCTAATTATGTCATAACATAAATTTAATTAAATTAAAATGAATTATTAAAGTTTATATAAGTTTAAATGATATAATTAATATAACATAAGTATTTAATTAATTAATTAAATATTAGTCATAATACAAGTATTATTCATTAATAATAAATTTTAAATTATATCATAAGTATTATTAATTAATAATGAATTATTAATCATATCATAAGTTTCTAATTATAATCATTAAATCATAAGTATTTAATAATTAAATTATAATTAAATAATAACTAAGCCTTATAATAATTAAATAATTAATTAATCCTTATTATAAGTCTTATTATAATAATCTCATAATATAAGTTTAATACTTATCATAAGTATTTTCCATTAATAATGAAAGTATTATTAATCACAAGTTTAATTAAAATGTTAATTAAATCATAAGTATTAATTAAATGATATAATAAATATATATCATAAGTCTTAAATAATAATAATAATTACTTTTTATGTCATAAGTAATTAAATGATAATAAAATCCATTATTTATATCATAAGTTTAATAATTAATCCCAAGTTTTAAATCAAAAGTTCATCGGGTCGTATCCTAAGCCCCGGGTGTCGATTTTCGGCGAGCCTTACATATATCTCCGCCTAAGCAAACCACCCGACACTTTGGTACACTCAAGAACACACCATGAACAGCCCACAAGTCGTGATATACAGCCAATACACTACTTGGGACTTCAATTCAATCAAAAACATGTTTTAGACGTAACGGGTGATTCGTGGCTCGGATTGAGATGACCCGAACATGAAAGTTCGCCCCACCATCAGTCCTAACACACTAACACACCCTAAAGTCACCAAATATGGTCACAAAGTCAGACCAAATCTGGTTCATACCAAAATCACATTTCAATCTTAACAAAATACCACTTTGCTCGTATCTAGGGCTCCGGGAATCGAAACGACATGAATCCGGAGTCTAAAATTAATGGCTTGATGAGAGGAAATCATATATAGACACTTTAATTTCACTTTTATAACAGTCATGTTTACAGAAAAGGTCGAAAATGCTGCTGCCCCAAAACAATCAAACCGAAAACATAGTAAATCGAGCATTTCTACGCATAATAACAACAATACAATCTTACACAAGTACTATAGCATCATCATACATATAAGAATCAGTAAAATAATTAAAATTGAAAAATCTAGTTTTAGGGTTTATACCCTAATCAAGAATCAAGAGATATAGATGTGTAGAGCTCGAAGAGTAGAATCCAAATATGATGAAAGACCTTTGATCCAAGCACTAGGAGATGATTAATTGATGGTGATAAAAATGGCGGCCAAAAACAAGGGGAGAAGGAGAGGAATTTTAGGTTAGGGAAAAATAAAATGAAGTAGTGAAAGAAAGATGGAAAGGAAAAATAAAATAAGGAGTATTTTCAAAAATCAACCCATGGGTCTCATGGGTGATTTCGGCCGAACAAGGAAGAGGGTGGGCCCCTCTTTGGACCATCTTGAAGTTTAGTCTATTTACATGTGGCCCGAACACCCGAACGAAACCCGAAACGCGAAAATACCGCTACGCGATTAAATATTCGGAGAGATAACAAATACGCGACGAAAAATATATATAAACACTATATATATTCATATGACATTAAAATATCATATTTAAAATAATTAGGACTTAAAAATTCCAAAAGCTCGACCGTTGGTTTGAAAACCGAAAAAGATTCGCCGGATAGAAATCCGCGACACGTAGAAAC
This sequence comes from Rutidosis leptorrhynchoides, assembly GCF_046630445.1. Classification (NCBI taxonomy): domain Eukaryota; kingdom Viridiplantae; phylum Streptophyta; class Magnoliopsida; order Asterales; family Asteraceae; genus Rutidosis; species Rutidosis leptorrhynchoides. The sequence goes on from NC_092333.1 coordinate 567,143,000, forward strand.
ATATAACTCAAAATATGAATATAAATATTCATATATCACATAATAATTAATATATTATTACTAAAATAATAATATAGGTCATAGAAATGACGTGGCACGAATAACAGTTAACGGTCGTTAAATAATTAACGGTAAAAGATAACGGAAAAAGTAGGGTCATTACAGTACCTTCCCGTTACGGAAATTTCGTCCCGAAATTTAAGCAGGTGCAGGGTTGACTCAGCATCTAGGAACAAATGCGGGTACTTCTGCTTCATCTGATCATGACGTTCCCAAGTAAACTTGAGACCGCGTCTGGCGTTCCATCTAACTCGAACAATAGGAATTCTACTCTGCTTAAGAGTCTTAACCTCTCGATCCATAATTTCAACAGGTTCCCTAATAAAATGAAGTTGCTTATCAACATGAAGTTCATCCAGAGGAATAGTTTCATCGGCCTCAGCCAATCACTTCTTCAAATTCGATACATGAAAAACATCATGAATAGCACTGAGTTCTTGGGGCAAACTCAAACGATAAGCCACGGGTCCAACTCTCTCAATAATCTCGAACGGTCCAACAAAATGAGGATTCAACTTTCCCCCTTTTACCAAAATGTACCGCACCTTTTCAAGGTGATACCTTTAACATAACACGGTCACCGACCTGAAATCCAATATCTTTCCTTCTCTTATTTGCATAGCTCTTTTGCCAATTTCTGGCGGTTTTCAATCTTTCCTAAATCTGTACGATCTTCTTGGTAGTCTCATGAATAATTTTTGGACATGTGAGTTGAGCATCCCTGATATCGCATATTTTATACGCATTTTCCTTAGCGATATCGGGTACATTTTGGTCCTTTTGGATATGATTTGGAATTATTTCGGTGAAAGTTGTGAAAAGTTTGAGTTCCAAGACCAAGGAGGTTAATTTTGAAGTTATTTGATGGTTTTGGGTGATTTTCGATGTAAATGAGTGAAAGGGTTTGGTCCGATTCGAGTTTTGGTGTTTATATTAAGTTTTTCAGCTCATTTCAGCAAAAGTGACATGGAGCGCCGCCCCAAAACGTGGCGCGCCGCGCCATTCCACATAAAATACAGTTCGAGCGTTTTTAAAAGGCAGATTTCAGCTCACCAGTTATTTGGCGCGCCGCGCGAGGAAATGGCGCGCCGCGCGAGGAAATGGCGCGCCGCGCGAGTAAGGGCGCGCCGCGCAGGGTCTTAACCGGGTTCAGAATTTCACCTATTTAAAGCCCGAAAATTACCCTAATTGATGATTATCGTATCCAGACGAATTCCAACAGCTTTTTGACGAACTTAGGTGATTTTTGGGGATTTCCAAGGTCATTCTAAGGTATCAATCATTCCGAAAACAAGTCTCGATTCGTTTATCTTTCAGGATTCAATCATTGATTAGGTTAATCTCTTGTCATAAACAATGAATTTCTCTATTACTTTATTTGTGATTTTTATTGTTGCCATGATTATTGGCTAAGTTCTTTAATGTTTGTCTAGATTTAATAACCTATGTATTGGATGCTACTTATCAGTTGTTTGATTAATTTATGATGATTTGACGTTTGGATTAAAGAACCATTCTTATTGAAGCTAGACTCTTCGATTCAATTGGTTGTGTACTTGTTTGATAGGACGAGAGTTCATTAATTTAGTGCATTAATTTACAATTGGTTTGTCTTAATTGATTGTTTGCTTACTCGGAGACGAGAGTAAATTGAATTCAAAAGGCTAGACGAAATAGGGGTGAATTATGCGCAACGAGAGTTGGTGTGATTGTGATTTGAGTCTCCATCTCAGTTGAACTGTTTAGTCACAATTAGGAGGTCTTAGGCTACGGGGAATTCCGTGTCGTGTAATCTTAATTGAAGTGTTTGCGCTGGGGAATTCCAGGTGAACCGACTAGATAATTCACATAAGTTAGATAATAACTGGGGCTTAATCTAAATGCATCCAATACTAGGTGAAAAAGGTCTAGACAAGCATTCGTTTTTTTAATTGTTTACAACTATCTTATTTTACTCGTTTGTTTGCTTTAAAGCTTAAAACTGAAAACACCAAAAATATTGTTCAATCTTGTTATTAATTAAAGCTATCTTTGATTTTGGCTAATCGTTAAATAGCCAACCAAACAAATTATCTCGTAATTCAATTTTCTAGATTTAACTTAGTTTAATTCATTAGTTACAATCTTAATTTTCACGTCTAAACTGTCCTTGGAACGATCTTGGATTTACCAACTTTATACTATTGCACGATCGGGTACACTGCCCGTTAGTGTGTAGTAAATCTTTAACCCGGTTTTTCCCATTATAAATAATAGACGCGATTTCACACATCAAGTTTTTGGCACCGCTGCCCGGGACAGTTGTATCGAAGATTAAGATTGCTATCTAATTGTTCTTAGTTTAGTTTAGTTATAGATTATTATTTCTTTTCATTATTCTCAAGTTGAATTGGTGCGTTTAATCGGTTGTTAGTGGTGATTTCGCAGGTAACAGGTAGTGCATGCCACATACGCGTTCTTCTAATTCTCCGATTTTTCAACCATTTGCAGAACCCGAAAGAGAGTTATTCAGAGCGTTAAGTCACGAACAACAGTCTACAGTGGATTCATCTTTTTCTTCAAGTGCTAATATAATTAATTTGGGAAGTAGTTCTGAAACTGTGGTGCCCGATACACCACCTGAAATCAGAGAAGAAGAAGAATCTTACATTTCCTTAGATCTTTTCGAGACTGAAGATATGGCTGACCAAGAACAACCACCTCGTCCTCAGACTATGGCACAAAAGTTGAAGGCCAAACGAGGGGGCCAAGGAAATTCGATTACTCAACCAAACATCACTCAGCCTTTTTAAATTACAGGGCCGATCCTGAATTTGATTTCTTCTGATTGCCGATTTTATGGCAAGGATACTGAGGATGCTAACGAGCATCTTCGTAATTTTAATGATGTTTGCAATTTGTTTAAGCTACATGAGGTTGCCGATACTTCAATCAAGACAAGGCTTTTCCCTTGGACTCTTAAGGGAGAAGCTAAGAGATGGTTAGATAAGCAACCAGAGGGCACGATTACCTCTTGGGAGACTTTGGAGGATAAGTTTTTGTCGAAGTTTTTCCCTGCATCTCGAGCTGCTAGACTTCAAGCAGAAATTTCACAATTTAGACAAAAGAGTAGTGAGGTATTATTTGATGCTTGGGACCGTTTTGCTACTTTGTTACGCTCGTGTCCGCAACACGGGTTGAATGATTTACAAAAGGTTCAGATTTTCTACAAAGGTTGTGACATTTCAACTCGTCAGAGTATTGATCAAGCAGCAGGTGGTACGTTAATGGATAAGACCGAAGAAGAGGCGTTAGAGATAATTGAAAAGCAAGCTGCTTACTCTCACGAATGGCATCAAGATCATGAGTCATCCCATTCAGCTTCAGTTAAGAGAACCGAGACCACTGGTGCGTATGATGATTTTAGGTCTATCAATGCTAAGTTGGATTCTTTTGGTAGAAATTTAGAGAAGATGAATAAGGATATTCATGGTATGAAGGTTGGTTGTGAGTATTGTGGGGGTTTACATTTAGCTAAAGATTGTGATGCGGGGTTAACGATAGGTCAAAAGGAAGAGATAGCGTACATCAGTCAGCAAAATAATAATCAGTTTCAAGGGCGCGCTCAGTTTAACCGCAATTTTAATAATCCCTACAATCCTCAAGGTCATCAGGGAGGTAGTAACAGTAATTATCAGAATTCGCCGGGTGGAGGATTTCAGCAACAAGCTCCTGGGTATTTTCAAAAGCCCCAAGCTGAAGAGAAAAAGTCGAATCTTGAAGCTATGATCGAAAAGCTTGTGATATCTCAAAATCAGCTTGTTACTACTGTTACTCAGAATAATGAGAAGAATGATCAGATGTTCCGGAATCAACAAGCCGCGATTCATAATTTGGAACAACAGATTGGTCAACTTGCTAATCAGAGAAATGAGAGAAAACCGGGGGAGTTACCAAGTAACACGGATGCTAACCCGAAAAATGGGCACGTTAATGCTATCACCACCCGAAGTGGTATAGCATATGATCCACCAAAGAAGCCTGCTGAGTATGATTTGCGAGTTCCATTGGTTAAAGATAGTGAGCCGGTAGTTGATAGTGAACCGGAGGGGGATAAGGAGCCGGAACAGGTGATTGAGGAAGTTGAAAATATACCGGTAAAGGTTGCTGCTAAACCAGTAGCTAAGGAGTATCAACCACCGCTCCCATACCCGAGAAAACAGAGGTTAGAGAAGTTAGAGGCGGAAAAATCAAAGTTCATGGAGTTGATCAAGAAAGTGAATGTCAACTTACCTTTCATTGATGTTATTGCGGGGATGCCCAAGTATGCTCGGTTCATGAAGGATTTGCTTACCAACCGAAAAAAGATGGAAAGTGTTTCATCCGTGACGTTAAATGTAGCATGTACAGCGGTGGTGACAAACCAACTTCCCGAGAAGTTGGAAGATCTGGGTTGTTTTACTATTCCTTGTTTATTGGGGGATCTTGCTTGTATGCGGGCATTGGCGGATTTGGGTGCTAGTATTAATTTAATGCCCTACTCTATTTACCTTAAACTAGCACCTGGGGAACTTAGACCCACTCGTATGGCCATACAACTAGCGGACCGCTCCATCAAATACCCTCGTGGGATTATAGAGAACATGCTAGTTAAGACCGGGACATTAGTTTTCCCCGCCAACTTTGTAGTTCTAGACATGGAAGTGGATGAAAGGATTCCACTTATTTTGGGAAGGCCATTTTTGAATACCGCTAGATGTCTAATTGATGTTTATGGCCAACAGTTGACCCTTAGAATAGGTGACCAAAAGGTGTCCTTTGCTATTGATAAGGCATTAAAATACCCCGGTTACCTAGACGACACTTGTTATTTTTTGCAAACTGTGGACACACATGTTGAGTTTTTGTAGGAGTTTCCAGAATTGCAGGGAACAGGGGAATGTGAAATAGCAAGTGATGAAAGGGATGTGTTAGATGAGGTGGATTTGATGACTACCCTAATGGCTGAAGGTTATGAGCCAACCGAAGAAGAGCATGAGAAGTTGGAGAAAGCAAATGCATACAGGAGCAAAACTTCAATTGAAGAGGCTCCTGAATTAGAGTTGAAACCACTCCCGGATAATTTGGAGTATGCTTTTCTTGGTGAGGAGTCTAAACTCCCGGTGATTATTGCTTCCGATCTTTCTGTAAGTCAAAAGTCTAAACTTGTCTCCATGTTAAAAGCCCACAAACCGGCTATTGCATGGAAAATTCAGGATATTAAGGGTATTAGTCCCTCTTATTGTACACACAAAATCCTAATGGAAGATAACTTTAAACCGTGTGTGCAACGACAAAGGCGACTAAACCCACATATGCAGGAAGTGGTTAAAAAGGAGATTGTTAAACTCCTTGATGCAGGTCTTATTTATCCTATCTCTGACAGTCCTTGGGTGAGTCCGGTTCAATGTGTGCCCAAAAAGGGTGGCATGACCGTGATCACAAACGAAAAGAATGAATTAATTTCTACCAGGACTGTAACGGGATGGCGGGTGTGCATTGAATATCGAAAATTAAATGATGCCACCCGAAAGGACCATTTTCCCCTACCCTTCATCGATCAAATGTTGGAGAGGTTGGCGGGAAAAAGTTTCTATTGTTTTCTTGATGGTTTTTCGGGATATTTCCAAATCCCTATTGCACCCGAAGACCAAGAGAAAACCACGTTCTCGTGCCCGTATGGCACATTCTCTTATCGGCGTATGCCGTTCGGTTTATGTAACGCCCCTGCTACCTTTCAAAGGTGTATGGTGGCGATTTTCCATGATATGATCGAAGACTGCATGGAGGTGCTCAACTGGGAGAAATGCCACTTTATGGTTCGTGAGGGCATCGTTCTCGGGCACAAGATTTCTAAAGTTGGAATTGAGGTAGATAAGGCGAAAATCAATGTTATCGCCGGGCTTAAAGCCCCTACCGATGTTAAAGGTGTTCGAAGTTTTCTTGGGCACGCCGGGTTTTACCGGCGGTTTATCAAGGATTTTTCCAAAATTGCCACGCCCTTAAATAAACTTCTTGAAAAGGACGCTCTGTTTGTTTTCTCGGAGGAGTGTCATGATAGTGTTCCAAATGAACATATATTTAGTAGCAATATCGTTCCAATATGTAAAGTTTTTAAATGTAATTTCCTTATTTTTAGTTGTAATAGTTAAATAAATAAGTGCGAAGACGAAAGACGCAAATCGCTCGAAAATGAAGATTTAAAGACAAAAACGAAGATTTGAAAGACCAAAACGTCCAAAAAGCTCAAATGTACAAGATACAATTCAAAAGGTTCAATTTATTGATGAAGAACGTCTAAAAATGACAAGAGTACAAGTTACAAAACGCAAAGTACAAGATATAAAATTGTACGAAAGGACGTTCGAAAATCCGGAACCGAGGCATGAACCAACTTTCAGCGCTCGACGCAACGGTGTAAAAATTACGAGTCAACTATGCACAAGAATAAAATATAATATTTAAATAATTCATAATAAGAATAATATTAAATAATAAAAAGTTGTTAATTGAGCATAGTTCAGGGGTCGTAAATGAAAATTTCAATTCCAATTTACCTATAAAAAGCGACGATGTATTACGATGAAAAAGAAGATTTTTTTTCGATCTCTTTTTTTTTCTTCTATCTTTTTCTTATTTTTCTATCTATCAATATCAATATCTATATTCTATATCTCTATCATAATGTTAACTTAATAAGATATAACAATAATCTTAATTTTAATTTTAAATTATGATAATAATAAGATTTATGATAGAGATCTTTTGAGTATGTAAGTCGAAATTCTGTCCGTGTAACGCTACGCTATTTTTAATCATTGTAAGTTATGTTCAACCTTTTTACATTAATGTCTCGTAGCTAAGTCGTTATTATGCTTATTTAAAATGAAGTACTCATGATGTTGGGCTAATTACTAAAATTGGGTTATTGAACTTTGGACCATAATTAAGGTTTGGGCAAAAGACCGACACTTGTGGAAATTGGATTATTGACTATTAATAGATGGGGGGTATTGTCTAATTGAGTGACAACTCATTGGAGTCTGTCGAACCTATCTTCAAATTAATTAACCTAATAATTAATAATGATTATGGTTGTCCTATTTAGTGACGTTCATATGGAATCTGTTATAATCATTTAATTAATCAATTGGGTTGGGTAATTGATTATTCATTCTGATCAAGTGGATGAATTAATATTCATAAACTAATTAAAACAGGGGTGGATTACATACAGTGATAACTGGTGTAATTGTTGACAGAAGTGATAACTGCGTCACAGTTTAAATCCTTAATCAGTTGGAATATTTGACTTCGGGTATAAGGGTAATTTGACGAGGATACTCGCACTTTATATTTATGACCGATGGACTATTATGGACAAAAACCAGATAGATGTATCAAATAAACCAGGACAAAGGACAATTAACCCATGGTAATAAATTAAAATCAACACGTCAAACATCATGATTACGGAAGTTTAAATAAGCATAATTCTTTTATTATATTTCTCATCGTATCTTTATTTACTGTCATTTTATTACTCGCAATTTTATTTTCTGTCATTTTATTTATCGCAATTTATTTTACGCACTTTAATTTTTGTCATTTATTTTTACGCTTAAAATCGACAAACCGGTCATTAAACGGTAAAACCCCCATTTTATAATAATACTACTACTTATTTATATATATATTTTTACAAATAAACTTAATAATATAGCGTTAACTTCACCAGCTCCCTGTGGAACGAACCGGACTTACTAAAAACTACACTACTCTACGATTAGGTACACTGCCTATAGTGTTGTAGCAAGGTTTAGGTATATCCCATCCGTAAATTAATAAAACTTGTGTCATATTTTGTAGTATTTTGTATTAAAAATAATACTATTTCGTACTACTCTGCTCCAACATCAAGTTTTTGGCGCCGCTGCCGGGGAGCGCTAAAACGCTATATTTTTAATTATAATAATATTGAAATAAAATATAATAATATAATAATATTGAAATAGAATATAATAATATAATAATATTGAAATAGAATATAATAATATAAAAATATTTAAGAATCAAAAGTTTACGTAAATTTTAAAAAAAAAAAAGTCGTATTTATTAAATACTTCAGGGGTATATTATGTAACTTATAATTAATAATTGCTATCATGTCGCTTTCATGTGAATAGTAAATTAATTAATTTATTTTCATTTACTATTCATGAATAGTAAATGAATTAAAAAAAAAAAAAGTTTTAAAAAAAATTATAATTATAAAAAAATTATTAATTTGTAAAAAAAAAATCGTTTTTAAAAAAAAAAAAAAAAAAAAAAATCGTTTTTTAAAAAAAAAAAAAAAAAAAAAAAAAAAAAAAAATTTGTGTAAAAAAAAAAAATCGTTTTTTTTAAAAGAAAAAAAAATCGTTTTAAAAAAAAAATTTGTAAAAAAAAAAAAAATCGTTTTTTTTTAAAAAAAAAATTTTTAAAAAAAAAAAAAAAACGAAAAAAATAAAAAAAAAAATAAAAAAAAAATAAAAAAAAAAAAAAAAAAACGTAAAAAAAAAAAAAACGTAAAAAAAAAAAAAAAAAAAAAAAAATTATTAAAAAAAAATATATATATTTTTAAAATTGTCTATAAAAAAAAAATGTTTTTTTTTAGTTTTATTACCTTTAGATTTTTAGACTATAGTCGCAACTTTTAGTATTAAGTTTAGTTTTGCCATAGTTATTTTTACTTCTAGAATTTTTAGGCTTTGCCGTAAAATCCCTTAAGTGCTTATTCCTTAGACTAAGTTTTAGGTGCTTTAGAATTTTACGACGCCGTATTTCGCACTACTTTCTTATTTTTATTTTTCGACGCCTATTTTTCGACCTTTTATTTTTTGACATTTTTCGACGCGCAATCTATTTCTTTCTTATTTCTCGCCATTCTAGTTTTTAGGACTTAGAATTTTTTTCTACTTCTTCTCTAAATTTCTTAAAATCACGAAAATTTATTTTAAGTGGTTAAATTGATAGACATCAAAATTTTCTGGTTCGTAGTAATAGTTGGATTTGTACGTGGACCGGGTTATTGGAGCCAAACAGTCCTCAATTATATTGAGACCAAACGAATCCTGCCCCTCTGCTGCATCTTTTGGCTATTCGAAACGTGGGCAAAATCAGAAAAGTCTATTGGTTGGATAACTTATTATAATTTTTCTTTCCTTTTTAAAACTAATAGGATATTCAGTGAATGCACCGAGCAAGACGTTCACCACCTTTTGTACGTTCACCACCTGTAACTCGATCAAGACATCGTTTAACGAATATCGCCGCCGTTGATTTTTCTTTAGAATCGTCATCAAGTCGACCAAATCCTCAAACTCAAATTTCCGATAATCCAGTTTTTGAAACAAACCTCACAATTGAGAATCCGGAGAATATTCAGGAACGGTTTGTAGATCCCGAACCATTAAACTTTCCTCCGGAACCACCAATCATTCAAACAGAGATTGTTGAGGAAAGAAACCATTAAATCAGAATCCTCTAGTGATTCGGATACAACAAATCCAATCATGGAAAATCTAGAACCTCTAAGTATGGAAGAACGAATGAGAGCTAAGCGCACTGGCCAAGGTCACGCCATTATTAAACCAGAAGTTAATGCTCCAGATTATGAAATTAAAGGACAAATTCTACACATGGTAACTAATCAGTGCCAATATAGTGGTACGCCGAATGAAGACCCAAACGAACATCTTCGTACGTTTAATAGGATCTGTACACTATTCAAAATCCGAGAAGTGAAAGACGAACAAATCTATCTCATGTTATTTCCCTGGACTTTAAAGGGAGAAGCCAAAGATTGGTTAGAATCGTTACCTGAAGGGGCGATTGACACATGGGATGTTTTAGTTGAAAAATTTCTTAAACGATTCTTTCCGGCATCCAAAGCCGTGAGACTTCAAGGAGAAATTGTTACGTTCGCGCAAAATCCAAATGAAACATTATATGAGGCATGGACAAGATTCGGAAGGATGTTGAGAGGATGTCCTCAACACGGATTAGATACTTTTCAAATAGTACAAATCTTCTATAAAGGCGTAGACATCGCCACACGAAAAGACATCGACATAACCGCTGGTGGTTCCATCATGAAGAAAACCGCAACTGAAGCTTACAAAATTATTGATAACACAGCCTCCCACTCGCATGAGTGGCACCAAGAAAAAGATATCTTTCGATCATCTAAAGCGGCTAGAGCCGATTCTAGCCCTGACTTTGATTCCGTTTCCGCAAAAATAGATGCTTTCGAAAGACGAATGGAAAAGATGAATAAAGATATTCACGCAATACGAATCAGTTGTGAGCAATGCGGTGGACCACACTTATTGAAAGATTGTCACATTGAACCAACGATGGAACAACGAGAGAATGTTTCCTATATGAACCAAAGGCCGGGAAATAATTATCAAAATAATTATCAACCGCCAAGGCTAAACTTAAATCGAAATCAAAATATTCTTTACAATCCAAAAGGACCCGAAAATAACTGGTATAACCAACAAGGTCCGAATAACCAACCAACTCAAAACAACACTTTCAATCAACAAAGACCTAGCTTGTATAAACCACCACAACAACCCGAAGAGAAAAAGCCAAATCTAGAAGAAATGATGGCAAAGCTGATTGAATCTCAAACACAATTCATTACATCTCAAACCCAAACGAACGAGAGGTTTGATCAGTCATTAAGAACTCAACAAGCTTCCATTTTGAATCTAGAAAAACACGTAGGTACTCTTGCTAGCATGATGAGTGAGAGGGAACAAGGAAAGCTACCGAGTAATACTGAAGTAAATCCTCGGAATGAGAATGTTAATATGGTGTCAACAAATTCTGAAAAACCAGCATCAGAAGATGGGAAGGTTTTAGATGAGAGTAACAATGAAGAAGTTACACCACCACCACCCGAGTATGTAAAGCCAGTGGTGGCACCATACAAACCACCCATCCCGTTTCCAAGAAAAGGAGTTGAGTATGAGCAAGTGATAGGTAATAAAGATTGTGATACCTCTGGAAAGAAGAAGAAGAAAAAGAATAAGAAAGTGCAAGAAACAAAAGCAGTAAATATAAACCCGGTGAAGACAGTTCCACCAAAACCTCCACCTAGGGTAGGTGATCCGGGTGAATTTATTGTTCCTTGTCTACTTAGTGATTGTGTCATGTATGATGCACTAGCAGATTTAGGTGCAAGTGTAAGTGTTATGCCTCTTTCCTTATATAAGAGATTAGGTGTAGGTAAGTTAAGTCCAACGGATATGAGTGTTCGACTCTTTGATCAAACCATTAAGCACCCAGTTGGAATTGCTGACAAACTACCCGTTCAAGTAGGCAATTTAACCTTTCTAGTCGAATTTATTGTCATTGACATAGAAGAGGACCCAAACATTCCTCTAATTTTAGGTCGCCCATTCTTAGCGTCCACCAAGGCGTTATTTGATGTAGGAAATGGAAGAATGACACTTAAAAGTGGTGACAAATCGATCACCTTTATGATTCGAAAGTCTAAATCTCCACCAGCCAAAACCGTTGAACCAGTAAAAACAATTGGTAAGAACCATGTGCTTTTACCAACTCCAACGGTAATACTTAGCAATAATGAAACGCCTAAGTGTGGGGAAAATGAAGTAACACCTAATGATGACATGATAACAAAGAACCCCGTTGTTGATACGAAATTAAATAATCCCGTTATTAATAGTTCAATGAAGAAACTTATTAAACGGATTCGCGATGCTAGAACCAAGGGGAACTTTAAGTTATGTAACCGGTTAGTATCCAATCTATCACCAAAAGAAAAGGAGAAACTAGTTGAAATTGTGGATATTACACAGGAATCCGACCAATGGCTTAAAGAAAAAGTCACGGATATGCAAGTTGATTATGGACCAAGAGAAATTAACGATGAAGTTAATTACAATTTCGACACCACATCTACCTAAGTGTGAGGAGATTCAAATATTCTAAAAAGAAAATGCTGTTTGTAGTTAGTTGTTCTGTTCTCGTGTAGTTCCGAGAATGGAATTCGATTGGTCTTTTCCGCTAGCAGACACTAAAGAACTAGTTTTCTCCCCCCATTCTGATTTTTTTTTTATTTTGTAGGTTTTATATGAAATTAATATGCTTTTTAAATTTAAGTTTTGTGTGAATTTAAAAACAAAATTTACTTTATTTCATTAAGTAAAAAAATGATTTCTAAAATTCGTCGTGAGTTGAAGATTAGGTAGTTGAACCGAAATTGCTTTACCCGAGGGCGGGGCGACAAATTTTGTTATCATTATTTTTAATTTTATTGATCTAAAGGATGCCAAAAATATTATACTTTATAAATTTTTGAAAAGTGGGGTTATAAACCAAACTTCAAAAATATATATATATATATATATATATGTTTGTATTTTATCTTATGTACAAAACAGGGTAAAACAATGCACTTTCAAAGACTGTCATGAAGTTCAGCAAAAGCTACTGATTTTGACAAGACGCAAAAAATCAAATGTGAAATAACAATATGTTTGCAAACTCGGTATTTTTAATCACTTTTCTACGCTAATCACCCTCATGAATTTATATTATAGTCTGATTTCATGCAAATGAGGGCATTGCATGATCTTAAGTGTGGGGAAGGGTTATAAATTCTCTCAGGTTTATACTTGGTTTATTTGCCAAATTTTGTGAAAATTTGAAAAATTTTCAACTAAATGAACTCAAAATCATGTTTATACATATTTATGAACGATGAAAACTAGGTGATAATACCGAAATTATCGTTACCTCGAAAAGGACATAAATTGAAAAACAACTTAAAACGCTTGAATTCATTTAAAATGGAATAAAGGAGAATAAAAAGGCAAAGAAAGAAACTAAGTGTGGGGAGAATGTACCATGTTATTCAATTAAAAACTATCTATCACATTTTTGTATAAGAATTATTGCAGGTACTTTTGCTTTGGACGATACTAATCAGTTTTACCCGATTTACTGTAAGAAAGATGGATCTACACGATGAATCAATTCCATCATTAAAAGGAAGTAAAGTCTTCCGAAAAAGACACGCGCTTCTTGATTTAGGTCAAGAAGTTGTCGTCCAGACCAGCTGTAGGTTGACGAAAAATCTAGAAAAGTCATCTCTAAAATCATCAGGAAATCCACGGACCTCAGCATCAAACAGGGTCGCCATGTGGTCAGATTTATCCTAACCATGAGAAGGATTTATCTCGTACAATGGGGAGGCACCGTGCAAATTAGCTTGATAAGACTAATGAATCAGATCCCCAGAAAGGATAATCTCCTTAAAGATTAAAAATCAGCTTTTAAGACTGATATTACTCAATCCTTGAGATTGACCTTAAAGATTGAGAATTCAAACTCATGGAATTCAATGATATCTAAACTCGAGCTTGAATGAGAAAATATTTTGATCAAAAATACAAACCGATTTGTTTTCTGAAAACCCATATTCAATGCGTTCATTACCATTGAACGTAAAATCCTAGGAATTCACCTGGAATTCATTAGGTCACCTGAACCAAATCGGGTGTCAACCGTAAGAACGGTGGTTGCATAGCATGGTCAGAGACAGGACCTTGTGCCAGACCGAAAAATCATAGGATGATCTTTACTATCGCTCCTACCAAGGATAGTTCTAGCATCCGACACGTTAAAAGACCATAATCATCTGCATGTCACGGGACATTGCCTTAACAGTTTATTGTTCATCGCTTTCCTTTACAACCGGACGGTAGTTTACCGAAAGGTAATATACGGAACAAGTAAACTGGATGTGTGCTTTCCGATACCGGGATAGCAGTGGAATACACGAGCCTAAAAGTTTTAGCCAAAATAATGATCCACAAATATATTTTGCAACACCAATGATGGATCAAATCAGAAAACTTGTCTAGGGTAAAAGCTAGATTAAATTTTTAAAAAGATCAAATGTTTTCATAAAGATCCAATTTCCTTAAGGATCTACATTTTCATAGTCATGTGGGACTGTAAACCACCTTTCAAATGTGCACTTTGCTTTGGAAACCGAAAGTAAATCGGCTATTTGATTGCAAGTGTCGTTGACCTAAACCCGAGGCAACTGTGGATGACACACCCACCTTTAACCATCATTACTGTCACTGTTTATACCGCTATATCAAAATCACTGATGTACAAAATGTGATGAATAAAAAAGTGATTCATGTATGTTTTTATTTCAAGTTATGTATTGCTTGAGGACAAGCAACGCTCAAGTGTGGGGATATTTGATAGTGTTCCAAATGAACATATATTTAGTAGCAATATCGTTCCAATATGTAAAGTTTTTAAATGTAATTTCCTTATTTTTAGTTGTAATAGTTAAATAAATAAGTGCGAAGACGAAAGACGCAAATCGCTCGAAAATGAAGATTTAAAGACAAAAACGAAGATTTGAAAGACCAAAACGTCCAAAAAGCTCAAATGTACAAGATACAATTCAAAAGGTTCAATTTATTGATGAAGAACGTCTAAAAATGACAAGAGTACAAGTTACAAAACGCAAAGTACAAGATATAAAATTGTACGAAAGGACGTTCGAAAATCCGGAACCGAGGCATGAACCAACTTTCAGCGCTCGACGCAACGGTGTAAAAATTACGAGTCAACTATGCACAAGAATAAAATATAATATTTAAATAATTCATAATAAGAATAATATTAAATAATAAAAAGTTGTTAATTGAGCATAGTTCAGGGGTCGTAAATGAAAATTTCAATTCCAATTTACCTATAAAAAGCGACGATGTATTACGATGAAAAAGAAGATTTTTTTTCGATCTCTTTTTTTTTCTTCTATCTTTTTCTTATTTTTCTATCTATCAATATCAATATCTATATTCTATATCTCTATCATAATGTTAACTTAATAAGATATAACAATAATCTTAATTTTAATTTTAAATTATGATAATAATAAGATTTATGATAGAGATCTTTTGAGTATGTAAGTCGAAATTCTGTCCGTGTAACGCTACGCTATTTTTAATCATTGTAAGTTATGTTCAACCTTTTTACATTAATGTCTCGTAGCTAAGTCGTTATTATGCTTATTTAAAATGAAGTACTCATGATGTTGGGCTAATTACTAAAATTGGGTTATTGAACTTTGGACCATAATTAAGGTTTGGGCAAAAGACCGACACTTGTGGAAATTGGATTATTGACTATTAATAGATGGGGGGTATTGTCTAATTGAGTGACAACTCATTGGAGTCTGTCGAACCTATCTTCAAATTAATTAACCTAATAATTAATAATGATTATGGTTGTCCTATTTAGTGACGTTCATATGGAATCTGTTATAATCATTTAATTAATCAATTGGGTTGGGTAATTGATTATTCATTCTGATCAAGTGGATGAATTAATATTCATAAACTAATTAAAACAGGGGTGGATTACATACAGTGATAACTGGTGTAATTGTTGACAGAAGTGATAACTGCGTCACAGTTTAAATCCTTAATCAGTTGGAATATTTGACTTCGGGTATAAGGGTAATTTGACGAGGATACTCGCACTTTATATTTATGACCGATGGACTATTATGGACAAAAACCAGATAGATGTATCAAATAAACCAGGACAAAGGACAATTAACCCATGGTAATAAATTAAAATCAACACGTCAAACATCATGATTACGGAAGTTTAAATAAGCATAATTCTTTTATTATATTTCTCATCGTATCTTTATTTACTGTCATTTTATTACTCGCAATTTTATTTTCTGTCATTTTATTTATCGCAATTTATTTTACGCACTTTAATTTTTGTCATTTATTTTTACGCTTAAAATCGACAAACCGGTCATTAAACGGTAAAACCCCCATTTTATAATAATACTACTACTTATTTATATATATATTTTTACAAATAAACTTAATAATATAGCGTTAACTTCACCAGCTCCCTGTGGAACGAACCGGACTTACTAAAAACTACACTACTCTACGATTAGGTACACTGCCTATAGTGTTGTAGCAAGGTTTAGGTATATCCCATCCGTAAATTAATAAAACTTGTGTCATATTTTGTAGTATTTTGTATTAAAAATAATACTATTTCGTACTACTCTGCTCCAACATCATGTCACAAAGCTTTCAATCTTCTTAAAGCAAAGCTCACCAATTCACCTATCCTTATTAGTCCGGATTGGTCTATGCCATTCGAACTTATGTGTGATGCTAGTGACTTTGCAATCGGATCCGTCTTGGGTCAACATGTTGGTAAACATTTCCAGCCCATTTACTATGCTAGTAAGACATTGCAAGGAGCGTAACTAAATTATACCACCACCGAAAAGGAACTCCTAGCAATTGTTTTCTCTTTTGACAAATTTCGTGCGTATCTCATACTAGCAAAGACGGTTGTGTATACGGACCACTCGGCCCTTAAGCATTTGCTCTCTAAACCCGATGCTAAACCGAGATTGATACGTTGGGTATTGCTTTTGCAAGAATTTGATGTAGAAATCCGGGATAAAAAGGGTGCCGAGAATTTAGCGACCGATCACCTTTCACGTCTTGAGAACCCCTCCCGTGAGGTTCTCGATGAGACTTCTATTCATGATAATTTTCCCGATGAATATCTCATGAAGGTGGAGGAGTGTGAAGACCCTTGGTTCGTTGATTTTGCGAATTATCTAGTTGGTGGATTCTTAGAGAAGGGTTGGTCACATCATAAACGTAAGAAGTTCTTTAGTGACCTTAAGTATTATTTTTGGGAGGACCCTTATCTCTTTAGACAGTGTTCCGATGGAATGATCCGCCGGTGTGTTTCCGGAGAAGAATGCGAACGCATTCTTGTCCAATGTCATCATGGTCCGACAGGTGGGCATTATGGTCCCCAAGTTACGGGGCGGAAAGTCTTTGAGGCCGGGTTTTATTGGCCTACTATCTTCAAGGATGCCCACCGGATTTGTAAATCGTGCGATGCTTGTCAACGGGCGGGCCAAATCACCCAACGAGACGAGATGCCTCAAAATGTCATTCAAGTTTGTGAGGTTTTTGATATTTGGGGGATTGATTTCATGGGCCCATTCCCGAAGTCGAATAATAAGCTCTACATTCTTGTTGCTATCGATTATGTTTCAAAATGGGTTGAAGCATAAGCTTTGCCCACCAATGATGCACGGGTCGTAGTTTCATTCCTAAAGCAACTCTTTTCTCGGTTTGGTTCCCCAAAAGCTTTAATTAGTGATCGGGGAACTCACTTTTGTAATGCCCAACTCGAAAAGGTGTTGAAACGGTATGGGGTAACCCATAAAGTTTCGACATCCTACCATCCTCAAATGAATGGGCAAGTAGAAAACACCAACTGAGCTTTAAAGAGGATTCTTGAGAAAACTATTGGTTCTAATCCTAAGGAGTGGTCGTTTAAGCTAGATGATGCCTTATGGGCATTTAGAACGGCGTACAAAACTCCAACCGGAACCACTCCTTTTCGGTTACTTTATGGCAAAGCGTGTCATCTCCCGGTGGAGATTGAACACAAAGCTTATTGGGCTCTAAAAACGAGCAATCTTGATCTTAAGGAGGCGGGTCGCCTTCGGTTGAGTCAATTGAATGAGTTAGAAGAGCTAAGGCTCGATGCGTATGAGAACTCATTGATTAGTAAGGAAAGAACGAAGAAGTGGCACGATAGTCGCTTGAAGGATTCTAAAGAATTTAAGGAAGGGGATCGTGTGCTTCTTTTCAATTCGAGGTTTCGTTTGTTTCCCGGGAAGTTAAAATCTAAATGGTCGGGACCTTTTGTTGTTCGAAAGGTTTATTCTCATGGGGCGGTTGATTTGGTAAATTTGAAAGGGGAAGAGTTCAAGGTTAACGGTCATCGGTTAAAACACTATGTCGATAGACCGTAAGAGGTGGACGATGAGATTAAACTCATCTTTACCTCTAACGACGCGTAATAATCATGGTTAAAACCATTGTTGTAGAGTTTGTATATTTTTGTGCTTGTTTGACATTATGTGCAATATAATCATGCTTGGATTTTTGTTGGGGTTAGTTTGGTGGTTTTAGGTTGAGAAAATGGGATTTAAAGGTTTAAAAATACAAAATTCTGGTGTACCAGCACATGGAGCGCCGCTCTATATCATGGCGCGCCGCGCCACTTTGAGACACCTGATGTACCAGGTATTGAAAAAAGCTCGACATGATTTTTCAGTTAATCGGAGCGCCGCGCGACACCTTGGAGCGCCGCGCAGATACCCTGCGCGCCGCGCCATTTCCTGTCGGCCAGCTGTTTTCTTTTATAATTAAAATCAAACCCGAATTTTTACATCCACACAATTAGAAACGGGTTGGTAGCTGTATTTACCCCAATTTCTTTTATTCTTTTCATTCATAACATCTCTTTAACACTTACAAACACTTTGATTTTCAAAACCCTAAATCTCAAAACTTTGATTTCTTGTTTCAATTAACTTCAATCTTTCAAGAATGGCTCCCACCAAGGTTCGAATTTGTTTCTTTCTAACTAATTTCATCTTATTATGTGTAATTGTTTGTTTAATTTTTGAGTATCATGATGAATTAGTGTGGGGTTGCTTTAATTTGGGTTATGTGATTCAATTAGTCATGGGTTTTGTTAGATTATCATTGTATGTTTTGATTTCATGATTAATTTTGTGTTTTTGGAAAGTTTAACATGAACCTAGGGTTTGTAGGTTTAAAAATCCGAATTTTGTAAGTGAGAAAGGGGATATTTGCTTGAAGGTGTGGTAGTTCTTGAATTGTTCATGTGTTTTTGAGCTAGTGTGGGGTTATGTCCATATGGGCGGGTTAAATTGTTTTGAATGACTTGAGCTATATTGTTCTAATTATGTGTAATGCCATGCTAGTATGGATTAAACATATGATTTTGAATTGTGATGAAGATTTTGTTAATGGTTGTTGGAATTGGTAAAAGTTGCAAACATGATGAAGTTTATTGGATTGTTGGAATCTAAATGGGTGATAAGTAATCATGTTTGTCATATTTTGGGTTATGTTGATGTATGATTATGGTTCATGAGTTGTTTTGTTTTAAGGGATAATGTGGTTTGGTTGAGAGTGTAGTTTTTGACATGTTTTTTTTTTTTAAGTATTATTTGTTAACTTGGAGATTGTTTTCAAAAGTGGATTGGCATGAAACATGATTTGGTTGTGAATGGTACTTGGTGTCTATTATTATGACTAACATTAACTTTTGAGTTTGTTGTTTTGTTTTCTTTACTTGTTTCATGAATGTAGAGATCAAGAGGATCCCAGGAACAACCAAGGCAACCACCGAATAATCCTGAATTATGGTTATCTCATATCTCGAATAATGAGGATTTGGAGGAAAGGTTCACCACAAATAGCGCTCGTCCGATTGAGCGAACTTATTATTTAGATTGGACGCATCTCTCATCAGCGGGTCCTAATATTGTTCGGGAGTTGCGTCGTTACTTGTGGGTAGTCTATGCGGGCAATGAGTTGAGACCTTATGAAAGGTTATTTGAGATTAATGAGGATATTTATGAGCAGATAACTATAGAGTTTTTCTCAACTGTTAGTTGTCGACCTCGAGTCTCTCCGACCGAGGCAGATTTCTTATCGTTTAGGCTTGGCGGGTTAGAGCGTCGTATGTCTAAGATTGAGCTGGCTCGGGCATTAGATCTATATCCTGAGTTGACTGATAATGATTTGAGGTGGCATTTGATGAATTGCAGAGTGTTTGGGGAGCAAGTTTTCAGTGAAAGTGATTATTGGCCGACTGTGGCAACTGCTAGTGCTGGTCCGTTTAGTTCGAGTCGAAGTGTTCAGTCGATGCTTAGACTTCCTGAGGATCGAATAATTTTTAAGATGATAGCTACTATGTTTATGGCAAGGAGAAACGCAAACAAAATTCAGCGAAGGGATCTTTGGATCCTACAACAAATTAAATTGAGGGAGCCGATCGATGTCCCATGTATGTTAGGGGTATGGTTGCAGGAAATTGGAATGGACAACCGCACGGAACGCCCATTGTTAGGTGGGCATTTTGTTACTAGGTTAGCTCGGGCGTTTTCGGTCCCGACGAGTCGATATGATGTGGTGGGAGTTGAGGCGATGCCCACCAATATTCTGTTTTTCTCTAAGGCTGAGTTTATTCGTCGTGGTCCAGCAGGATGGGTTTTGTGGTCTGATGAAGAGCAACAGCAACAGCCAGGTGACGGTGCAGGTCGAGGACGTGGACGTGGAGCTAGTCGATCCACGTATGAGGCTGGGGGCTCGAGTGGTGCGAACGTACAGGGTACGTGGTCAATGGGTGAAGAGAGTTGGAATTCTTTGGTGAACAGTGTGGACGGTCTTCATTTAGAGTACAGGGACAGCAGGTCAGCATATGATGCTCAGGTGGAGCATAATCAGCGGATGTTAGCAGAGCAGCGTAGGCATAATGAGGATTTGATGACTTGGCACCAACAAAATATTGGGTCGATTAACACAACACTAGGACAGTTTGGAACAGAGTTGGGTCATTTGGGAGAGCGTGTTGACAGGGTTGAGTACGATGTTAGGGGAATTAGGGCCCACAATCAGTGGGAGATCCATCAGTGACAAATTTAGCGTCAGATGTGTCATAACCCGGAGGCGTATATTCCGATGCGAACTACCATTCCCGATTATACGTCTGTTACTCCTCCGAGACCGGATCCTTCATATGACCCGTACCAAGCTTGTCAGGATACGTATGGTGTGAACTGGGACCCTACCAGAGATTTTTGGCCAGGAAGTGATTGATTGTTGCGCGTGATTATGTTGTAATTTGTTTTAAACTATTTCCGTTTCGTTGGTTTGTACTTGGATAATTTTTTTATTTTGCTTATGTACTGTGGATTTATTTAGGAACAAGGCGTTTCGGTACCGGGTGGTGCCACCTTGTCCCATTTATGTAGTTCGTGTGTTTTTCTTTTCTTAGGTATGTTGGTGAAACAAATTTATTTTCAAGTCTGGCATTAAGTTCAGCAAAACTACTTGAGTGATGATATTGGTGTGAGGATCGGGAATGGACGATGTTCTTATGCTGGCAGTCAGTTCAGCGCCATCTGTCACTGTCATTCCACGATTAGTGGTTAAGCTCGATAAGTTTTTATTTTTCTTACCCTTTCGATTTTAATCCATTTTTTTTATCTCAAGTAATGGGGACATTACTTGATCTCAAGTGTGGGGTGGGGGATGTAAAATCTCTCGGGTTGGTTGTTAATAGAATCATCATTATTTTGGTTTTGATATCTAAAAGACTTGACGTTTCACGGGGTTTTGAAAAAAAAAAAAATTGAAAAATTTAGAAAATATAAAAAAAAAAAATGAAAAAATTAGTTAGCGAAAAAGAAAAAAAAATAGAAAAATAGTTAAAAATTCGACCAAAACCCTTGTTTAAGATTTGGCTTGGTATTTTTTATTTTGTGAATTTGGAGAAGCCAAAAGTGTTCAACATGTTCATTTCCATTGAACATGAAATCCTACTAGTTCAAAGAACTCAATAGTAGGTCACCTGTACAAAACGGGTGTAAACCGTGAGAGAGCGGTGATTGCATAGCGTGATTGTGACCGAATCACGTGCCAGATCAAAAACTTTTGGTTACTTGGTATAGCAGACTTCCGAAACTATATCATTTTATTATTGCATCATTTAATGGTGTGATACTGTGGGAAGAGGAGCCTTGAGCTTCACCAGTGCTGTCCTTTTTAGGAGCAATAGCTACGTGCTTGTGTTTGCTTAGACAACACAACCCATAGCCAAAAGCTATGGAACCCGAAGGTTTTCGGGATTTATCGGGAGTAAAGTCTTCCGAAAGTTGTTTCAAAACCAGTGTCAATTGAAACAGATTGGCACTTCCGAGTGACTCAGATCCACTCATTAAGGAAGTAAAGTCTTCCGACCGTTCTACTTGGTACGTATACCTCTTAAGCGTGCCATTTCATTACCCATCATTTCACGATGAGGTACTATTAGAGGATAAAGTCTTGAACTTTCAAAACATGTTCATTATTTTGAATGTGAAATCCTACATGAACATAACAGTTCATACGTAGGTCACTTGTACAAAAACGGGTGTCAACCGTATGAACGGTGATTGGATCGTGTGGTCAAAACCGGGCCATGCGCTAGATCAAAAACTTAAACAGGGTGGTCTTCATTGTTTCTCCTAACAAGGACAATGATGCCCCCGACCACCTAACATAACCACATAGGATGTATCCATTCCATCCTTAAGGGAGTCAAGTCTCCCGAACGACACACTTGCTGATTCATTTCAGAAGTTGTAGTCCAGACCAGTTGTAGGGTGACGAAAAGTCTTGAAAAGTCATTGCTAAAATCGACTGGAAATCTACCAGGCCTCAACGTCAAACAGGGAAACTGGTAGTCGAAGCTTATCTCAATGAGGGAGATTTGCTAGCCAAATGGGAAGCGCACCATGATACACAAAATGTCAGTGATTGATCAGATTCTCAGTGGATAACCTCCGGAAAGGTAAGATATCAGCTTTTAAGCCTGATGAACTTCAATCTTTATGATTGACTTAACGGATTAGATGATTACCTCATAATTGTCGATGATATCCGGACGTAATGTGTATCCTCCTAAGCACATTATTTTCTACCGACATCTCGCGATGTTAGGTACTGTGGGAGGCTTGGCTTGACCAATTGCGGGGTAGCTCGTGCGTTCTCTTGGCACACATGTTCGATTGTTATATCTCTGGTGCTCGGTTCCCACTTGATTCCCGGTTCCATTGAAGACTTATGTTATGATTCGAGATTCTCTATTTCATCATTACGGTACGTTATCGAGATTATTTTGGTTACTATATTCGTTCATATTGTTTGCGGTTGGGAAGTTACATCGGGGGAATGCAAGTGGGAACTATGGTTGTTATTTATTCCAAATCGTGCCCACGCTAGTTGCTTGTTTGGTTTCTCGTTCGTTTGGTTCTACATACATGTTTGAAGACATTATTATATGGTAGAAGATTATTATCGAGTTTATTTGCTTGAGGACAAGCAAAACTCTAGTGTGGGGTTGTTTGATATCGCATATTTTATACGCATTTTCCTTAGCGATATCGGGTACATTTTGGTCCTTTTGGATACGATTTGGAATTATTTCGGTGAAAGTTGTGAAAAGTTTGAGTTCCAAGACCAAGGAGGTTAATTTTGAAGTTATTTGATGGTTTTGGGTGATTTTCGATGTAAACGAGTGAAAGGGTTTGGTCCGATTCGAGTTTTGGTGTTTGTATTAAGTTTTTCAACTCATTTCAGCAAAAGTGACATGGAGCGCCGCTCCAAAACGTGGCGCGCCGCGCCATTCCACATAAAATACAGTTCGAGCATTTTTAAAAGGCAGATTTCAGCTCACCAGTTATTTGGCGCGCCGCGCGAGGAAATGGCGCGCCGCGCGAGTAAGGGCGCGCCGCGCAGGGTCTTAACCGGGTTCAGAATTTCACCTATTTAAAGCCCGAAAATTACCCTAATTGATGATTATCGTATCCAGACGAATTCCAGCAGCTTTTTGACGAACTTAGGTAATTTTTGGGGATTTCCAAGGTCATTCTAAGGTATCAATCATTCCGGAAACAAGTCTCGATTCGTTTATCTTTCAGGATTCAATCATTGATTAGGTTAATCTTTTGTCATAAACAATGAATTTCTCTATTACTTTATTTGTGATTTTTATTGTTGCTATGATTATTGGCTAAGTTCTTTAATGTTTGTCTAGATTTAATAACCTATGTATTGGATGCTACTTTTCAGTTGTTTGATTAATTTATGATGATTTGACGTTTGGATTAAAGAACCATTCTTATTGAAGCTAGACTCTTCGATTCAATTGGTTGTGTACTTGTTTGATAGGACGAGAGTTCATTAATTTAGTGCATTAATTTACAATTGGTTTGTCTTAATTGATTGTTTGCTTACTCGGAGACGAGAGTAAATTGAATTCAAAAGGCTAGACGAAATAGGGGTGAATTATGCGCAACGAGAGTTGGTGTGATTGTGATTTGAGTCTTCATCTCAGTTGAACTGTTTAGTCACAATTAGGAGGTCTTAGGCTACGGGGAATTCCGTGTCGTGTAATCTTAATTGAAGTGTTTGCGCTGGGGAATTCCAGGTGAACCGACTAGATAATTCACATAAGTTAGATAATAACTGGGGCTTAATCTAAATGCATCCAATACTAGGTGAAAAAGGTCTAGACAAGCATTCGTTTTTTTAATTGTTTACAACTATCTTATTTTACTCGTTTGTTTGCTTTAAAGCTTAAAACTGAAAACACCAAAAATATTGTTCAATCTTGTTATTAATTAAAGCTATCTTTGATTTTGGCTAATCGTTAAATAGCCAACCAAACAAATTATCTCGTAATTCAATTTTCTAGATTTAACTTAGTTTAATTCATTAGTTACAATCTTAATTTTCACGTCTAAACTGTCCTTGGAACGATCTTGGATTTACCAACTTTATACTATTGCACGATCGGGTACACTGCCCGTTAGTGTGTAGTAAATCTTTAACCCGGTTTTTCCCATTATAAATAATAGACCCGATTTCACACATCAATCCCCAACCTCATTCCAGCAGTCAGGAGACCTACACTTTCTACCATACAGAGCTTCAAACAGTGCAGCTTTAATACTTGCATGATAGCTGTTATTATAAGAAAATTCAGCTAGTGGCAAATACCTATCCCACCCATTACCAAAATCAATAACACATGCTCGTAACATGTCTTCTAACGTTTGAATGGTCCTTTCACTCCGACCATCTGACTGTGGATGATAAGCAGTGTTCATATCCAATTTAGTTCCCAAAGCATATTGTAAGGACTGCCAAAACCTCGATGTAAATCGACTGTCTCGGTCCGAAATAATAGATACGGGAACACCATGTCTAGAAACAATCTCCTTCAAATACAAACGAGTAAGCTTCTCCTTCGAATCTCTTTCCTTAATTGGCAAGAAATGAGCTGACTTAGTAAGTCGGTCAACAATCACCCAAATGGTATCATAACCATCCACAGCTCTCGGTAGTTTCGTAATAAAATCCGTTGTAATACCTTCCCACTTCCACTCGGGAATCTCAGGTTGCACCAAAAGTCCAGACTGTTTCTGATGTTCAGCTTTAACCTTAACACAGGTCAAACATTTAGCCACATACGTAGCCACATCAGCTTTCAAATTAGGCCACCAATACAGCTCCTTAAGATCATGATACATCTTTCCTGAACCAGGATGAATAGAGTACCTAGACTTATGGGCCTCATCTAACACAAGTTGTCGTAGATCACCAAACTTCGAAACCCAAAGGTGTCCCGCAAAATACCGAGTACCACCGGTTCGTACATTTAATAGTTTACTCAAGCCTCAGACCTTCCCGTTACAAAATTCTCCTCCTTCAAGGCTTCTTATTGAGCTGCAAGAATCTGCCTTGCGAGGTTAGTTCGAAATGTCATATTCAAGGCTCTAAACCTACGAGGTTCAACTCTCTCTTTTCGACTCAAAGCATCGGCCACAATATTGGCCTTTCCAGGATGATATAAAAGTTCGAAATCATAATCATTCAACGTCTCAACCCGTCATCGCTGCTTCATATTTAGCTGTTTTTGATCAAGAATATGTTGAAGACTCTTGTGATCAGTGTACACAGTACTTTTGACCCCATAAGGATAATGTCTCCAAATCTTAAGCGCAAACACAACAGCTCCCAACTCTAAATCGTGGGTTGTATAATTCTGCTCGTGAATCTTCAACTGGCGTAAAACGTACGCAATAACTTTCTTTCATTACATCAAAACACAACCAAAACCCTGACGCGAAGCATCACAAAAAAACAACAAAATCATCATTACCCTCAGGTAGTGACAATATCGGAGAGGTAGTCAACTTCTTCTTCAAAATCTGAAAAGCATTCTCTTGTTCATCCTTCCACTCATGCTTCTTCCCCTTGTGCGTTAAAGCAGTCAGAGGTTTCGCTATACGAGAGAAATCTTGAATGAACGTTCTATAGTAACCTGCCAACCCTAGAAACTGACAAATCTGAGTAGGAGTTTTCGGAATTTCCCACCTTTCAATCGCCTTAATTTTAGCAGGATCAACTTGTATTCTCTGTTCACTAACAATATGTCCAAGGAATTGAACTTCTCTTAACTAGAAAGCACACTTAGAGAACTTAGCGTACAACTCTTCTTTTCTTAACAGATCGAGCACCAACTTCAAATGTTCTTCGTACTCTTCATCACTCTTCGAATAAATAAGAATGTCATCGATGAACACAATTACGAACTTGTCCAGATAGGGTCTACACACATGGTTCATGAGGTCATGAACACAGCAGGTGCATTTGTCAATCCGAACGGCATAACAAGAAACTCAAAGTGACCGTAACGGGTGCGAAAAGTAGTTTTCGAAACATCCGATTCTTTAACACGCAACTGATGATAGCCGGAACGAAGATCGATTTTTGAATAAACAGATGAACCCTGAAGCTGATCGAACAGATCATCAATTCTCGGAAGGGGATAACGGTTTTTAATAGTAAGCTTGTTTAACTCACGATAATCAATGCACAAACGGAAAGAACCATCCTTCTTCTTAACAAACAGAACAGGAGCTCCCCAAAGGGACGAACTGGGACGAACGAAATATAGTTGCAACCAACAAAGAAAACATTATATAGAGTAGCCACCTCAGTGGTATAGATGTTTAAGACAATTCCTTCAAGGAGATAACGAGGATCATGAACTTCAAAGTAAATTTTCATTACATTTCCGAAAGGAAGACGTACGGAAGGTGTGATCTTTAAACGAGGGTGAACTTCCTAGCACAAGGAGCGAGGCAATCTAGGATTCATCCTTATTCTTCAATTTATGAGCGGATGAAAAGGAACGTGAATCGTGGATTATAAAGAATAGTCGACTCCAGGTGAGATGAATCTCCAAAAATGACTCTGTGCATCTCAAAGTATTGAATCATAGGATTGATGTTTACGAGGGTGTTGCGGTTGATAGCCAATATTGAGAGTAGAAACTCCTCAAACGGTCTAGCGTAATATATATCCATGATACCCATTATAATAACAGTTGGGGTAGAAACCCACCTAGCGCCTTTTCTACAATAGGGTGACCACAGAGCGTATCCCAAAAAAATTGATTTATCGGTCCGTGTTTCGGCCATGTCCAACCATAAGAGGGAAAATTTTATGAGCTCAAAGACTTTCCAATAAATTTTATAAAACCAGCATCCAAAGTAGCGTAAGAGTTTTATCAATGAACTTAATGGTAAATTTCATCCTTAAACCGAGGATGAGAAGAACTGTGATCCAGACACTCTGTAGGGTAATGCGAAAAGTTGATAAAATTAATCAAAGGAGTTTTGAAAAAGCTTTAAACGTTTGATGTGACAACATAAACGGAACGAAGTTCTTAGTAATTTAGAAGTATGTACAATGTGTACCATTTTATATAAAATAATCCGACTTAATTAAACAACTCAATAAAGGTGTGGTTTTAAAATAATTTTGAAGGTATAATTTAGTATGTACTAATCAAAATAGGTTAAGGTAAACTTATTCATTTGAATCTATACGTACATATACGATTTTATAAATTGTATACATGACAAAATATTTCATTACTTCTATTCGCCCATAAATCCGTGAGAACCACCCAATTAAACAAATGTGTAAAACTCCCGATGATAAACAGAGTATCTGTATTTCAGAGGTTACAAGTTGAAGTAAGATTGTGAAAGATCGAGTAGATGACCTGAATTGTCGTACGACATTTGACCAACAAATGTTACTAGGTCATGAAAACCAATGAGTTAAATGTTGTTTTGGCTATTATCAGGACATAAGTCCTTGGGCCAAAACTGTTCCCGAGCGAAGCTGTCGCTAACAAGCGAGTTATGAAAGGATAGAGCATGAGATAGATAATCTGGTTAAAACGAGCTTATCGTATATCAACAAATAAGATAATGAATATTTTCCCTACCCATGTAATACATCGGAACTTCTAAATGAGTAGTGTAAAAATTTTCTTTGACTCGCTTTCTATTCCTCATGTCACAATATTGGGACTTCTTTATGAATTAACGTAATATAATCACGTTGGCCTGATGCCATTATATTTCACTAATTCATAGTTCCATTCCAATAGCACTACACGAGGTCAGGACACGCAATCAACCTCGGATTTCCACACAATTTCTCTAAAACAATTTCTTAAACAATGTGCTAAGGATAGCACAAGAGACAAAAACATCATAAGTAACGAATAGGAGTAACGATGACATAAAAATGTCTTCGAAGTACCAAGAATCTCTAAAAGTCAAGAATGACGTTTTCCGGTTCAAAAACCAAAGCACATAGGTACAACAACACAAAGGCACGTAATATAACAAGAATGTTATATACCTAAACATAATAGCTGACATTGAAATGCCGAGCATTTAGAAGTCAAGAATGACATCTCGCGTAATATAACTCAAACGGAATATACATAACCATAATAGATGACATAGAAATGTTGAGAATTCCAGAAGTCAAGAATGACATCCCTCGATTTCACCAAACGAGGTGTTCTTATAAAAGATGAACTCGCATGAGTCGGAGAATACGTTTAAATCGGAATGGGAGTTCCTCCCAGATTCAGAACATAATAGAGATGTATGTATGATAACAAAATGCATACCAATACGATACAAATAATCACATATAATAATATATTATCGGCCGGGCTGTAGACTAGACTCACTAATGCACCCTATTGACTCAGGTAACGACATCAATGCAGCCTAATTCCCTACAACCAGAACTCTGATACCAACTTTAACGACCCGTCAAAGTACACTTGACGACCATCGTTATCTTGGTCCCACAGCTTGATCATAACTCTATATGAATTTGATAAATAACATTGCATTCTTTATTTAACAATGATTTCCTATAAAGGAAACCTACCAAAATATGTAAGTTTAGAAAAATCATACATTATTACTTAACCAAAAGTTTCAAAACAAGTTAACAATATCCACTATTAAATGTATCAAAATAGAATGCAAGTTAAAGTTTAACAAAAGCTGCCATCATAAATATGCAGACTCTCTAAGCACAGCGGAAGCAATTAATCATGAATCTGAGAATAAAACATGCGAGTAACTGTCAACAAAAATGTTGAGTGAATTATAGGTTTAATATTGCAAACAATATTTAATTTAAACCGTAAAAATTTATGTTTGAAAACATAAAAACTCCTTTTTGGACCACAAAATTATATGCTAGAAAACATATAAAAACATTATTCCATTTACCGTGAGCCACCTGGTAACCACTTAACCATTTATTTACCCTTGCCAAACACAATAAATAATATACACCGAACAAGTGTATCTACAACAAATTACGAAGTACTAAACATTCCGATTATAAATTACTAGCTCGACTAGCTCGAAATGGGGTTGTCAAACCCAATAGATCTATCCGTAGGATTCGCGTTCACTAGTAGAAACCAGTGATTACAGTTACCAGACTAGGGAACATTTTTGTTCAACTCACAATGAATAATTTAAACCAACTTCCACGTGTGTCCAAAATATAAAATAAATTGCATGTATTCTCATCCCAAAAGATTTAAAATAGAAAAATGGGACTATAACTCACCTTAATAGCAAACGAAGTAACCACACAATTATGCGAACAGCAAATAAAGTAAAGTGATCAGGAATGATCACAACGCCGACCTATAAATAAAGCAGGTCGATATAAATAACTAACTTAGGTCAAGTCTTAGTATGATAGCTATTGTACATGTTGCAAGTAGACATAGAACAATACTCAATATGCAATAGTTTGATTGGAATAGCTTACGGACACACACTTTCTATTTTTAGAAAGTTTCTATTTTTGGCAGGTTTCCATTTTTGGAAAGTTTCTATTTTTGGAAGGTTTCTATTTTTGGAAAGTTTCTATTTTTGAAAAGTTTCCAAATTTAGAAAGTTGCTATTTTAGGAAAGTTTATAAGTTAGAAAAGTTTCCTTAATTAGAAAGTCAACAAAAGTCAACTGAAATTCAAAGTCAACCGAAAGTCAACTCAAAAGTCAACCTTGGTCAAACATAGTCAACGTTAATTTTAAAAGTGTAAGTTATAATAATAATGTAAGTTATAACGTTTATTAAAGTTAAATATGTCTAATTATGTCATAACATAAGTTTAATTAAATTAAAATGAATTATTAAAGTTAATATAAGTTTAAATGATATAATTAATATAACATAAGTATTTAATTAATTAATTAAATATTAGTCATAATATAAGTATTATTCATTAATAATAAATTTTAAATTATATCATAAGTATTATTAATTAATAATGAATTATTAATCATATCATAAGTTTCTAATTATAATCATTAAATCATAAGTATTTAATAATTAAATTATAATTAAATAATAACTAAGCCTTATAATAATTAAATAATTAATTAATCCTTATTATAAGTCTTATTATAATAATCTCATAATATAATTTTAATACTTATCATAAGTATTTTCCATTAATAATGAAAGTATTAGTAATCACAAGTTTAATTAAAATGTTAATTAAATCATAAGTATTAATTAAATGATATAATAAATATATATCATAAGTCTTAAATAATAATAATAATTACTTTTTATATCATAAGTAATTAAATGATAATGAAATCCATCATTTATATCATAAGTTTAATAATTAATCCCAAGTTTTAAATCAAAAGTTCATCGGGTCGTATCCTGAGCCCCGGGTGTCGGTTTTCGGCGAGCCTTACATATATCTCTGCCTAAGCAAACCACCCGACACTTTTGTACACTCAAGAACACACCATTAACAACCCACAAGTCATGATATACAGCCAATACACTACTTGGGACTTCAATTCAATCAAAAATGTGTTTTAGACGTAACGGGTGATTTGTGGCTCGGATTGAGATGACCCGAACATGAAAGTTCACCCCACCATCAGTCCTAACACACTAACACACCCTAAAGTCACCAAATATGGTCATAAAGTCTGACCAAACCTGGTTCAAACCAAAATCACATTTCAATCTTAACAAAATACCACTTTGCTTGTATCTAGGGCTCCGGGAATCGAAACGACATGAATCCGGAGTCTAAAATTAATGTCTTGATGAGAGGAACTCATCTAGATACTTTAATTTCACTTTTATAACAGTCATGTTTACAGAAAAAGTCGAAAATGCTGCTGTCCCAAAACAATCAAACCGAAAACATAGTAAATCGAGCATTTCTACGCATAATAACAACAATACAATCTTACACAAGTACTATAGCATCATCATACATATAAGAATCAGTAAAATAATTAAAATTGAAAAATCTAGGTTTAGGGTTTATACCCTAATCAAGAATCAAGAGATATAGATGTGTAGAGCTCGAAGAGTAGAATCCAAATATGATGAAAGCCCTTTGATCCAAGCACTAGGAGATGATTAATTGATGGTGATGATGGTGATAAAAATGGCGGCTAAAAACAAGGGGAGAAGGAGAGGAATTTTAGGTTAGGGAAAAATAAAATGAAGTAGTGAAAGAAAGATGGAAAGGAAAAATAAAATAAGGAGTATTTTAAAAAATCAACCCATGGGTCTCATGGGTGATTTCGGCCAAACAAGGAAGATGGTGGGCCCCTCTTTGGCCCATCTTGAAGTTTAGTCTATTTACATGTGGCCCGAACGCCCGAACGAAACCCGAAATGCGAAAATACCGCTACGAGATTAATTATTCGGAGAGATAACAAATACGCGATGAAAAATATATATAAACACTATATATATTCATATGACATTAAAATATCATATTTAAAATAATTTGGACTTAAAAATCCCAAAAGCTCGACCGTTGGTTTGAAAACCGAAAAAGATTCGCCGGATAGAAATCCGCGACACGTAGAAACATATAACTCAAAATATGAATATAAATATTCATATATCACATAATAATTAATATATTATTACTAAAATAATAATATAGGTCATAGAAATGACGTGGCACCAATAACAGTTAACGATCGTTAAATAATTAACGGTAAAAGATAACGAAAAAAGTAGGGTCGTTACAGTCACCTAGGTTGTAGGTTGACTTGTTGTTGCAGTGTACTTGTGTACATTCATTATTATATTGTATATAGGTGTATGTATACAGGTATCTAATTATGCGGTGTCCTAGGGACGAATCTATTGGAGAGATTCGAATATTTGGCGGTTTTGGGTGATCAAGTTCGCGGTAAGGACTTTGGTCATTCGGGTACTAGGAGTTATTGCGTGTTATCTTGTGTAAATATTGCGTCAGTCCGGGTAAAGTACTTTGCGTGACCATGTGAAAATGGTAAGGTACGCATTTGTAATAGTGACTGATCACCATTATTACGAAAGTGTATCTTGACATCAAGCATGACATGACGAGTACCGAACGGAAGAAACGTGGCATGGTTGGGGTAGAATTGGGACGAGTTAGGAATCTTTTGTTGGTTTCTAGGTTATAGTGGTCTCGGGAGATGTGCTTGTTGTCACCCCGGGTTCTTTGTGAGTCGTAAATTGTTACGGTGGTTTCGGTTAGCTAAGGTGAGTGAGTAAACTCACGAGTTTGGTGCGTGCTTAGTCGCCCTAAGTAGTGGGTGCACTATTGAGATTGTTATTGGTTTTAGTTACCCATCGTAACTACGATGACCGATTTACGTGTGCGTGTGTGCGACGAGGACTTGAATTCCGTAATGGAATGCGACAAGTCTAATGATTATAGTTTTGAGTTACACTCAGTAGAGTGTGCGGTTAGAGAATTGTGTTAGGATTCTTGTTGTGAGTTGCCTTAGAATTGGCGAATCGAGGAGTCTTCGGGTCGTTAAACTCATGGGAGTGGGACCCGTATAATGTTGATTATGTTAGTGTGTTGTGGATTATAGGGTAACATTCCTAATGGAATATCCCTTGTAGTTGTGGTTTTATCGAGGTGTGGAAGGATGTAAGACTTGGTGTTTCCAAGCATCTCCTTAGTGTTGGATGAAAGGTTTTGTTAAGCTATATCGTTTTAGCCTTGTGGAAATTGTAGGTAACGTGAGATCGCTAGAAACTTTCGATAAGACAATAAATCGTAAGGTTTGTCGGGTAGGTGTGACGTCGGGTTATTATTGTGGTGAGATGGGTGACATCGGGTGTATGGAACCTAAAGATCGAGTTTCTAAAATTCGGTAGGTTGTGGCGGGAGTCTGCATGACACTGCATCAGGTGCCTTCTTATACCCGCTAGTGTAATGTTCAACTCCGGTGATGGTGTGATCACTTTATGCTTAGGGTGACCGTGAGATGCCCTTGGAAGCAACGAAGATTTAGTGATCGACGGGTGATAGTAATTCGACGGTTGCGAAAGTTGAAGTTTAAGAGCATTGCAGAAATACTTCTTATGAAGTGAGGGATGAGCAAATCTTGTTGCTCCTATGTGATGGACGAGTAAGGATGGCCGGTGATGGACTTAATGGTCGATTAGGTCGAAGGTTATGATGAAGCGTTGATATTGCGGTCGATGCAATTATTTTGTCAGATTGGTCACGCTTCTCCATGAGAGTGAGCAATTATTGATAAAGTTTGTTGCGTAGAAGGTCGGGTGATCTCGACTGTGATGCACGACTGATTAAGCGGAGTGGCATATGCCTAGTCATAGAGGCGTATGTGGGACTTTGGTGGGGTTCGCTCTACAAACGATGAAGAACTGTTAATTGTGATTTGTGGTATGAATGCGCGATGTCGTCGTGTGTACGACGTCTCAAGTAATTGTGCATGTTGTCTCTGAGAGCCTAAAGTGAATTTGGGGTGATTTGGTGTTTATGACCAACGGTGAGAATGGTCAGGTGTGATGTGGAATTACAATTTCACGGGATGTTATCATCTTGGCGGTGCGAATAGAGAGGTAAATCCTAAGTGGGGAAGTTTTTACTGCCGCCCGAGGAAAAACTCCAGCGGTGTTATGTATAGTGAAATGTCAGAGTGTACCGTGTTAAGCCTCAATAAGTATTCGGAGTTCCTAACGAGGAAGAGTGACGGGTTGTTAATGTCGACTCGAGATCGTGCTTTACGATCGTGAGTTGCAATTTTGGAATGTTATGCGTGAAGATTGTGATGATGGGATCGAAGAAAGTGCAAGACCTCCTATGTAAGGTGGTCGTGTAGTACCAATGTGCGGTATGAGACCAAATGTGAAGTTTGAGATCTCAGAGTGAGCGGATGAAGCTGTCGTTGCGGGTGCCCTCGTAGTGAAAAATCTGGGTTATCATGAAACTCAGATAGTATAATTGAATGGGAACGAGTTCGATATCATGGTGAAAACTGTATTTTCCCTATCGGGAAACGTGATCGTGGAATTTGTCAGTGAATTATTCCACTTTATGAATGATTATGAGGTGGGGAGTGTCAGTTCTGATCGTCTCGCATCGAGGCACACATATGTTGTTTATTTGTGAGAGTGTGTTCCATGGTGATGCGACCATTAGTTGCATTGAAATGTCGAGGCCATCCTTAACGGGCGGTCGGGGCAAGAGGATTCACCAGGCGTTGGTGGATATTTTTTTGGGTCGCGTGACAAATTGCGAATTGTTCGGATAATAATTCGCCGTTGACAGGATTCTAGTACACGAATAGTTTCCATGCTAGTACTAGGAAGCCGTAGGGTATGGATGCATTGTAGGGTTTAAGGGAGAAACCCTGTGCCGAGTGTTGACGTTTTGCCTAGTTCGTGGTGTATCAATGGCGTCCTGGATTAATCCAAAGACGGGTGGTCGTGTGCGGATCGATTGATGGGAAAGTTTATGTTCCCAGTGTGATTATTTGGCGATACTGAAATTTCTTCGTTGAAGGAATAACCCGGTTATGGTGACTGTAAGAAGTACTCGTCGAAGGAGTGTGGCGATTGCCCCGTTGGCATCGACTTGTAAAATTGAGAATCACGGGTTTATTGGGGTGGAAAACAAATGTTTGCACATAAGCGGATGTGCGATCGTTGAGTGGTGAGTTTATGGACCATTGTAAGTACGGAGTTTAACGTGGCATGGATCCTTATCGATCTGGATTAAGGCAAGACTTGGTTCACGTCGTAGGTGATCTAGTAGATCGCGTTGGGTGATATAGTTATGGATGTAGCTTGTTGCGAGTTTTAGTCGAGAGAACTTGAAGGGATAATGGTGTTTTCCATATCTTGACGTTGAGTGTATGAGATACCGCCAGTTGCGGTAATGCTCGCTAGTGATTCGTAGCGTGTGGTGAAATCTTCGGATTAACGGAAGATATTATGGGTGCTGAGCCTGGTTGTGTTTTGTAGGATCGTAGGGCGTGGTCCCTATTGTATGAAAGGATTATTAGAAATTGTTATGGACATCGGGTTTAGAGGTGTCGGAGGACCATAGAGGGTGGGTCCAGTTGGTTAAGTGATTAGGATCACGAGGACGTGATCGAATTTAAGTGGGGTAGAGTTGTAACACCCCGTTTTTCTAAACATGACGCTTGTGGCATCCTACGGAGTCCAAGAATGAGTATTTGATAGTTTGGATGTAATGAGTTGACCACGTTGGACTTTGGGATGTTTTAAAAGTGAAATTGGAGTACATCAGGTAAACTGTCGAGTTTGAAGGGGGGTTTGTCACGTTCTGGTGTGTCGCGATATGTGACAAACATGGTCAAAACGCGACAACTTCTGATGATGACTTCTGTCCTTTTATCGCGTTTAAAACAGGGATGTCGCATATTGGTATCGCGAAACGCGACATAGTGTCGCGAAACGCGTAATGACATTTTTGTGACAACCTGTGACGATCGCTCCAAATTCATATGGACGAACACGTCATTCATCGATTTCATTGCGAGGTATTTGACCTCTATATGATACGTTTTGTAAACATTGCATTCTTTTGAAAAGGCACACCATAAATGAATATTTAAATCAAAGGTTTTCGACATCTGATGATTTCTACATATAGATAATCACCATAAATAATAGCTTACAACAGTACTTCTGTTGCCAATGCAGTCAAAATAAGATACATGGTGATGATTTGGTGAATGCAACGTTTCCTTGAAAAATATGCCATGTAAGACTCCAAGCACATAGCTTGTCTAACATATAAGCAAACAGCGGAAGACTTCAAGGGAACCTGAGAATAAACATGCTAACAAGTGTCAACACAAAGGTTGGTGAGTTCATAGTTTTAGTGTTTCGCATAATCTGTATATAAAAGTGGATCACAAGATTTCAGTTGTTCCATCCAGAAACGTTTATCAAAATATTCTACAAGATTGAGCACCCTGGTAACTAAGCTTTAACGTCTATATAATAAGTACCCCTGTTTTAACATACATGCAACCAACATGTACAATACACGCAAACCAACGTGTACTAAACTCAAATAGCATACGTCTGTTTTATAGTTCAGGCTAGGGTTTCTATACCTGGAACAGACGGGGATGTCAAGCCCTATGGATCCATATACTACTACTCGCGCCCACCAGTTCTTATAACCGGCAGTTACTATGACGATCGCTCCAAATCCATATGGACAATACGTCATTCATCGATTTCATTGCGAGGTATTTGACCTCTATATGATACATTTTGTAAACATTGCATTCTTTTGAAAAGGCACACCATAAATGCATATTTAAATCAAAGGTTTTCGACATCTGATGATTTCTACATATAGACAATCATCGTAATATAATAGTGCTCTAGCTCGGACGGGGATATCAAGCCCTATGGATCCATATACCTCTATTCGCGCCCACCAGTTCTTATAACCAGCAGTTACTAGTTACCAAAGCTAAGGGATGTTTGGTTCAAACTCGGTGTAGAATTTAGTATGTACTTGTATCCATTGCGTTTAAAATAAAGTGCATGTATTCTCAGCCCAAAAATATATATTGCAAAAGCAATTAAAAAGGGATCAATGAAACTCACCTTAGCAGCATATAAAGCCGTTCACCAAAATGTGACTGAAACTCGGATTACCAAATAATCGTATATCTTAACCTAGAGAACATATGTTGGTCAATAAATGTCTATCAAGCTAGGTCAGGTCATAGTGTATAACAATCCTAATACTCGAGATCGACATACAAAAGTTATCCAAAGTCATTTCAAAAAGTCAATTTTGACAATAATTCAACAAAACGAGACGTGCCTTATATATGGATTCATTTACTTGGCTGGTAATATTCAAAAATCCAATTTATCAATCTTACAAACAAGTTTCAAAAGCAATTTCAATCAATGTCAATCATAATTCAGTTGATCATATCTTTTAATTCGTTCACCGAAATTACGCGATTTCTAAATGAAAAGTTATTGATATTTCGCCAGCTTTCCAAAAACATGCATATCATATACCTTTTATCAGTAATATATGTATTTACTTCGTGATTCATCATAACTGTTTAACGACAAAATTTAGCATACAAGCATGCATAAATATATATACTCGAACACTAGACATGGATACACAATTAATATATAAAAGATAAGATATGAATGCTCACGTATCAATATTGTGATCCAATATTGCAGGAAAGTACGTAAACGCAACAGAGATGATAAACACTAGGTTTGTCTTGCGAATAGTACCCATGAATATTACCCATAACTTCCATAGTTATAACCCATAATTTCCTTAGCTCTATCCCGTTTGAAAACCCATTTTGAAAGTGACACGCTCATGACCTCGTCGTAGTATTTTATGTATAAATAATAATAATACTAATACTACTAATAATGATAAGATTAATAATAATATTAATCTTAATATTAATAATAATGATAATAATAATAATAATAATAATAATAATAATAATAATAATAATAATAATAATAATAATAATAATAATAATATATAATTTAAATATATACGGAGTAAAATGATTGAGGAAATAAACTGAACGAAATCGAGTTTTTATAGTATGTGGCCTGCTACAGTACACCATGCGATCGCATGAGTTTTCAGTGTTTTTGCCATGCGATCGCATGGCCGCCTTATCCATTTTTGTTTGCTAGTTCATCAACATCAAATAGTGTTTACTGTAGCAAATAGTGTTTTACTGTAGCAAATAGTGTTTTACTGTAGCAAGTCGTGTAACATGGCACATGATGAGGGTGGAATCTATGAACCCTTATCACGTTCCAGTAGAAACTCAGCATGACTTACTGTAATATAATCACGTTGATCAAGTGTCATTATATTATACTAATTCATGCTTCAGTTCCCAACACTACTTCAAAACATTAAATTTTTTCGAATTTTTCAGATGTTAGAAACTAAAATAGTTTCTTTTATGTTATAACACAGATAGCGCGAAGAGATGAATGATTTCAAATAAGAATGGTTATGAAAATATATTCAGAAATATCGAGGATATTTATAATGAAAGATATGATGATATCTTAGAATATTTAAGATAATGATGATGATGAAGAATATTGTCCGCAAAGGTTTTAGAGTAAAGAGCAAGGTATTTACTAAGGATTTCAGCAGACACTGAATCATTTGGATTCTTTGAAGGTGGGTTCAGTCTTTGTGATTTATCCACAGCCTCCTTCATACTTTGCTCAATCCGTTTTCCAGTTCCAAACCTTCTCTTTTTCTCAGCTTTACCACCATACTATTCTTTATCATTAAACTTTTGACTGTTAAGGTCGTTTACAGTTTTTGCTACTTCATCAGCATTGTTCCAATTTCAGAGAACTAGTTCATAGTTTGGGATGTTTTTCAGAAACTTCACATTCGAAGTATGTAAGTCTAGAAGATAGACATTATATGTATATATATATATATAACTGTTGACGTAGAATTGCTGCGATATTCGAAATACTGATTGCTAATTCCCGGTAGTTGATATGGAAATTATTGTTACAAGATGTGGATGAGTACATGATAGGGTTTCAATGAATATTATGATTTTTCGGAAGGTCAAAAATCAATGGAGTTGTTGGTAAATTTACTGCTAATGTGGTGGAACATGAAAGGTTTCCCAGTAACAAGAACGTATATATCAAAGTCACAATAAGGCTAATATGAAAAGTCGAAGTTGGTTGGAAGTGTGATAAAACTGGATACTTTGAAAAGGATTGCAAGATTATGTTCAGTAAAAATAACGCTAAAGGATCTTGCACAGTTTTGAAGTCAAAATATAGCTTTGAAAGATGTCGAGATCTAAGAATGATGTCACCGGTTCAGAGTTATGACTTGGATTCTGATCCGTCAATATGTAATCGAATTTGTATGAAAACGATTGTATATCGTTGTGAGCATTGTTAATAATTTTTGAATCAAAGTTGAAGAATGTACAGTATAACATATTAATTGTGAACTTATATATTTCTCGAGTATTACCTACCCGTTAAAGATTTAACAATTAATACTTTGTACAAAAGAATTTTTATTACCGTTTTTATGAAAATATATGTATGTATATTTTCTTCAGATGTAATACAGATTTAATGAGTTAATATCATATTAAGCTCATTTGATTTTCAGCTTGAATTAGAAATGAATAATCTCTAAAATATTAAAGATTACATAATCTTTGTGGAGTATTTCGCTAATGAAATCAATACTTCATTATTTATTCTTATTGATATTCCTTGGTGAAGGGTGTTGATATTCGTGGAATTCTTGCAAACTTCGCAAGGTGCAAATGATGTTTTCTAGAAAGTTTCGAGTGCATCGAAGATGAAAGTATAAAATCAACCATATTATTGAATCATACACTTGGTTTATTATGAAACAGAATTCTTTGGATTGAAACAGAGATTGTAGTTAACGAAGGATGTACATCATAGCATATTAGTAATATGAATTTAACCGAGTAGTATTTACCCTTTTTCAATTCATACTTAATAGCTTAGTACGAAAAGATTTATGATGGTTTTAAAATATATATAAGATATACATATAAATTCTTCAGAGGGAATGAGTTAATATTTCATAACTCGTTGATACAAATATACGAGTTGTTGACTTGTAATAATATCCACGGTGCTTTCTTGAACTGGCGGAGCTTGTGATGTTAGAGGTGCTGATGATTCTAATGATGTTGATAGCACTAACTGTGCTGGTGAGGCTAAGGGTACTATTGATGCTGTTGGTAAAACAAGTCTAGCTTGTACCTTACGCATCATTCTTGTCAGAGTTTCTATTCTTCCTTCTATTTATCTGATTTACGGTTAGAACTGGGATAAATAATCTCTAAGATTTTAGAGATTACATAATCACCGTAGAATATTTCTTCGATGAAGTTATGAATCAGTACTTCATCATTTATTGTTGTTGGCACTCCTTGGTATCTACGGTGCATATGATGTTGATATCCGAAGTACAGTTTTTAGATGAGATATTGAGGTGTGGGATGCGGATGTGGTTGTTGGTGGTGGTAATGGTACTGTTGTTGTTGATGATGGTGGTACTGGTTATGCTGCTGATGCTGCTGCTGGTGTTTGTAACCTTCGCACCATATTCTCCAAAGCCACTACCCGAGCGTGAAGCTCGTTGACTTCTTCTATTATACCGGGATGATCGGTGGTTCGGACGAGTGGACAAATAAGATTTAGAATGTGAGATAGTATATAATCATGACTAGGTACTCTGGAAATGAGAGAAAAAATGATATTACGAACAAGTTCGCCGGTAAGTGCTTCAGGTTCTTCGCCAAGAGGGCAATGTGGTGGATGGAAGGGATCGCCTTTTTCTTGTCTCAGATGACTAAGTAAGCTACGAACTCATCCCCAGTTCATCCAGAATAGATGATGGCTAATTGGTTGATCCATTCCGGTTACACTGTCTTCGGAGTTCAGGTGAATATCCATATCGGAATAGCTGTCGGAATTTAAGGAATTTGAACTAGATACGTGATCCATCTTGTATAATCAAGGAATTGATTTTTGATATAAGATAGATTATAGAATTTAGATTGGTACTCCTCAATACATAATTTACATATGTATATATAATACCAAAATCCCGTAAATTACGGAGAAATTTTCGAAAGATGTCAGGAAAAGTTAAAGTAACAGATATGCTAAGATATGAATTTTGTCGGTACACTATCTATGCAATAAATGCAGTAAGATGTGTCTAGACTAGGAATAATAAGCAGGTAATTTCCGACAAAAAATGATAAGCAAAAATTTTGACATGCAGACACGGTCGAAGTCCAGACTTACTAATGCATCCTAACAACTATCAGTTAGACACACTCATGCAAGACCTGGTTCGCTAGGACCAACGCTCTGATACCAACTGTGACGATCGCTCCAAATCCATATGGACAATACGTCATTCATCGATTTCATTGCGAGGTATTTGACCTCTATATGATACATTTTGTAAACATTGCATTCTTTTGAAAAGGCACACCATAAATGCATATTTAAATCAAAGGTTTTCGACATCTGATGATTTCTACAGATAGACAATCATCGTAATATAATAGTTTACAATGATACTTCCGTTGACAATGCAGTCAAAATAAGATACATGGTGATGATTTGGTGAATGCAACGTTTCCTTGAAAAGTATGTCATGTAACACTCCATGCACATAGCATGTCTAACATATAAGCAAACAGCGGAAGACTTCTAGGAAACCTGAGAATAAACATGCTAACAAGTGTCAACACAAAGGTTGGTAAGTTCATAGTTTTAGTGTTTCGTATAATCTGTATATAAAAGTGGATCACAAGATTTCAGTTTTCCATCCAGAAACGTTTATCAAAATATTCTACGAAATTGAGCACCCTGGTAACTAAACTTAACGTATATATAATTTATACCCTTTGTATAATCATCTTAATAATACACGCAAACCAACGTGTACGCTTCTCAAATAGCATACGTCCGTTAAAAGGCTAGTGCTCTAGCTCGGACGGGGATATCAAGCCCTATGGATCCATATACCTCTATTCGCGCCCACCAGTTCTTATAACCGGCAGTTACTAGTTACCAAAACTAAGGGATGTTTGGTTCAAACTCGGTGTAGAATTTAGTATGTACTTGTATCCATTGCGTTTAAAATAAAGTGCATGTATTCTCAGCCCAAAAATATATATTGCAAAAGCAATTAAAAAGGGATCAATGAAACTCACCTTAGCAGCATATAAAGCCGTTCACCAAAATGTGACTGAAACTCGGATTACCAAATAATCGTATATCTTAACCTAGAGAACATATGTTGGTCAATAAATGTCTATCAAGCTAGGTCAGGTCATAGTGTATAACAATCCTAATACTCGAGATCGACATACAAAAGTTATCCAAAGTCATTTCAAAAAGTCAATTTTGACAATAATTCAACAAAACGAGACGTGCCTTATATATGGATTCATTTACTTGGCTGGTAATATTCAAAAATCCAATTTATCAATCTTACAAACAAGTTTCAAAAGCAATTTCAATCAATGTCAATCATAATTCAGTTGATCATATCTTTTAATTCGTTCACCGAAATTACGCGATTTCTAAATGAAAAGTTATTGATTTTTCGCCAGCTTTCCAAAAACATGCATATCATATACCTTTTATCAGTAATATATGTATTTACTTCGTGATTCATCATAACTGTTTAACGACAAAATTTAGCATACAAGCATGCATAAATATATATACTCGAGCACTAGACATGGATACACAATTAATATATAAAAGATAAGATATGAATGCTCACGTATCAATATTGTGATCCAATATTGCAGGAAAGTACGTAGACGCAACAGAGATGATAAACACTAGGTTTGTCTTGCGAATAATACCCATGAATATTACCCATAACTTTCATACTTATAACCCATAATTTCCTTAGCTCTATCCCGTTTGAAAACCCATTTTGAAAGTGACACGCTCATGACCTCGTCGTAGTATTTTATGTATAAATAATAATAATACTAATACTACTAATAATGATAAGATTAATAATAATATTAATATTAATAATAATAATAATAATAA
Organism: Rutidosis leptorrhynchoides; assembly: GCF_046630445.1. Classification (NCBI taxonomy): domain Eukaryota; kingdom Viridiplantae; phylum Streptophyta; class Magnoliopsida; order Asterales; family Asteraceae; genus Rutidosis; species Rutidosis leptorrhynchoides. The sequence continues at coordinate 567,186,181 of NC_092333.1, forward strand.
TAATAATAATAATAATAATAATAATAATAATAATATATAATTTAAATATATACGGAGTAAAATGATTGAGGAAATAAACTGAACGAAATCGAGTTTTTATAGTATGTGGCCTGCTACAGTACCCCATGCGATCACATGAGTTTTCAGTGTTTTTGCCATGCGATCGCATGGCCGCCTTATCCGTTTTTGTTTGCTAGTTCGTCAACATCAAATAGTGTTTATTGTAGCAAATAGTGTTTTACTGTAGCAAATAGTGTTTTACTGTAGCAAGTCGTGTAACATGGCACATGATGAGGGTGGAATCTGTGAACCCTTATCACGTTCCATTAGAAACTCAGCATGACTTACTGTAATATAATCACATTGATCAAGTGTCATTATATTATACTAATTCATGCTTCAGTTCCCATCACTACTTCAAAACATTAAATTTTTTCGAATTTTTCAGATGTTAGAAACTAAAATAGTTTCTTTTATGTTATAACACAGATAGCGCGAAGAGATGAATGATTTCAAATAAGAATGGTTATGAAAATATATTCAGAAATATCGAGGATATTTATAATGAAAGATATGATGATATCTTAGAATATTTAAGATAATGATGATGATGAAGAATATTGTTCGCAAAGGTTTTAGAGTAAAGAGCAAGGTATTTACTAAGGATTTCAGCAGACACTGAATCATTTGGATTCTTTGAAGGCAGGTTCAGTCTTTGTGATTTATCCACAGCCTCCTTCATACTTTGCTGAATCCGTTTTCCAGTTCCAAACCTTCTCTTTTTCTCAACTTTACCACCATACTATTCTTTATCATTAAACTTTTGACTGTTAAGGTCGTTTACAGTTTTTGCTGCTTCATCAGCATTGTTCCAATTTCAGAGAACTAGTTCATAGTTTAGGATATTTTTCAGAAACTTCACATTCGAAGTATGTAAGTCTAGAAGATAGACATTATATGTATATATATATATAACTGTTGACGTAGAATTGCTGCGATATTCGAAATACTGATCGCTAATTCCCGGTAGTTGATATGGAAATTATTGTTACAAGATGTGGATGAGTACATGATAGGGTTTCAATGAATATTATGATTTTTCGGAAGGTCAAAAATCAATGGAGTTGTTGGTAAATTTACTGCTAATGTGGTGGAACATGAAAGGTTTCCCAGTAACAAGAACGTATATATCAAAGTCACAATAAGGCTAATATGAAAAGTCGAAGTTGGTTGGAAGTGTGATAAAACTGGATACTTTGAAAAGGATTGCAAGATTATTTTCGGTAAAAACAACGCTAAAGGATCTTGCACAGTTTTGAAGTCAAAATATAGCTTTGAAAGATGTCACCGGTTCAGAGTTATGACTTGGATTCTGATCCGTCAATATGTAATCGAATTTGTATGAAAACGATTGTATATCGTTGTGAGCATTGTTAATAATTTTTGAATCAAAGTTGAAGAATGTACAGTATAACATATTAATTGTGAACTTATATATTTCCCGAGTATTACCTACCCGTTAAAGATTTCACAATTAATACTTTGTACAAAAGAATTTTTATTACCGTTTTTATGAAAATATATGTATGTATATTTTCTTCAGATGTAATACAGATTTAATGAGTTAATATCATATTAAGCTCATTTAATTTTCGGCTTGAATTAGATATGAATAATCTCTAAAATATTAAAGATTACATAATCTTTGCGGAGTATTTCGCTAATGAAATCAATACTTCATTATTTATTCTTATTGATATTCCTTGGTGAAGGGTGTTGATATTCGTGGAATTCTTGCAAACTTCGCAAGGTGCAAATGATGTTTTCTAGAAAGTTTCGAGTGCATCGAAGATGAAAGTGTAAAATCAACCATATTATTGAATAATACACTTGGTTTATTATGAAACGGAATTCTTTGGATTGAAATAGAGATTGTAGTTAACGAAGGTTAAGTTGTTAACGAAGGATGTACATCATAGCATATTAGTAATATGAATTTAACCGAGTAGTATTTACCCTTTTTCAATTCATACTTAATAGCTTAGTACGAAAAGATTTATGATGGTTTTAAAATATATATAAGATATACATATAAATTCTTCAGAGGGAATGAGTTAATATTTCATAACTCGTTGATACAAATATACGCGTTGTTAACTTGTAATAATATCCACGGTGCTTTCTTGAACTGGCGGAGCTTGTGATGTTAGAGGTGCTGATGATTCTAATGACGTTGACAGCACTAACTGTGCTGGTGAGGCTAAGGGTACTATTGATGCTGTTGGTAAAACAAGTCTAGCTTGTACCTTACGCATCATTCTTGTCAGGGTTTCTATTCTTCCTTCTATTTATCTGATTTACGGTTAGAACTGGGATAAATAATCTCTAAGATTTTAGAGATTACATAATCACCGTAGAATATTTCTTCGATGAAGTTATGAATCAGTACTTCATCATTTATTGTTGTTGGCACTCCTTGGTATCTACGGTGCATATGATGTTGATATATGAAGTACAGTTTTTAGATGTGATATTGAGGTGTGGGATGCGGATGTGGTTGTTGGTGGTGGTAATGGTACTGTTGTTGTTGATGATAGTGGTACTGGTTATGCTGCAGGTGCTGCTACTGGTGTTTGTAACCTTCGCACCATATTCTCCAAAGCCACTACCCGAGCGCGAAGCTCGTTGACTTCTTCTATTATACCGGGATGATCGGTGGTTCGGACGAGCGGACGAATAAGATTTAGAATGTGAGATAGTATATAATCATGACTAGATACTCTGGAAATGAGAGAGAAAATGGTATTACGAACAAGTTCGCCGGTAAGTGCTTCAGGTTCTTCGCCAAGAGGGCAATGTGGTGGATGGAAGGGATCGCCTTTTTCTTGTCTCAGATGACTAAGTAAGCTATGAACTCATCCCCAGTTCATCCAGAATAGATGATGGCTAATTGGTTGATCCATTCCGGTTACACTGTCTTCGGAGTTCAGGTGAATATCCATATCGGAATAGCTGTCGGAATTTAAGGAATTTGAACTAGATACGTGATCCATCTTGTATAATCAAGGAATTGATTTTTGATATAAGATAGATTATAGAATTTAGATTGGTACTCCTCAATACATAATTTACATATGTATATATAATACCAAAATCCCGTAAATTACGGAGAAATTTTCGAAAGATGTCAGGAAAAGTTAAAGTAACAGATATGCTAAGATATGAATTTTTTCGGTACACTATCTATGCAATAAATACAGTAAGACGTGTCTAGACTAGGAATAATAAGCAGGTAATTTCCGACAAAAAATGATAAGCAAAACTTTTGACATGCAGACACGGTCGAAGTCCAGACTTACTAATGCATCCTAACAACTATCAGTTAGACACACTCATGCAAGACCTGGTTCGCTAGGACCAACGCTCTGATACCAACTGTGACGATCGCTCCAAATCCATATGGACAATACGTCATTCATTGATTTCATTGCGAGGTATTTGACCTCTATATGATACGTTTTGTAAACATTGTATTCTTTTGAAAAGGCACACCATAAATGCATATTTAAATCAAAGGTTTTCGACATCTGATGATTTCTACAGATAGACAATCATCGTAATATAATAGTTTACAATGATACTTCCATTGACAATGCAGTCAAAATAAGATACATGGTGATGATTTGGTGAATGCAACGTTTCCTTGAAAAGTATGTCATGTAAGACTCCATGCACATAGCTTGTCTAACATATAAGCAAACAGCGAAAGACTTCTAGGAAACCTGAGAATAAACATGCTAACAAGTGTCAACAAAAAGGTTGGTGAGTTCATAGTTTTAGTGTTTCGTATAATCTGTATATAAAAGTGGATCACAAGATTTCAGTTTTTCATCCAGAAACGTTTATCAAAATATTCTACGAAATTGAGCACCCTGGTAACTAAACTTAACGTATATATAATTTATACCCTTTGTATAATCATCTTAATAATACACGCAAACCAACGTGTACGCTTCTCAAATAGCATACGTCCGTTAAAAGGCTAGTGCTCTAGCTCGGACGGGGATATCAAGCCCTATGGATCCATATACCTCTATTCGCGCCCACCAGTTCTTATAACCGGCAGTTACTAGTTACCAAAGCTAAGGGATTTTCGGTTCAAACTCGGTGTAGAATTTAGTATGTACTTGTATCCATTGCGTTTAAAATGAAGTGCATGTATTCTCAGCCCAAAAATATATATTGCAAAAGCAATTAAAAAGGGATCAATGAAACTCACCTTAGCAGCATATAAAGTCGTTCACCAAAATGTGACTGAAACTCGGATTACCAAATAATCGTAGATCTCAACCTAGAGAAAATATGTTGGTCAATAAATGTCTATCAAGCTAGGTCAGGTCATAGTGTATAACAATCCTAATGCTCGAGATCGACATACAAAAGTTATCCAAAGTCGTTTCAAAAAGTCAATTTTGACAATAATTCAACAAAACGAGACGTGCCTTATATATGGATTCATTTACTTGGCTGGTAATATTCAAAAATCTAATTTATCATTCTTACAAACAAGTTTCAAAAGCAATTTCAATCAATGTCAATCATAATTCAGTTGATCATATCTTTTAATTCGTTCACCGAAATTACGCGATTTCTAAATGAAAAGTTATTGATTTTTTGCCAGCTTTCCAAAATCATGCATATCATATACCTTTTATCAGTAATATATGTATTTACTTCGTGATTCATCATAACTGTTTAACGACAAAATTTAGCATACAAGCATGCATAAATATATATACTCGAGCACTAGACATGGATACACAATTAATATATAAAAGATAAGATATGAATGCTCACGTATCAATATTGTGATCCAATATTGCAGGAAAGTACGTAGACGCAACAGAGATGATAAACACTAGGTTTGTCTTGCGAATAATACTCATGAATATTACCCATAACTTCCATAGTTATAACCCATAATTTCCTTAGCTCTATCCCGTTTGAAAACCCATTTTGAAAGTGACACGCTCATGACCTCGTCGTAGTATTTTATGTATAAATAATAATAATACTAATACTACTAATAATGATAAGATTAATAATAATAGTAATCTTAATAATAATAATAATAATAATAATAATAATAATAATAATAATATATAATTTAAATATATACGGAGTAAAATGATTGAGGAAATAAACTGAACGAAATCGAGTTTTTATAGTATGTGGCCTGCTACAGTACCCCATGCGATCGCATGAGTTTTCAGCGTTTTTGCCATGCAATCGCATGGCCGCCTTATCCGTTTTTGTTTGCTAGTTCGTCGACATCAAATAGTGTTTACTGTAGCAAATAGTGTTTACTGTAGCAAATAGTATTTCACTCTAGCAAATAGTTTTTACTGTAGCAAATAGTGTTTACTGTAGCAAATAGTGTTTACTGTAGTACTGCAGCAAAGTACGGTTTCACTGTAGCAAATAGTGTTTTACTGTAGCAAATAGTGTTTTACTGTAGCAAAGTCATTTTTACTGTAGCAAATAGTGTTTTACTGTAGGAAAGTCATTTTTACTTGTACATATATATATATATATATATATATATATATATATATATATATATATATACATACATATAATTGTTCATGAATCGTCGAAAACAACCGAAAGGTATTTGAATATATGAAAGTAGTTCAAAAATTTTGAGATTTAGTTTTACAGACTTTGCTTATCGCGTCAGAAATGTTGATCATACAAAGATTAAGTTTAAATTTGATCAGAAATTTCCGGGTCATCACAGTTACTAGTTACCAAAGCTAAGGGATTTTCGGTTCAAACTCAGTATAGAATTTAGTATGTACTTATGTCCATTGTTTAAAATAAATTGCATGTATTCTCAGCCCAAAAATATATATTGCAAAAGCATTTAAAAAGGGAGCAAATGAAACTCACCTTAACAGCATATAAAGTTGTTCACCAAAATGTGACCGAAACTCGGATTACCAATTAATCGTAGATCTCAACCTAGAGAATATATGTTGGTCAATAAATGTTTATCAAGCTAGGTCTGGTCATAGTGTATCATAATCCTAATGCTCGAGATCGACATACAAAAGTTATCAAAAGTCATTTCAAAAAGTCAATTTTGACAAAAGTTCAACAAAACGAGATGTACCTTATATAAGGATTCATTTACTCGGTTGGTAATATTAAACAAAATCCATTTTATCAATCTCGTAAACAAGTTGTTTAAATCTTAATTGCAGATTCAAAAGCAATTTCAATTAACGTCAATCATAATTCAGTTGATCATATCTTTTAATCCGTTCATCGAAACTATTCGGTGTCTAAATGAAAAGTTATTGATTTTTCGCCAGCTTTCCAAAAACATGTATATCATATACCTTTTACCAGTAATATATGTATTTAATTCGTAATTCATCATAAACTGTTTAACGACGAAATTTAGCATACAAGCTTGTATAAATATATATACTCGAGCACTAGACATGGATACACTATTAGTATATAAAAGATAAAATATAAATGCTTACGTATCAATATTGTGATTCAATATTTCAGAAAAGTACGTAGACGTAACGGAGATGATATACACTAGGTTTGATTCATAAATATACCCCCGAACATTACCCATAATTTCCTTAGCTCTATCCCGCTTGAAAACCCATTTTGAAAGTAACCCACTCATGACCTCGTCGTAGTATTTTATGTATAATACATAATTAATAATACTAATAATAATAAGATTAATAATAATATTAATCTTAATAATATAAATAATAATAATAATAATAATAATAATAAAATAAATTAAATAAATATTACGGAGTAATAATACTAGAGAAAGAGAGATAGATTTAGCTGAGCCAAAAATCGCGCAATTTATAGAACCTTTTCTGAAAAAGTACCCCATGCGATCGCATGGGATTTGTGCTTCAAGGCCATGCGAAATCATGGCACCCTGGGACAGCTCACAAATTTTTAACTTCTTTTTTGTCGACATAATTTTATATTATATATATAATATATTTAATTTATATAATTAATTATATATTATATTAAATTCACATGCATAGTTGACTTGTAATTTTTTTTCTGATAAGTCGTACGTCATCACTCGACTTATGTCCCGGTTCCGGTTTTTCAAATGTCCTTTCGTACGTTGAGAAAACTTGTATTTTACATTTTGTGACTCGTACCTTTGTCAAAATATAGCCTTAAATTATCCCTAAACTATACCACTCAAAGTATATCATAAACTTTCAAGTATTTTGATCGTTTACTTCTATAAATCATTGCCTCACTATTTGTAGATATATATATATATATATATATATATATATATATATATATATATATATAATAACAAATCATTTTATGACTAAGTTAATATATATTTTCAACATTCATAAACACGTTTTAAATATATGTCGCAAGTTATTCATACAATTAATATTCGAACTTATCATATATATTCAAATAAATATTTAAACCAATAAGTTTAATCTACGGTATTAAACAATTAAAACTTTGTTACGTTTTCAAGTTATAGTACATATATGTATCTATTTACATATAATGGTTCACAAATCGTTGAGAACAACCGAAGGGTACTTGAATAGTTCAAAAATTTTGAGATTCGGTTTTACAGGCTTTGCTTATCATGTCGGAAACGTTAAATCATTTAAAGATAAAGTTTAAATTTGGACAAAAATTTCCGGGTTGTCACACAACCCAAAAATTTTCGAACAAATTTAAACTTGATCTTTATATGTTTCCGACACGATAAGCAAAGTATGTAATGTTGAAATCTCAAAAAAAAAAAAAAAAATTAACTTTGAACTGTGTTCATGTAATCAATTACCCTTGGACTGTGCTCGACGATTCACGAACATTTATGTGTATATAGATACATATATATAATATAGTTATATTAATTGAAAAAATTAACAAAGTATTAGATGTATAATACTTTACATAAACGTATTTGTTTCAATATATGTTTAATATATTTATCGACGGAATTAAAAGATAATTTCAAATGACTGAATTATCAGATACATTGTGATATGATTACGGGTCTATGTTATGAGGTCCACTGTGATTTAAGAAATCTATTCTTTTTGACAACATTCGGAAAATGGTAAAGTGATTTATAAGTAAGAACAAATGTGTCAATTAACGGGAACTAGACAAGGGTTAGTAGAAATTCCTGTTTAATTTCCAATTCATGTTTTATAATATTTTTCTCATGACCTTGATAAGATAACTATATTAAATTTCATTTTATTTAATATGAAAGTAAGAATGTGGAGTGTAAATAACTTAGATGTTGGATATCGACAAGTTAAGTAACTTGACATTTTTCATTAAGATGATTTCATACGTTTATTTAACCTATGGACTTTATCTCATGCTTCACCAACAGACTGTAATTTAAAAACTTGAAACCTATTATGAATATATATAATTCTACTTTTCTAAAACGTTTTATGATATAACGATTTCCATTATTTTAACCTTTTAACAAAATGATTCTTAAATATATTTAGTTTTGGAAAACAAAGTTATCATATTTATTTGATTTAGTTTCAAACGTACAAAAACGTTTTCAGTTTAAAAAGAACTTTATTATTAAAACGTATATAACTTTTATAAATATCTAGAACCACTTTTGACAACTCATTACTTAACCAGTATGATAAAGATAACGATATTTATATTTTATTTTATTAAATATATATAACAATTTAAATTAATATTATATATATTTATACGCGTATTATACGTACATAGTTTTATGCTTTTACTATACTTTAACTTTACCTTTACTTTACTTTAACTTTACTTTAACTTTAATAATTCATACTTTAATAATTCATACTTTAATAATTCATACTTTAATAATTCACTTTAATAATTCATACTTTAATAATTCAAAAATCTATTTATAAATAGAATTCAATAGGTTTCATTATTTCATAGAAACATGAAAATATATTTCTCTAAACTCTCTCAATTGATTTACATATATATATATTTACTCAGTATTATTTCAAGATATTATTAGTATACATAAAATACTACGACGGAGTTATGTTCAGGCGATTTCAAAATAAGTTTTCATTTGGGATAGAGCTAAGGAAATTATGGGTTATAGCTATGGAGGTTATGGGTATTGTTCGAGGGTATTGCTCGTGAGGTCAACCTAACATTTATCATTTTCGTTGCGTCTACGTACTTTCTTGCAATATTGAATCACAATATTGATACGTGAGCATTCATATCTTATCTTTTATATATTAATAGTGTATCATTGACTAGTGCTCGAGTATATATGATTATGCATGTTTGTATGCTTAGTTTCATCGTTAAATAGTTTATGATAAATCATGAATTTAATACATATGCTACTAAGATAAGGTATATGATATGCATGTCGTTGGAAAGTTGGCGAAAAATTAATAACTTTTTATTTAGAAAGCGTATGGTTTCGATGAACGGATTAAAAGATATCGTCAACTGAATTATCATTAAAACTAATATTAGTATCATCTAATTATTATGATTACTATTATTATCATTATTATGAATACGATATAAAAGATGACTAAAAGCTATTAAACAAGTCGATTAGGAAATAATGAGTATAAGTATCATGATTCAGTTAAAATATTGTTAAAATTATGGTTTAGATAAAAATATCATTTTCATTATTTTCATTATTAGTAAAATTAATATGACATTAGTGTTACTACAAAAGATTATTATTTGATATCAAAATTATTATTATTATTAGTAAATATCAATATTATTATTATTATTATTATTATTATTATTATTATTATTATTATTATTATTATTATTAAAATAACTAATATTATTATTATAAAATAATGCAACTTTTGGTTCATTATCATTATTATCAATATTATATTATTTAATCAAATAAATACTTGATACAAATATATATTTATGATACATATCACTACATTTTTATCATTAAAAAGATATTGTGTGAACATTATACAAATTACAATACTTACTATATAAAAATATATTAACATAAATTTTTATCATTAATACATTATAATAAATGATGAAATTAAAATATTGTAAGATAGTGATTTAAATAAAAATATCGTTTTTATTATTTTTATCATTATTATTATTATTAAAAGTATCATTATTTTTATCATTACAATAACTGATGAAGTATTGATTCATAACTTCATTATGGAAACATTCTACGGCGATTATGTAATCTCTAAAGTCTTAGATATTATCTATTCTAGCCCTAACCATAAATCAGATGAGTGAACCAAAATGATAAAAGGAAGAGTAAAAACCTTGACAAGGATGGTGCGTGATTTACAAGCTAGACTTGTTTTACCAGCAGCATCAACAGTACTGTTAGCATCACCAGCATCGTCAGTACCGTCAGCGTCGTCAGAAACAACAACATATATAACATCACAAGTTCTGCTAGTTCAAGAATCACTGTGGACATTATTACAAATTAGCAACAAGTATGTCATATCAACGAGTTATGAAGTATTAACACATTTCCATTGAAGGATTTATATGTATATCTTATATATATATATAAAATTTTAAACCATAATAAGTCTTTCCGTACTAAGCTATTATATGTGAAATCTTAACTACTCGGTTAATTCATATTACTAATATGCTATGATGTACATCCTTCGTTAGCAAATTAACCATCGATAACTACAATCTCTATTTCAATTCAATGAATTCTATTTCATAATAAATCAAGTGTATTATTCAAATATATGTTTGATTTTATACTTTCAACATCGATGTACTCGAAACTTTTCAAACAACATCATTCGTACCTTACGAAGTTCACAAGAATTCCACGAACACCAACACCAACACCATGCATCAATAAATAACGAAGTATTGATTCATAATTTCAATATCATGGAAGAAATACTTATGTAAATTCTAAAGTTTTAGGGATTACCCAATTCTAGTTTCAACCGTAAATCAAATGAGTTTAATTTAATATAAACTCATTAAATCTATGTTACATCTGAAGAAAATATACACATGTATATTTTCATAAAGATTGTAATAAATTCTTTTGTACAAAATGTTAATTGTGAAATTTTTTTTTAACGGGTAGGTAATACCCGAGAGATATATAAACTCACAATTAATATGTTACATTCTTTGAATCCGATTCAGGAAATCATCCATTGTACTCCCTACTTTCACAACAATATACGTTCTTTTATAGAAATTAAAACAACTATACTCATTCAAAATCTAATTACATATTCTGATTTTGAAATCTCAGAATTCAACTCGAGGTATAACCAAAATCATTACTCTTAGATCCTTACATCTTTCAAAGCTATACTTTGACTTCAAAACTGTGCTAGAACATCATATGTATATTAACGATTACAATCTGTGTTCAAACCTTTCGAAATTCCTGAAGACACTTCAAATAATGAACAATCAAGATGATGATCCAACCACATGTTAACCACAGTTATGTACCTGAAAAACTCTTGAAACCAAAGTCATAGTTTAACACGTATCCGTGTCAGACTCTTTGGCATTTATTAGCTAAAATGACTTTTCAACTCCTCTCCAAAGTAGTCAGTTTTGTCACGGCTCCAGCAAGTCAACTTCGACTTTTCAGACGAAACGGCCTTATTATAACCTCGATATATACGTTGCCCTTTCGCCATCATTACCTGGGAACCGTTTATATTTTACCACATTAGCAATAAACTTACCAACAACTTCACTGATCTTTGACTTTCCGAAAAATCATTATATTTATCGAAACCCCATCATTTACTCATCCGTATCTTGTAACAAGAATTGCCATGCCGATTACTGGGATTCAGCAATCAGTATTTTGAAATCTCACAGCATGTCTACGCCAACAATTATATGTGTACATATAACGTCTAACTCCTAGACTTACATATTTCGAATGTGAAGTTTCTGAAAACACCCTAAACTGCGAACTAGTTCTCGAAATTTTGAAAAATGCTGATGAAGCAGCAAAAACTGTAAAACAACCTTAACAGTAAAAAGTTTGATGATAAAGAATAGTGTGTTGGCAAAGCTCAGAAAAAGAGAAGGTTTGGAACTGGAAAACGGATTGAGCAAAGTATGAAGGAGGCTGTGGAAAAATCACAAAGACTAAACCTGCTTTCAAAGAATCCAAATGATTCAGTTTCTGCTAAAGTCATTAACGAATACCTTGCTCCTGACTCTAAACCCTTGCGGACAATATTCTTCATCATCCTCTGATATTAGAAATTCTAAGATATCATCGTATCTTTCATTATAAATATCCTCCATATTTCTGAAGATATTTCCATAATTATTCTTATCTGAAATCATTTACCTCTTCGTGCTATCTGTATTACATCATAAAAGAAACTATTTTAGTTTCTAAATTTTAAAACCTTCGAGTTTAAAATAAGAATATTTTTGAATTAGTGTTGGGAACTGAAGCATGAATTAGTATAATATAATGACACTTGATCAACGTAATTATATTACAGTAAGTCATGCTGAGTTTCTAAATGGGACATGATGATTCACAGACCATACCGTCATCATGTGCCATGTTACACGACTCTTGTATTCTATTTAATCTTTAAAAATATCAAGAAAAATATTTTCTTGATGATTCGGTTTTTTCCAGGATATTATGGTAATTTGACAAATCAAGATCGTGCCATTATAATTTTCTTCTTAGAACATTAACCATGTTCATTCCGAAACTTATACCTACGAATTCTAGACCATTATTCACTTGACTTGAAGTCGGGAAGAGGAGACAAGAGCATGAAGCTCCAAAATAGGAATTGGAGTATAAATCGCAGCAAATAGGAGAGAGCATTAACTATGGATAACAATGATTATAGAAGGTAGAAGTAGGGACTTTGAAATATAAGGGAAGATATAAAGCCCAACAACAAAATGGAAATTACAAACCGTATATATCGATGCATATAGCAATATAAAGACACGTGAGAACTAAAAACACTATAAAACCAAGAGTATAATAGAAGTAAATAGATTCTTCCAGCGGTAGATGAAAAAGAAGAATGACAGATATGAAAGTGAGGAATATATTAAGAAGCAGAACTGGATAAAGCATATTGATTAATGCTTTAAAGTATGAATTAAGGAGAAAGAATAGAAGGTGTGAGTTGTAAGGAAACAAAGGGGGTGGATAAAACGGATGATCGCATTAAAAGCGGATCCTAACTTCCTTAATTATCAAAGAACCAAATCTTATTATGAAGATTTTCTCTAAATTCCTTAAACTCCGAAAGTCAATCTTATCTAAATCAAAAGATATGACGAATCTATACCTACTCACTTCACTCTTTTGTGATAGCTTCACTTGTACTCTTCACTTAATCAATTGTTTTATCCATATTACTTGTTGATGATAAAACTCTAATTCTCAGCTCGTATGCATCATGAAAACATACCTATTGTCAGCCATGACCATCCCAATCAAATTTTGGGACGAACTTTCTTTAACGTGTAGGTACTGTGACAACCCAGAAATTTCTGAACAAATTTAAACTTGATCTTTATATGTTTCCGACACGATAAGCAAAGTCTGTAATGTTGAAATCTAAAAAAAAAAAAAAAAACTTTGAACTGTGTTCATGTAATCAATTACCCTTGAACTGTGCTCGACGATTCATGAACATTTATGTGTATATAGATACGTATATATAATATAGTTATATTAATTGAAAACGTTAACAAAGTATTAGATGTATAATACTTTACATAAACGTATTTGTTTCAATATATGTTTAATATATTTATCGACGAAATTAAAAGTTAATATCAAATGACTGAATTATCAGATACATTGTGATATGATTACGGGTCTATGTTATGAGGTCCACTGTGATTTAAGAAATCTATTCTTTTTGACAACATTCGGAAAATGGTAAAGTGATTTATAAGTAAGAACAAATGTGTCAATTAACGGGAACTAGACAAGGGTTAGTGGAAATTCCTGTTTAATTTCCAATTCATGTTTTATAATATTTTTCTCGTGACCTTGATAAGATAACTATATTAACTTTCATTTTATTTAATATGAAAGTAAGAACGTGGAGTGTAAATAACTTAGATGTTGGATATCAACAAGTTAAGTAACTCGACATTTTTCATTAAGATAATTTCATACGTTTATTTAACCTATGGACTTTATCCCATGCTTCACCAACAGACTGTAATTTAAAAACTTGAAACCTATTATGAATATATATAATTCTACTTTTCTAAAACATTTTATGATATAACGATTTCCATTATTTTAACCTTTTAACAAAATGATTCTTAAATATATTTAGTTTTGGAAAATAAAGTTATCATATTTATTTGATTTAGTTTCAAACGTACAAAAACGTTTTCAGTTTAAAAAGAACTTTATTATTAAAATGTATATAACTTTTATAAATATATAGAACCACTTTTGACAACTTTTTACTTAACCAGTATGATAAAGATAACGATATTTATATTTTATTTTATTAAATATATATAATGATTTAAATTAATATTATATATATTTATACGCGTATTATACGTACATAGTTTTATGCTTTTACTATACTTTAACTTTATATTTACTTTACTTTAACTTTACTTTAACTTTACTTTAACTTTAATAATTCATTTTAATAATTCATACTTTAATAATTCACTTTAATAATTCATACTTTAATAATTCACTTTAATAATTCATACTTTAATAATTCACTTTAATAATTCAAAAATCTATTATAAATAGAATTCAATCGGTTTAATTATTTCATAGAAACTTGAAAATATATTTCTCTAAACTCTCTCAATCGATTTACATATATATATTTACTCAGTATTATTCCAAGATATTATTAGTATACATAAAATACTACGACGGAGTTATGTTCAGGCGATTTCAAAATAAGTTTTCATTCAGGATAGAGATAAGGAAATTATGGGTTATAGCTATGGAGGTTATGGGTATTGTTCGAGGGTATTGCTCGTGAGGTCAACCAAACGTTTATCATTTTCATTGCGTCTACGTACTTTCTTATAATATTGAATCACAATATTGATACGTCAGCATTCATATCTTATCTTTTATATATTAATAGTGTATCCCTGACTAGTGCTCGAGTATATATGATTATGCATGTTTGTATGCTTAGTTTTGTCGTTAAATAGTTTATGATAAATCATGAATTTAATACATATGCTACTGAGATAAGGTATATGATATGCATGTCGTTGGAAAGTTGGCGAAAAATTAATAACTTTTCATTTAGAAAGCGTATGGTTTCGATGAACGGATTAAAAGATATCGTCAACTGAATTATCATTAATTTTAGTATTATTATTAAAAATGATTATTATTATTACTATCGTCATTATTATCATCGTTATTATTATTATCTAATTATTATTATTATTATTAGTATTATCATTAATATTATTATAATACTTATTAGTATCATTATCATTAAAACTAATATTAGTATCATCTAATTATTATGATTACTATTATTATCATTATTATGAATACGATATAAAAGATGACTAAAAGCTATTAAATAAGTCGATTAGGAAATAATGAGTATAAGTATCATGATTAAGTTAAAATATTGTTAAAATTATGGTTTAGATAAAAATATCATTTTCATTATTAGTAATATTAATATGACATTAGTGTTACTACAAAAGATTATTATTTGATATCAAAATTATTATTATCATTAGTAAATATCAATATTGTTATTATTATTATTATTATTATTATTATTATTATTATTATTATTATTATTATTATTATTATTATTATTATTATTATTATTATCATTAAAATAATTAATATTATTATTATAAAATAATATAACTTTTGGTTCATTATCATTATTATCAATATTATATTATTTAATCAAATAAATACTTGATACAAATATATATTTATGATACATATCACTACATTTTTATCATTAAAAAGATATTATGTGAACATTATACAAATTACAATACTTACTATATAAAAATATATTAACATAAATTTTTATCATTAATACATTATAATAAATGATGAAATTAAAATATTGTAAGATACTGATTTAAATAAAAATATCATTTTTATTATTTTTTATCATTATTATTATTATTAAAAGTATCATTAATATTAAAACTATCATTCTATTAAAATTATCATTTTTAATAAAAATATCATTGTTATTATAAGATATCATTTTTTAGTATCATTTTAGTATTATTATTATTAAAAATAATCATTTTGAATAAAAGTATTATTTTTATATAAAATATTATTATTATTATAATTAATATTAAAAAAAGTATTGTTATTATTAAAATTATCATGATTAGAATTATCACTTTATTATAATTAATATCATCATTAGTAAATAAATATTGTTATTATTTTTATTAGTAGAATAATAATAATAATAATTATTATTATTACAAAATAATACAACTTTTACTCATTATTATTATCATCAATATTATTTTATCAAATAAATATGTGATACAATTACATTAATAATACATACCACTATATTTTTATGATATTTAGTGAACTGTATAAATTTTATTACTTGGTATATATAAAAATATATTTTTATCATATATAAATTTTAATATAAATTTTTATTTATTAATAAATGACTTGTATTATATAATTTAATAAAATCTAATAAATATATTTAAATATATAAGACGACTATATTTAAGTTATATAATAAACATGTATAGATTTTAGAAGTCATTTTGGGTAAAGTTGACTTTTGTTAACTTTTGCATATCGGTCTCGAGCATTAGGATTGTGATACACTACGACTTGACTTAAATTGTTAGACAGATATTGACCAACATATAAATATATATACTAATATAGGTTCGTGAATTCGCGGCCAACCTTGCACTTATTCAATGCCGTCATATGTATTTTTACTATGAAATACAGTATTGTGAGTTTCATTTGCTCCCTTTTTAAATGCTTTTGCAATATATATTTTTGGGACTGAGAATGCATGCGCTGCTTTTATAAATGTTTTACGAAATAGACACAAGTAATCGAAACTACATTCTATGGTTGAATTGTTATACCGGATATCGCCCTTGTTGAACTTGGTAGCCTAAGAATTGGTGTTTATTATAATTGCCACCAATTGACGCGAATCCTAAAGATAGATCTATGGGCTTTGACACGCCCCAGTCAGAGAATTTGAACTACTTTAGTACTTCGATATTTATATATGGGGATATTCTAGATGCATTTTGTTAATGTCGGTTACCAGGTGTTCAATCCATATGAATGAAATTTTAAACACTTGCGAGTGTATGATTATTGAATAAATAAAATCTTGTGGTCTATTAAAATTATGGAAATGATGGATTACGATAAACTAATGAACTCACCAACCTTTTGGTTGACACTTGAAAGCATGTTTATTCTCAGGTTTGAAAGAAATCTTCCGCTGTACAATTGCTCATTTTAGAGATATCACTTGGAGTCATTCATGGCATATTTCAAAAGACGTTGCATTCAAGTCGTTGAGTTCAATAGAGATCATTATTAGTTAAATGACGGATTAGGTCATGTATAGGTTGGATATTATGAAATGGTATGCATGCCTGTCAACTTTCGATGTAATGAAAGGTTGTCTTTTAAAAACGAATGCAATGTTTGTAAAATGTATCATATAGAGGTCAAATACCTCACGATGTAATCATATGTTATTGTATTCGTCCTTATGGATTGGGACGAGTCGTCTCAATTTTAACCCATTTTAATGGAATCTTTTGAGGGTGTTTTTGTAATTTCACTTATGGACGGGTTTTATACCCCAAATCAGTTCTAAGGCTTATCTTATCTTCATTTTCACACACAAACACTCTCATCCTCAAACCCTAGAGAGAGATTGAGCTCTAGTGAGAGAAAGCTCCTTTTGGAGAAGAAGAAGAAGAGTGTTTCGGGTTAAACCTCAAGTGTTAAAGTTGTTCATCTCGTTAACGGCTACATTTTGGTAGTAGTGGTAAGTCCTAACTCCGAATTTCATTTTGTTGCTTTGATATTCAAGTTAGGGTTTGAGCTTTCATTGTTGAGAAAAACCCATCTAGACCTCAAATGGGTTATTTGTATCTAGTTATTATTATTTTTGGTGGGTTTAGGGTTTGATGACGAATTTGGAGGTAATTGTCAAGGTTTGGGTGTTTAATCACTAGATTATAAGTGTGTTGATGATTTGGGATGTTCATAAGAACTTGTTTACTAGTCAAAATGGGTATTGACTTTAATTGTTGTCAAATTATGTTTTGGGTCAAGATTTGATGAATTGCGTGTTTAAATGTTTGAATCAAGTGTTAATTGGTGTTTTGGAAAGTAATCACTAGCCGTTAGTGATTTTGGGCATTTTTGAGACTTATGTCAAATGGGTTGACTTTGAATTGGGTCAAAATTGATGATGACACTAATTTTGGATTAAATGAATGTTAA
This sequence comes from Rutidosis leptorrhynchoides, assembly GCF_046630445.1. Taxonomy (NCBI): domain Eukaryota; kingdom Viridiplantae; phylum Streptophyta; class Magnoliopsida; order Asterales; family Asteraceae; genus Rutidosis; species Rutidosis leptorrhynchoides. The sequence goes on from NC_092333.1 coordinate 567,204,761, forward strand.
ACGCTTTTGTTAAGTATTAAATGATGTTTTTGAAGGTAATTACTCGCGAGAAGTAATTTTGGGTTAAAGTGATATTTTAACATAAGTCAAAGGTAGTCAAAATATTTTAACGGGTAGGTAATACCCGAGGAATATTTAGATTTCACATTAATAAGTTACATTGTACGTTCTTCGAATCAGATTCAACGATCATTTACTATCCTACATACACCCACAGATATACATATTTGTTCACCGCGGAATAACCATTTTTATTCAATTTCATATTTGGATTTTGACCTATCATAATCCAACAAGTGGCATAATGAAGAAAATATTTGACATAATAAAATTTATTAGAAACAAACAAATTAACAATGAGAAATTTTGTTAAGAATCCACGCTAATTGTTCCTAGCTAACTGATTACATTTTATTTATCGCAATTTAATTATCGCAATTTACATTCTCGCAATTTTATTTATCGTCATTAAATTTCTGTTATTTACTTTACGCACTTTATTTATCGTCATTAAATTTCTGTTATTTACTTTACGCACTTTAATTATCGTCATTTAATTTCTGTTATTTATTTTTACACACTTTAAATATCGGGACACGTATACAAGGTTTTGACATATCATATCGACGCATATATATATATTATTTGGAATAACCATAGACACTCTATATGCAGTAATGCGGGAGTTAGCTATACAGGGTTGAGGTTGATTCTACAATAATATATATAGTTTGAGTTGTGATCGAGTCTGAGACATGAACACGGGTCACGATACGTTTTAATTAATTCGAATATTATATATTAAATTATATATGAATTATTGGACTGTCAACTGTGGACTATCGACTGTGGACTAATAACATTAGACAATTAAAATGAATTAAAATATTGATTATAATATATGAAACTAAACGATTCTTCAAGGTTGCCACTTGATCTCATCTTAAACCTCATTGTATCTCGACGATTACATTCTGCTTTCAAACCTTTCGTAATTCTTGAAAACACCTCAATCGAGAGGATGAACCAATCGCACTTCATCTACGTAAGAAGAGATTGATGCATATAGTTATGCACTTGAAAACTCTCGAAACCTGAGTAAACGTTTAACACGTATCTGTGATAGCTCCTTTGGCGTTGTTATTACCGAAAATAATTTTACAATCCCTTTCCAAATTAGTAAATTTTGTCACAGCTCCAGCAAGTCAACTTTGACTTTCTGTTCGAAACAACCTTATTATAACCTTGATTTATGTGTGTGCTCTTTTATTGTTACCGGGAAACCTTTTATATTCCACCATATTACCAGCAGACGTACCAGCAACCTCGTTGCTTCTTGGCTTAAATCTTTCTGATAAATCATTATATTTATTCATAGAAACTCTATCATATACTCATCCACATTTTGTAACAATAACTGCCATACCAATTACCGGGATCAGCAATCAAGTACTTTGAAAACTCACAACATATCTACATCAACAGTTATAGGTATACATATAACATTTATCTCTTAGAATTATGATCTTCTATTCCGAAATTCTGAAAAGCACCCAGTCTACAAATCAATACACTGAATGTTGAAAAAGCTAAAGGAAGCAGCAGAAACTACAGACAATCATAAAAAGTTTGATGATAAAGAACAGTATGTTGGTAAAGCTTAGAAAGGTTGGAATTGGAAAATGGATTGAGCAAACTATAAAGGAGACTGTGAACAAATCACAAGGACTAAACTTGTACATTAAGAATCCTGATGATTCTGTTTCTGATGAAATCTTTAGTGAATACCTTACTTCTGACTCCAAAACTCTTGCGGACAAATTTTCTTCGCCATCATTCGATATTAGAAATTCCAAGATATCATCGTATCTTTCATTATAAATATCTTCTATATTTCTGAAGATATTTTCATAACTATTCTTATCTGAAATCATTAATCTCTTCGTGCTATCAGTGTTACATCATATAGAAACTATTAGTTTCTATATTCTGTAAACTTTCGAGCTTAAAATATGAATGTTATTGAAGTAATGTTGGGAACTGATGCATGAGTTAGTATAATATAATGACACTTGATCAACGTGATTATATTACAGTAAGTCATGCTGAGTTTCTAAATGGAACATGATGATTCACAGATTATAACATCATCATGTGTCATGTTACATAACTCTTTCATTCTGATTAACTTCTGAACACAACAAGAAAATATATTCTTGATAGTTCCATTCTCAGTGATTCTGGTAATTTGACAAATCAAATCGTGCTATTACGTTCTTTCTTGTTTAGAACATTAAGCTCATTCAAAACTCCACACCTATGAATTCTGGACCGTTACTTGCGAGAAGAAAACAAAAGCATGAAGCTCCGAAATAGAAAGGGGGTATAAATCGCAGCAAATAGGAGAGAGCATGAACTGTGGATGACAATGATTATAGGAGACAGAAGCAAGGACATCGAAATATAAGGGAAGATATAAAACCCAACAACAACACAGAAATTACAAACCGTGGATATTAATACGAATAGCAATATAAAGGCACGGTATAATTAAGAATAGTATCACCCAAAGTAATAGTAGAAGTAAACAGATTCTTCTGATGGAAGATTGAAAAGAAGGATGACAGAAATGATAATTAGAAAAAATATCAAGGATTAGTACTGGATTAAGCATTTTCACAATCTTTTGGATGTATGAACTAAGAAAGAAAGTATAGGAATGGTGAGAATAATGGAACGGAAGAGCTTAATTTATAGTGGAAATATCAGACAGAGTAATCGAGGCAGATCACCGTATTTAATTATAGAGATCTTAATTCCCTTATTCGCCGAAGAATCAAATCTTTTAGATTTCGAAAATTTTCTTAAAATCCCTTGAATTCCGAAATTCAACCAAGACGACGTTAAAAGTTAAGACGAATCTTATTTTTTTTTAAATTCAACCATGACTAGACAAAAGTATGATGAAAATTATCTTTCTCATTTCACTATTTTGTGATCGCTTCATTCATGCCCTTCTAGTAATCGAATTGTTTTATCCATATTACTCTATGATGATAAAACTCTATTTAACAACTCATATTCATCATGAAAACATTTTTATGTTAACCATGACGACCATACTCAAATTTCGGGACGAAATTTCTTTAACGGGTAGGTACTGTGGCGACCCGAGAATTTTCGACCAAATTTAAACTTAATCATCATATAATTTCGACACAGTTAGCAAAGTCTGTAATATTGAGTCTCTAAATTTTTGAACTGTTTACATACATTCATTTAACTTTAACTGTTTTCGACGATTCACAAACAATTAATTGTAAATAGATATGTGTGCATATATATAAATAACAATTTGAAATATAATTTGAAGTATTATATGTTGTGTTATGAAATATGATATTATAATAATAATTATTTAAAAACATATTTGTATATATAAATAAAGTAAAAAAAATAAATAAATAAATATTAATTGATTGTAATACTTGTTTTATGTTTCGATTGATATTAAGCAAGTTAAATTCAAACTTATGTAATTTTAAAATAAACGGTGATACGAAAATGAGTTCTATAAATTTTAGGCTTATTAAAAATATATTTAGGAACTATTTGTTAAGTTTTAACACTTTTTATATTTTACTCAAAATTGAGAGGGACAGTTGATGTAAATTTTATTTAATAGTTAATGATCAAATTTTATACCATAATAACCAAAATAAATATAGTTAATTTAAAAAAATTTGAGATTTTTCTGTAGACTTTATTCCGCCACTGTTTAACAACGGAGTACGAAATCAAGACCGTAAAAGACGACGGCTAATTTAAATGACACGTTTAATTTGATTGAGTTGTTATAATATTACCCTATTCTAATTATTATTATTTTATATTATTATTATTTCATTCTTCTTAATTGAAAGTATACCCGTGAACGCATTAAATTGATAATAGAGAATTGAGATTACAGGTTTCTTTTGTTTTTATATCCACGTATTGATTCATATCCACAAGTGGTGTTTAATAATCTATTTTTCTGTTATCAATCTATTTCGATCACTATTGTTAATTGATAATCATTGTGGTCACTGCTTTTGTCTTTAAATCTCCTCATCAAATCCTATATAGTTTATATAATTGATACAACTGAGAATTTACACAACACTCTAACTTAATCTTGTTTCCTTTCTTCGTGAACACAAAGCCAAACCCACATCAAAAACCCATCAACTTAATCCATCACCTTAATCACTCTTCTTCGCTACCACTTTAAACCATTGTGAATCACGGTCACCATTAACCGACACTAAACATCACCAATCTATCTTTCTTGTTTCAATCCCTTCATGACCAACCCACCACTTTTCTCCAATTCAAACCTCCATCATCTAAACCTGTTTTAAAAAAACCCTTGTAACCACCATGAGAACCCCCCCCACAACACCACCATAAACTGCCATCACTACCATGATGCACTACAGTTTCTGTTTCAGTTCAATACAAACACCAACATAAAATCATGAAAACACCAAAGCCTTGCTACCTCTCTCTCTTCCATCTCTCTCTCTCTCTCTCATATTATGTTTTTGTTTCGAACCTCCTACTTGCAAACGGTTTTATCTTTCTTGCTCGCTATTGCAGCCCCTGCTGATGCTGTACGTGTTGTTTCTGCTGCTTTACAGTCGTTAAATCATAGCCACACCAGTGCCTAATGCTACGGTTATTATGTTTTTTTTCTTTTTCGTTTTCCTGTTTACAACCGAACCACCATTTTTTTATCTCCTTCTCTACATAAATATGATACATAATAATACCATCACCTGCAACGTCTTTGTTACTGCTCGTTGATGTGTATTCTGTTTCAACCAAAATGAAATGAATGATGATGGATGAGTTAGACAGGTTGTTCCCAAAGTGATACTACCTCTGTCCCTAAATTATTGTCCAGTATTCCATTTTGGGATGTCCCAAATTAATTGTCTACTTCCATAAATAGAAAGGAAAGGAGATATTTCATTGGTGGATCTGGAGAGAGAAGATATTTCATTGGTGGAGAAATAAAGTTAGTGGGATTTTCTAAAACTGTGTGTTTTTTGTCTGGGGACAATTAATCTGTAACGGAGGGAGTAAAAAAAAAATGAGTGGGAATCATTTGTTGATAGTGAAGTATAAATAAGTTAAATTAGTAGTTGTGGGAAACAATAGGGACCATATTCCTTTGGCTTTTGGTCGATTAATATAGGAAACAAGAGAAGTGGACTGTTTTGACACGTTAAACATATTGATCACTATATTTCATTGTTGCTCGCTGCTACCCCTTTTACTTGTTTTGATCGGTTAAATATTACAACCGAAATCTTTTATGGTTTCTAATGGGCTTGTGGATTCAATCTAACACAAAATGGATTATTAATTGGACTTAGTTCATTGGGCCGGGACCCATGAGTTTCGGATAGGCTGCTAAGGTAGTTAATAAACGATGATTGATAGAATAAGAATTACGAACATAAAGATAGTGATTATAATGATATGATTATGTTATGATGTAAGATAGTATGATTATGATGAATAGACGATTAAGATTTGGTAATGAACGGGTTAGATGATGACGGTAATGAGAACATGATATTAATGGTGACTTGATTGGTGCAAGAAAGAAGGAAAACGAAAATGACGAGCTCAATTGCTTCTGTTGTAATTTAAAACGCGAAAAAATAGAAACATGATGATGATCATGATCATGAATATGTGATGATGATACGTATATGATTTAAATGATGATAGATATCGATGAGAAGTGAAGATGATACATGATGATGTTAAGCCCATGATGATGATGATGATCTGTTGTTACGATAATGATATTGTATGAGGAAGATATACAGTTTATTACATATTAAATAGATGACCGAATGGGTTAAAACTATAACAAACGAATGGTCCATTGGTTGGGGGTGTTGTGTGGTTTAAACGAGAGATCTCGAGCCCGGGCACGAGCATTTGTTTTTAGAAAAAGCTTTAAAGGTAGTTTCAATATTATTATTATTATTATTATTATTATTATTATTATTATTATTACTATTATCATTATGAACATAAGAATTATTATTATTAAAAATTATTATCATTTTTATTATCATCGTTATCTTTATTACTAGTATTATCATTATTATTATTTTTACAACAAATAAATATTATGCATATAAAATTATACTTATAATAATATTACATATAATAAACATATTTTTTTTATATAACAAATGATGTAATTTTAATATGATATTAGTCATATATAAATATTAATATAACTATATAAATCTTAGTCATTCTTAAAGATACATACAAATTAAATATATATAATATATAATTTAAGATATAATAAATTTGTTCGATTACAAATATATGTGTTAATATATATAAATGATATATGTTCGTGAATCCGAGATCAACCCTACACTTGTTAAATGACGTCATATGTATTTTTACTACAAAATACAGTATGGTGAGTTTCATTTGCCCTTTTACTCTTTACGTTTTCGGGCTGAGAATACATGCAAATGCTTTATTAACTGTTTTACAATAATTATATGCGTGAGTTTCATTACTCCCTTTTTAAATGCTTTTGCAATATATACTTTTGGGACTGAGAATACATGCGCTGCTTTTATAAATGTTTGACGAAATAGACACAAATACTTAAAACTACATTCTATGGCTGGATTATTAAACCGAATATGCCCCTTTATAGTCTGGTAATCTAAGAATTAGGGAACAGACACCCTAATTGACGCGAATCCTAAAGATAGATCTATCGGGCCCAACAAGCCCCATCCAAAGTACCGGATGCTTTAGTACTTCGAAATTTATATCATGTCCGAAGGAGGATCCCGGAATGATGGGGATATTCTTATATGCATATTGTGAATGTCGATTACCAGGTGTTCAATCCATATGAATGATATTTTTGTCTCTATGCATGGGACGTATGTTTATGAGAAATGGAAATATGAAATCTTGTGGTCTATTAAAATTATGAAATGATTATTTATGTTAAACTAATGAACTCACTAACCTTTTGGTTGACACTTGAAAGCATGTTTATTCTCAGGTATGAAAGAAATCTTCCGCTGTGCATTTGCTCATCTTAGAGATATTACTTGGAGTCATTCATGACATGTTTTAAAAGACGTTGCATTCGAGTCGTTACGTTCATCAAGATTATTATTAAGTCAATTATAGTTAGATATATTATGAAATGGTATGCCTACCGTCAACTTTCGATGTAATGAAAGATTGTCTTTTCAAAAACGAATGCAATGTTTGTAAAATGTATCATATAGAGGTCAAGTACCTCGCGATGTAATCAACTGTTGTGAATCGTTTATAATCGATATGGACATTGTCCGGATGGATTAGGACGAGTCTTCACAGAGTGTCATGATATGAACCACGAGCCGGTAACATCAAAGTGTGAACCACGAGCCGGTAGCATCAAGTGTGAACCACGAGCCGGTAGCACTATAAAATGAAGCGTGAACCACGAGCCGGTAGCACTATAAAATGAGGCGTGAACCACGAGCCGGTAGCGCCAAAGTGTGAACCACGAGCCGGTAGCACTATAAAATGAGGCGTGAACCACAAGCCGGTAGCATCAAAGTGTGAACCATGAGCCGGTAACACTATAAAGGAGTATGACTCAAATGCGTAGTAGCGTGAACCAAAGAGCCGGTAGCGTATAGCATTACGTATGGTGTGAACCACGAGCCGGTAGCACCATAGCATTATGGTTAACCATATGGTTTGTGTATGTGTTGTAGTGTAGCATATTATATTGTTTGAGTATATGCTATTGATTATGCTAGCTTGCGATATTGGAGGTTATTAGCTTTATACTTGAGATGGATGCTAATTATATTGCTAACATGTATGCGGTATGTGTGTAAGTGATTACAAGTAGGTACATTATATATGTACATGTATAGTTATTGCATTCAATAAGCTTTATGCTTACCCCTCTCATTGTTTACTGTGACGCCCCGTACAAAACCATCGTGTACGATTCGTCAACAACATGATCTTTACACGGTCAAACACTACATGCTGTTTGGAAACCAGTTTTGCATTCATAAAAAGATAGCGTTTACAAAAGATAACATGCTTACTAGAAGCGTTAACATAAGTATGTGACCCACAGGTCGTTACAAAGCCATTATTTGAAAATAACATAAGTTACGAATGCAAGATAAAAGTGTCATGATTGAGACATCTCTAAGTAATGCAGCGAAAATCTAACACAGCAGGTCCATAACAGCAAGTCTATAACACCAAGACAACAAGTCTAACAGCGGAAGCAACAACGTCTAAGCACCTGAGAAATACACGCTTTAAAAGTCAACACGAATGTTGGTGAGCTATAGTTTGTAATCAGTAAAGTAATGTAGACCACGAGATTTCAGTGCTTCAACCAGCAGTTTAAATCAGTATGAAAAGTATATGCTTAACCGTGGGCACCCGGTAACTAACTTAACGTAATAGTAATACCCCCTAAAAGTACACTTGGCGAGTGCGTATGTCCTCGAAGTATCAAACACCCGTTAAATGCTAGCTCGACTAGCCCGAGTAGGGATGTCAGACCCTATGGATCCATATCTAATATTCGCGTTCACCGGTTCAAAAACCCATGATTAAACGTTACCATGCTAAGGGGAATGCTTATGCCGTTATATAACCCGCACATATGTAAAGTTTAATTACTCGTGTCAAGTAAGTAAAACAGAAAAAGCGCATATATTCTCAGTTCCAAAAATAGTATAAGTAAAAAGGGAAGCTATAACTCACAGCGAATAAGCAATAAAAGTCGATACGAAATGTATGCAGGTAGTAAGTCGGTCCGAAAGGTCGTCAACCTAAGTCAAAGGTCACTAGGTCAGTATGTTGTCCCAAAAGGTTAAAAGTGAATAAATTAAGTTTAAGTGTCATCATCGACATCATCATTATCATCATCATTCATCAACACTAAGGTAAGTTTAACAAGAATAGAGATCGAAACAATAGGCTGACTTCAGACATCTGTTACGACCTCTATACGAATCGAAAAGACACGTAGTTAGTGGCTATGACTCCGTATGTGAGTCCTCTAACCACTGACCAATTTTCAGAACCTAACTCGTCTTCGTTTGACCGTGGCGATGGTTTTAGTGCGAGTAGGTCAGAAATTTCAGCACAACGTTACAAGGGTGTAGTGACTTTCGGAAGGCCATAAATCCTAAACCGTATATCGGATTAAGTCGAGGCCTAAACGAAAAGTCATATACTTGAAAAGAAATATCTGAAAATTAATTTTCCAGAAGCCCAGGAGTCTGATCAGACCCCGAAAAACAGCAAACAAGTGCTCCGGTGAGGTTCTTGGTGCTAGATGCTCATCACGGTTCTCATCCTTGATGATTGTAAGCTTCAAGTGTACAACTCTTTGATGTTTTAGCATCACTTTGACCAAGGTTCAACCATCAACACACAGCTAAGAGTAAAATCTATCATTCTACAAGTTTTGAACATCAAGATTGCCTCTTTATTGCATAAATCCAATAAAGCTTCAACCTTTGTCCATTTTACACAAGTTCATGCATCTATATCATATGTGATGATGAAGACTTGATCTTTATCATCACAACAAATACAAAAAGGTTCCAAGTAAGTGAGATCTACAATAATAACTTAGATCTCAAGTATTAAGAAAACTGTAAGCTAGAAAGCTTGAATCTTTACAAGATTAATGAGACCATAAGCTAGAAAGCTAAGATCTTTAACAAAATAATGAAAGTAATGAGACCATAAGCTAAAAAGCTAAGATCTTTAACATAATAATGAAACCCTAAGCTAAAAAGCCTGGATCTTTAGTGTTCTTGAAGACCTTGAAGCATAAAGCTTGGATCTTTAAGATACATGAAGATTACAAACACAAGTTTGAATCTTTATAACAAAATAACAAGATTAAAGCTAAAAAGATTTAGATCTACAAAATAAGTGAAGATTCAAAGCTAGAAAGCTTGAATCTTCCATGTTCTTGAAGGATTCAAACCCAAGTTTGAATCTGTAAGATATAACAAGATCAAAAGCTAAAAGCTAGATCCATAAAATGATGATGATGATGTCGTGTAGATGAAGGGAAGAAGAAGAAGAAGAAGAAGAAAAAAATCAAAAACTTACACTTTTTTAGAGTGAGAAAGACTAGAGAGAGAATTAGAGAGTAAGTGTGTGTAAATTGCAAATGAGATCAAGTGTGAAATGAGTGAAATAAGGCTTGTATTTATAGGTGGTGAGGAGGTGGGAGGGGTGTTTAGGCCGTGGGTTATGGTGGGGGATAAGGGGGACACATTTTTGCTTTTTGGTTAATGGTTGTCTAAAGTTGGTGCTTATGTTAGGATCACATGCAACATTAAGGATAATGCTTAACAAAAATGCTAGTATGTTCCCTCTAATAAATGGGAATTTGTCTTTCATTAATATGGGTCACTAACTTATTTAAATTGGGCTAATTAAATAGTCCACTAGCTAGTGTAGGGTGGGCTAAAGTCCAACAAGGTAGAAAGTCCAACAAGACTAACTAGTGTGCTCTAGTAAATTACTAAGCGTAAATAAGCATCCAAAAACCCAAGTAATTGTTATTACAAAATAACAATTAGTATTACGTAGTCATAATATTCCGATTATGACCAAAGTTAATCGTGTACCAAGTACATAGCTCGTTTCAAACGTCAAGTGACACCAACAGTCATAAAAGCTTTCGGGGATCAAGTTAAGTGATTACACACTTAATAGCACGTTGTAAGATATTAATGAAAGTAATTAATCATTAAATAAGATCCCAAAGCATAAACTAGCTCAGTACATACATATACGCAGTTTCGTGAAAGCACAAAGCACAAAAGCAAGTCGAAAAAGCCGGATCGTTACATTACCCACCTGTTAAAGAAAATTTCGTCCCGAAATTTTGGGGAGTGACCAACAATGGTACCGTTTTTAAATAAGAATGAGCGTATCAAAGTTTTGTGAGACTCGTGGGCTCAGAAGTGAGTTATTTACCTTGAAAGGTACTTGGGCGTAAGAATAGGTATGTGCCGTTAATTAAGTCTCTTGTCCTAAGAGATCAACAAACTGATTCCGTTTCTAGTTAACATGAGTATGTCATCTGAATATACACCCATAAAAGGAAAGATGATGTTTTTAGCCTTACAAGCATCTTCAGTAAGCTGGGTGCATGAAATGCATCATGAATGTTACCAAACTCATCTAAAACATTGAGCGCTTATGTCGCAATACAAAGCTGACAGGTAGTATGGAAAACATGGTGATCATGACCATGAGATTTGATGTCTGGATAGTGTTAGCCATGGATTTTACTAATCCCTTGATTTCGGATGGAGACCATAGGCATAAAGAACTCGATATTTAAGAAACGTTTCATTTGAATAAATGAATTGAAATTTTTAGTTGAAAGTGACTAATCAGACTTACATGCAATGCAAGCCATAACTATTTATAGCGTCTTCAAGACGGTCTGAACGAACAATGAAGGATATCACCCAGTTTAACATTCTGCATGTGAACTTATCCTTGGATGGAATGGAAGCACAGTTCCATAACGTAACTTTATCCTTTCAGTTACATGTTGAAGTTAGGGTTAACATTAACTAGAACAACATATAGTTGTAATCAACGAAGGAAGAAATATGTATAGTATCCACATCAGTGTCGTAAATGTTTTAAGCAGTCCCCTTCCAAGAGGATAACAAGGTTCATAGATTCTCAAAGTATCTTATATTACATTTCCGAAAGAAAATCGCACGAAAAGTGTGATCTTTGAACGAGAGTGAACTCTTCGAGCGGTTCGTTCTGAATTTATCCTTATACTTAAGGGGATGCGCGGATGAGAAGATACGTGAACTCTTGGTCCTAAAGAATGGTTTTCTCCAAGTGAAAAGAATTTCAAAAATGATTCTTGTATCTGAACATACTGATTCATAGAGGTGATGTTTACGAGAGTGTTGCGATTAGCCGTGAAATATTTAGAGTAGAAACCCGCCTAGTGCCTTTCCTACAATGAGGTGACCATTGAGTGTATCTCGGAAAACTGATTTATCGGCCCACGTTTTTGCCAGGTCTAACCTTAAGGGGAACATTTCATGAGCGTAAAGACTTCTTAACAAGTTTTATAAAACTGCCATCCAAAGTGGCTCAAGAGTTTTTAACAAAGATCTTAATAGTAAGCTTCATCCCTAACGGAGGGCGAGAAGAAGTGTGATCCATACATGGTGTAGTTTAATACGAAAACCTTTAGTAAAATCAACCAAGAAAGTTTTGAAAAACCTTTAAACTTTTGATGAGTCAACATAAACGGAACGAAGTTTTTAGTAATTTTAGAAGTATGTACAACGTGTACTATTTTGCACAAAACCATTTGTCTTAAGTTAAACAACTCATCAAAGGAGCGATTTTTAAAGAATTTGAAGGTATCACTTAGTATGTACCAACCATAATAAGTAAAGGTAAACTTGTTAACTTAATTATATACATACATATATGATTTTATAAATCGCATAAGTGACAGAAAAATTTTATTATTTTCATTTGTCCATAAATCTCGTGAATACCGCACAAATAAACAACGTGTAAAATTTTTGATAAGCATAGTTTTTCGTATTTCAGAGGTTACGAGTTGAAAAAGATCGAGTGAAAAATTCTTGAATTTTCGAGTGACATGTTACTAAGTAATGAAAACTAATGAATTAAATATAGTTTTGATAATTATCAGAACATAATTCTTTGGGCAAAAAATGTTCACGTTGTAGTGACCCGAAAAATTTCGACTTATTTTGAACCAAAATCTATTTGTAATTTAATATTTCTGACACGATAAGCAAAGTCGATAATGTTGAGTCACAAAATTTCTGAACTGTTTACAAGGATTCATTTGACCTTTGGCTACTCCCGACGATTCACGAACAATTGTTTGTAAATAGATATGTATATATATATATATATATATATATATATATATATATATATATATATATATATATATATATATATATATATTATAAATGTAAGTATTAGAAATAATAAACTGTAATTGAATAATTAGAATTGTATATGTAAAATAATATACAAGAAAAGAAAGTTGTTATTAAAATAAATCTATATATAAATATATATATTACTACACATAATTACTATTAGATGTATATTGTAATATATATAAGTAAAAGATATAAATATTATCTGTTGAAATTTACAATATCTATTTCTATTATGAAATAATAAAATAAATAAATATATAATACTTAAATATATATAAAACATTACTAATATATTCATATTACATATATAATATATGATGTAACTAATACGCAAACACAATCATATAATGATATATAAAATGTGTAAATATAAAATATTCAATATATGTTACTATGTAATATATTATATTACATAATTAATAATAAATAAAATTAAGATATTAAATTTGATTATAAATTAAAATATAGCTACTATAGTAATATTATTATCACTTTCAATATTAATATCAACATTAACATTTTTTAAATTCATTATTTTATATTGATATAAAATTTGATGTATATCAATATTATTATTAACATTATTATTATCATTGTTAATATTAATATAATTAGTATTAGTATTATTATTATCAATAATAATATTATTATTATAATTTTCATTAATATTATTATTATTGTGATATATTATTTTTTGTTATCATTATTATTATTATTATTGTTATTATTGTTATTATTGTTAATATTATTATGAATATTATTAGTATTATTATTAACATAATTATAATTATCAATTTTTAATATTAAATTAAATATACAATATAAAGAAAATATATACCCGTGATTATATCTATATTCCTACCATTTTATTTTTTTCTGCTTTTTCTTCCTTTGATCAGGAATCTGTCGACTTCATGGGCATTACAGACAAACATTAATCACTCAATCTCACTATATGATTCACTCCTTGCTGCATATTACCAATATAACTAATAGACAAAATTTGTCTTACTTGTTATGAATAGTACTATTTAGTTTTTTACTTTTCACAAATCAAACCCCCTAACTTCTATTAAAATACAAATCAAACCCCCCACTTTATACCTATATTCAAAATTATTAGACTAACATCAAAAATACTGAATAATAACACCCACCACGCTTTACCGACTTGTACACTGTGCTCAAACAGTAGGACCCACATAGCCACTACGGTGCTATTTTTTTTGTTTCCAACGATAAAAGAAGCAACTTTCTTAAAAGGAAAAACCCTTCAATGCTACCAAAAAATGTCGAAAAACATTCTTTTTTACAAAATAGATCAACTAATATTAACGCTAAAAGAAGCAACTTTCACAAAAGGAACAACCCTTCAATGTTAGATGTCGATTTTTTTTTTTTTACAAAATAGATCAAGACTTTTTTTTTTAACTCGCATTCAAAACGAAGCCCCCGGTGCGAAGCGAGGGCTCTACTACTAGTTGTAAAACAAAAGCAGAAAAATATAATGAAGTCCAAAAACCGTTCCCTGTTCTTGATACATTTTTTACCATAACTCAAATTCGAACGAATCCTCAAAATCCATTAATGCAGCAGTGTTAGGAATTGTCCATTTAAACTATCTGTAAGTTTTCAATCCTCAAATCTTTCTATTAAATTTTAATTTTGGAGTCAAAGTTATACTTTAAAAAGTCAACAAAAATTGTTCATTAAGAAATTCGAGGTGGTTTTGATGTTTCAGGTTAAATTGTCGAATCCTAAAGTTTCTAGGAATGATTTAACACATAATTCATGTTATAATTTTTGTCCAAAACAGCCTTGAATTCGATATTTAATTTTTAGTTCATGTTCTTGAATTTTGAAAAAGCAAAAACTCGAATCTGAATTTCATTTAAAAATCTATAAATGTAGTTGTGTTAGGATTACTATAAACGATCTTTCTTCAAAATTAGAGGTTCCAATTCTTTAAATTGAGTGAGAATTTACGGGTCAAAGTTCTTTAAAATAAAAAGTCAAATAATGTTCTTCGATCAAATTGGTGCAATCTGTTATGATTTAGGTTCAACTGAGGATACAAGTGTATTCTAATGATCCTTTGAAAGATATTTTCTGTAGATAACAATGTCTCAAAACGTATCAAACGAGAAATAATTAAATTTTTTTTCTTTCTAACCGTCGGCAACAGGATATTTTTTATTTTTTTTTTGTAATTTTTTTTCTTTTTCCTTTAGTAGTCATTAATTAAAATCACAATTACAATTAGTTTCTAATTAGGATTATATAAGATAAATCAAACCTTAATTTGAAGTGGGACTATTCCCTGGTCGATTACAGTTAAGTAGAGGAAGAAGGAATTATGAAGCAGAATATACGGTTTATATAAAAATGGGTTGGTAATAAATCAGAAAAGGTGAAACAGAGGGATGGTTAGTGGTGTGTGTGGTTATTCGGGAGTTCGCGGGTTCGAGCCCGGCTATGGGCACTTTTTTTAAAAGGGCTTTAAAGGTAGATTTCTTTTTTTTATAATTATAATTATTATTATTATTATTATTATTATAATTATTATAATTATTATAATTATTATAATTATTGTTATTATTATTATTATTATTATTATTATTATTATTATTATTATTATTATTATTATTATTTTTATTATTATTATTATTATTATTGTTATTACTATGATTATTATTATTATTGTTATTATTAGTATTATTGTAATTATTATTATTAATATCATAGTTATAAGAATTATAAGTATTACTAATGTTATTATTATTATCATTAAAGGTTATTATTATTATTATTATTATTATTATTATTATTATTATTATTATTATTATTATTATTATTATTATTATTATTATTATTATTATTATTATTATTATTATTATTATTATTATTATTATTATCATTAGGTATTAGAATTATAATTATTATTAGTATTATTATTATTAAGTATTACGAACATTAGTTATTAGTATTATTATTATTACTAATACAAGTATTAGTTACCCATTAATATTATCATAACCCTAGTTACAATTATGATTATTATTAACAAAAGTATTTTATTAAGATTACCAATAATAATAAGATTGTTATAATTATTATATTCAAAATAAGTGTTATTATGAAGTAATAGGATTATTAATATTATCATTATTAATATCAAAAACTACCTTTTTAAAACAGATAAATATTTTGTATATAAAATATACTTATTATATATACTAAAATTATATTAGAATTTCATATAAATATATATATATCAAACCTATTAATATTAGTTACATAAATACATACAAGTAATAAAACTATCGATTTTTAAATATAACATTTAAACAAGTACGTATGTAAATATGGATATATTAATATAACTATATGAAGATTAACCATTTTAAATATATACTCAAATTAAATATACAAATTAAAGATATAATAAATAAATTGTTCAGTTACGATTATATCTTTTAATATATATATATATATATATATATATATATATATATATATATATATATATATATATATATATATATATATATATATGAATGGTATATGTTCGTGAATCTGAGGCCAACCCTGCATTGTTCAGTTTCGTCATATGTTTTTTTACTACAAAATACAATATTGTGAGTTTCGTTTACTCCCTTTTAAATGCTTTTGCAATATATATTTTTGGGACTGAGAATACATGTGCGGATTTTATAAATGCTTTACGAAATAGACACAAGTAATCGAAATTACGTTCTATGGTTGGATTATCGAAATTGAATATGCCCATTTTTAGCTTGGTAGCCTAAGAATTAGGGAAATGGCCCCTAATTGACGCGAATCCTAAAGATAGATCTATGGACCTTGACACGTCCCATTCGGGTTATGAATGCTTTAGTACTTCGATTATCATGTCCAATGAGAGTCCCGGAATGATGGGTATATTCTATATGCATCCTGTTAGTTCGATTATCAAGCGTTCACCATATGAATGATTTTTATCTCTATGCAGTTTGCGAAATGCCTGATATGAGATGATGTTATTAAAAATGAAATGAAAATCTTGTGGTCTATTAAATTAATGGAAATGATTGTTATGATAAACTAATGAACTCACCAACCTTTTGGTTGACACTTGAAATCATGTTTATTCTCAGGTTTGAAAGAAATCTTCCGCTGTGAATTTGCTCATTTTAGATATATTACTTGGAGTCATTCATGACATATTTCAAAAGACGTTGCATTCGAGTCGTCGAGTTCATCAAGATTATTACTAAGTCAATTATAGTTGGATATATTATGAAATGTTAGGCATGTCGTCAACTTTCGATGTAATGAAAGTTTGTCTTTTAAAAACGAATGCAATGTTGTAAAATGTATCATATAGAGGTCAAGTACCTCGCAATGTAACCAAATGTAATGTATTCATCCAGATGGATTAGGACGGGCCATTATACACGTGTGAAGCCATTGCTAAAAAGTGAGGTATGAATGATAGAGCATGAGGATGAGAAGTTAATCGCTTCTTGACTTTGAAAAATGTCAAACAGGTTATGATTAATACTAAAGTTGGAATACTGATGGTGTTAGTATCACTAAATGAGAATCCCCTGGAATAAGTCAGGACTTAGAGTTATGTAAGAAAGAGCATCGTTCCAACAGGTGTGGCGAATAAGATCCTTGGGGTAATGCAATAATTTTGAATGGTTTAAGTGTTAGTGGATGCCCGATGGCTCTGCATGACGTGGCGGTAGTGCCTTCAACACATACACACACGCATGAATCTCTCGATTTTGACGGTCAAGTCTTCATGATGATTTGGATACGAATAAGCAACGAAAATTTTATAGAAATTGTTTAAGGTGACAATGTAAGAAAAGAAACGAAGTTCTTAGTAAACTAGAGTTATGTACAATACGTACCATTTAAAGTAAAATATCTTTTGAAAAAAAGATTTGGTTTGTAAAAGTGAAAGTAAAATTTCATATGTATTTGTCAAAAATAAGTAATCATTTGCTTTATTTTATATAGCATATACGATTTTAAAATTTGTACGAATGGCAAATAAAATGAATTTACTTTTATAAAGCTTTGAGAGGATCGTACAGTAAATTTTTGGCAAACAAAATTTTCATATTTCGGAGGTTACAAGTTGGGAAAAGATTCATGAGTAAAAGATTTTTGAAATTTTTCGGGTGATATGTGAGCAAAAATGTTACGAGGTAATGAAAACTGTTGAATTTAAATGTGGTTGATGACTATTAGTAGGGCATAAGTCCTTCGACCAAAAATACTTAAGTGTAAAGTTGTTGCTTATAAGTGAGATACGAAAGGGTGAGTATGAGGATGAGAATTAACTACCCATTGATTTTGGAAAATTTCAAATTGGTATGACTAATATCGAAGTAAGAAGGATGATGGTGTGATTATCATCAAATTAGAAATCTCTCGGAATAAGTTAGGATTCAGAGTCGCGTAAGTATGAGTATCAAATAAGATTCTTGGGTAGTCCTTAATATAGAATTTGAATCGCTGAAGTGACGGGATACAATTTCCTTTATGTATCGTTGTGCAAGTTTATCCATTGTATCGGTTCCTTTCATGGTTAGAAAGTAAGCAGATTTGGTGAGATGGTCAATAATAACCTAGATAGTGTCCTAACCGCCTACCGTTTTCGGTAGTTCGTGATGAAATCCATTGTTATTCATTCCTATTTCCATTGTGGGATTTCGGGCTGTTGAAGTAACCCAGATGGCTTTTGGTATTTGGCTTTGACCTTTTGTGCCTTCATGCAACTAATAAGGTTTAGCTTCGGCTACTTCTCTCCTCGTAAACTATTAATGGTTCTCCATTCTCGCGATGTATATGAATAATCTTCTCACTATAAATAACTTTCACTTTCATCCTTGAAAGCCAATCCGTTCCAACTATTTCATCAAAGCTTCCTAACTTGATGAGTATTAGGTTAATCCTAAAGTCCATTCCAACTATTACATCAAGCTTCTCAAATTGATGGGTGTTAGGTTAATCTTAAGGTTCATTCCAACTAAATCTTATTATACTACCGTGGAAAATTCTATCAAACTTCTCAAATAACATCAGCTTTTGCGTAGGTAACTAATCCTTTCCAACCACTACTTTAAAACTTCCAAGTTTTGTTGACATGAGGTCATCTCCAAATGACCCACTTGTTAATTTTAAGGTAATACCTTAAATTATTCCTCTATCTCTGCCAGCTTACCATTTGCTTGTCCTATAGAATACTTAACCCTCATGGTTGTTGATGGCTTATTATTCATGACACTAAGGTCCTTAGATATAAGGTTTCTATCACTCTAGTAATAAACAACCTTGAGAAAATAAAATGTTGTGATGAATCGTCCCCTAACTATATCAGGATCCATGCGAGTCTCCATAACGATTGCTCTACCGCAAGTAAGTCCAAAGTTTTTCCTAATTGGGAACTTTTTCCTTAAGTGTCCTGGATGTCTATATCTATAACAGATTTTCGGGTTATCAATTCTGCAATCTAGGCCCTTCTTGTATAGTATCTAGGCTAAGTGGTTCCTCTAACAGACCATAATGCGTATACTCAAGTGATTCCTACCAAAATTTCCTTTGAATCACTTCATATTCCTTATATAGTAGCATTGGGACTTCTGCATGATTTACTTCAATATAATCACGCTGGCCTGGCTCATTATATTGTACTAAATCGTACGTTCACTCCAATATCACTCCATATGGTCAATGTAACGTGATCACTCCAAGTTCTACTCAATTTCATCTAACGGTGCTTTATCTATGCTATCTCAAAACAAAATCTACGAAATTAATCTCACGGTTTCTCGGTGTGGGTACGTAGGTTCCGTAGGTCATGCGTCAATGCCTAAATGTCCCGAAATTTCTTCAAAATGTTCGGGTTTGGGTAATGTCGTTAGGTTCCTTTTTAGAAATTCAATCTGGGTCTCGTGTCGAGTTGTACGTGTAACAAGTAGTAATACGATATGTTCTTGAGGCGACTCCTAAGTCTTTGGGTATGGCTGGGCATCAGTGGAAGGCACTCTGACCTTGTGAAAGGAGATGTCCTCCTAACTTCTCCAATGCCTAAGAGTGTTAGGGACCTAAGTCCAGAAGTGTCGTTAGATTGTCGAGTAGTGGTGAAGAATGAAAGAGATAAGTGACGGTCATGAAAGCGTACGAGATAAAGTCAGCTTGCGGAAACTGAACAACCTTCTAATGTTCATACGTCGTACATGGCTAATTAGGGTGAGCTCGGGGTGCGGTTACTCCGACAAGTCCTCGCATATTTCCTCCTCCGAGGATTAACTTTAACGGGCGTGTAATCCGAGGGGTACTCCTTCTAGATTGCGTGATGTAATGTTTCGATCTCTGGAACGGTGGATCAGTAGTAACAGGTGGATTACATTATTAGTTCTTAGGGTTAGACGAGTGGGAAAGTAGTTCAGAAAAACATCTGAACTGGGAAGAATAAGTTCTCCAAGTCGGTACAGCGAATAGCAAACATGTAGCAAGAGCGTAATCAGGCATAACAACTATAGCAGCCTAGATCGTCTATAGCAGTACGTAGCATGGCAATAGTAACAGTATCATATCGAAGTAACATGCTAAAAGCATATAGTAGCATGCAGTAGCGAGAATAAGCAAAAGCATACAACGAGTTTACATAGCAGTAAAAGGAAACGGTAGCATGCAGTAAGTTCATATAGCAGTAGAAGTAAGCAGTGGCATGCAGTAGTAGTAAGCAGTAACGTGCAGTAATATAACACAGTAGCATGCAGCAGGTTCCGCAGAAACAAGTAAATGAGCAAGTTGTAGATTAGTCCTATTAGTGAATCCTACTCGACTCGGTCAAGACGCACTAATGCAACCTAATTCCCTACAACCAATGCTCTGATACCAAATGTGACGCCCCGTACAAAACCATCGTGTACGATTCGTCAACAACAGGATCTTTATACGATCAAACACTACATGCTGTTTGAAAACCAGTTTTGCATTCATAAAAAGATAGCGTTTACAAAAGATAACATGCTTACTAGAAGCGTTAACATAAGTATGTGACCCAAAGGTCGTTACAAAGCCATTATTTGAAAATAACATAAGTTACGAATGCAAGATAAAAGTTTCATGATTGAGACATCTCTAAGTAATGCAGCGGAAATCTAACACAGCAGGTCCATAACAGCAAGTCTATAACACCAAGACAGCAAGTCTAACAGCGGAAGCAACAACGTCTAAGCACCTGGGAAATACACGCTTTAAAAGTCAACACGAATGTTGGTGAGCTATATTTTGTAATCAGTAAAGTAATTTAGACCACGAGATTTCAGTGCTTCAACCAGCAGTTTAAATCAGTATGAAAAGTATATGCTTAACCGTGGGCACCCGGTAACTAACTTAACGTAATAGTAATACCCCCTAAAAGTACACTTGGCGAGTGCGTATGTCCTCAAAGTATCAAACACCCATTAAATGCTAGCGCGACTAGCCCGAGTGGGGATGTCAAACCCTATGGATCCATATCTATTATTCGCGTTCACGTGTTCAAAAACCAATGATTAAACGTTACCGTGCTAAGGGGAATGTTTATGCCGTTATATAACCCACACATATATAAAGTTTAAGTACTCGTGTCAAGTAAGTAAAACATAAAAAGTGCATGTATTCTCAGTTCCAATAGTATAAGTAAAAAGGGAAGCTATAACTCACAGTGAATAAGCAGTAAAAGTCGTTACGAAACGTATGCAGGTAGTAAGTCGGTCTGAAAGGTCGTCAACCTAAGTCAAAGGTCACTAGGTCAGTATGTTGTCCCAAAAGGTTAAAAGTGAATAAATTAAGTTTAAGTGTCATCATCGACATCATCATTATCATCATCATTCATCAACACTAAGGTAAGTTTAACAAGAATAGAGATCGAAACAAAAGGCTGACTTCGGACAGCTGTTACGACCCCTATACAAATCGAAAAGACATGTAGTCAGTGGCTATGGCTCCGTATGTGAGTCCTCTAACCTCCGACCAATTATTAGAATCTAACTCGTCTTCGTTTGACCGTGGCGACAGTTTTAGTGCGAGTAGGTCAGAGATTTCAGCACAACATTATAAGGGCGTAGTGACTTTCGGAAGGCCATAAATCCTAAACCGTATATCGGATTAAGCCGAGGTCTAAATGAAAAGTCATATACTAGAAATGAACTATCTGAAAATTAATTTTTCAGAAGCCCAGGAGTCTGATCAGACCCCGAAAAACAGCAAACAAGTGCTCCGGTGAGGTTCTTGGTGCTTGATGCTCATCACGGTTCTCATCCTTGATGCTTGTAAGCTTCAAGTGTACAACTCTTTGATGTTTTAGCATCAATTTGACCAAGTTTCAACCATCAACACACATATAAGAGTAAAATCTATCATTCTACAAGTTTTGAACATCAAGATTGCCTCTTTATTGCATAAATCCAATAAAGCTTCAACCTTTGTCCATTTTACACAAGTTCATGCATCTATATCATATGTGATGATGAAAACTTGATCTTTATCATCACAACAAACACAAAAAGGTTCCAAGTAAGTGAGATCTACAATAATAACTTAGATCTCAAGTATTAAGAAAACCCTAAGCTAGAAAGCTTGGATCTTTACAAGATTAATGAGACCATAAGCTAGAAAGCTAAGATCTTTAACAAAATAATGAAAATAATGAGACCATAAGCTAAAAAGCTAATATCTTTAACATAATAATGAAACCCAAAGCTAAAAAGCTTGGATCTTTAGTGTTCTTGAAGACCTTGAAGCATAAAGCTTGGATCTTTAAGATACATGAAGATTACAAACACAAGTTTGAATCTCTATAACAAAATAACAAGATTAAAGCTAAAAAGATTTAGATCTACAAAATAAGTGAAGATTCAAAGCTAGAAAGCTTGAATCTTCCATGTTCTTGAAGGATTCAAACCCAAGTTTGAATCTTTAAGATATAACAAGATCAAAAGCTAAAAGCTAGATCCATAAAATGATGATGATGATGTCGTGTAGATGAAGGGAAGAAGAAGAAGAAGAAAAAAATCAAAAACTTACACTTTTTAGAGTGAGAAAGACTAGAGAGAATTAGAGAGTAAGTGTGTGTAAATTGCAAATGAGATCAAGTGTGAAATGAGTGAAATAAGACTTGTATTTATAGGTGGTGAGGAGGTGGGAGGGGTGTTTAGGCCGTGGGTTATGGTGGGGGACAAGGGGGACACATTTTTTCTTTTTGGTTAATGGTTGTCTAAAGTTGGTGCTTATGTTAGGATCCCATGCAACATTAAGGATAATGCTTAACAAAAATGCTAGTATGTTCCCTCTAATAAATGGGCATTTGTCTTTCATTAATATGGGTTACTAACTTATTTAAATTGGGCTAATTAAATAGTCTACTAGCTAGTGTAGGGTGGGCTAAAGTCCAACAAGGTAGAAAGTCCAACAAGACTAACTAGTGTGCTCTAGTAAATTACTAAGCGTAATTAAGCATCCAAAACCCCAAGTAATTGTTATTACAAAAAATAACAATTAGTATTACATAGTCATAATATTCCGATTATGACCAAAGTTAATCGTGTACCAAGTACATAGCTCGTTTCAAACGTCAAGTGACACCAACGGTCATAAAAGCTTTCGGGGATCAAGTTAAGTGATTACACACTTAGTAGCATGTTGTAAGATATTAATGAAAGTAATTAATCATTAAATAAGATCCCAGAGCATAAACTAGCTCAGTACGCACATATACGCAGTTTCGTGAAAGCACAAAGCACAAAAGCAAGTCGAAAAAGCCGGATCGTTACATTTACCCTTTTATAGGTATTGTGATTGTGAAGCTAACTAGTTGTTAGACTAGACGCGTAGGGGCGCTTGGGCACGATGGGGTAGCTTTTGGATAATTGGACGCGGATTGGGGATTTAATAGTCCTCGGGATTATGCTCTTGGTATCGGGTTGAGTTATTGAGTATTAACCCGTGTTTGTGTGATTGGTTTATTATTATAAATGCTGTTGTAATGTGTCATTTGTGTACCAAGGGTCGTTATAAATTGTTAAACGTGCCGTTATGGTATTAAGTATTGGTTAAAACTATTTGGAATGGTTTATGTAAAGTGGATGTTTAATGGGAGTTAACTTATAAAAAAAAATGTGCTTCGTTTTTGGTAAATGGAAATTGGGGTTGTTACAAAATCGAAGGAGGAGGCAATGAGGTTTTTATAATAAATAAAATTGCTAATTTGGCTCAAGACATTCCAAGGGTTTTTTTATCACTTTTTCTTGAATATGGTTTGATTTTCTTTTTCTTCTTTATTTTTTGTTTTGTTTTATCCTTACTACTAGGTGTTTTTTTAACATGATTTTTTTAATAAGTTAATTTTTTTCTCTTTCACATTTTTACCTAACATTTATTCTTTTTACGTTTTGATAAACTGTTTAATCAAATTAAATTATTTAACAGAACATATACTATATAACAAAGGTCAACGACCGTGTATTGTAACAATGTTGTCTCCTATTTTTTGTAGTTACACATTTGACATTTATTTTTTACTTTGTCTTTTAAGATATTTTTTATGGAATTTTCCCCTTTGCATTGCAGTTTCCTTTTTAGCTCATCAATGTGGTCCTTTGTGTTATAATATAGAATATATATTATATAAATGGATAGTCAATTATTGATACACAAAAGTAATATTATTGTATTACATAAACTTGTGATATTTTTGCTATAAATAGCCATGAATGCAAGCATTAAACTTGCACCATTTCTCACACTTACAAAGTGTTTCTTTCTTTCTCTCCATTATCATCTTTGTTCTTACACTTCATTATTAGTATTCTTAATCAAGAATCAAACCACTAAAGGTAGTTATAATCCTACTGAATTATAACATCAAGAATCAAACCACTAAAGGTAGTTATAAGCCTACTGAATTATAACATGTTATCAGCACGATAATCTTAATACTAAATATGATTGGCTCTGCCACCTAAATGATATATGGTCGGTTATACCACCTGAAAAATATATGGTCGACACTGTCGCCTAATTATCATTTATGTTTACTAATATTTATATTTCTGTTATATAACATTTATTTATGATTGCTTACACATGGTCGACACTGTCGCCTACTTATCATTATGTTATCTTAAATTTATGTTTAGTGTTTATATACTTATGAATATAAATTGACTCTAATTTATCATGTTGTTTGTTTTAATTTTTGATAATAGAAAATGTCGAATCTGGAAAAGCTTAAATTTACTCCTTTAGAATCAACTGGAAACAACTACGTGCCATGGGTTATAAAAGTAAAAATGCATCTTAAATCAATGGGCATTCTTGAAACCATAAATGAAAATAACACTTGTTCTGAAAAAGAACAAGCAATGGCATGTTGCTTTATTCATCAACATATTGATGAATGCTTACAAAATAATTATGTGACTGTAGAAGATCCCCCTGTTTTATGGGAAGGTCTCAAAAGCAGATTCAATAATCAAAGAGAAATTTTACTTCCAGCTGCTATGGAACAATGGAGAACATTAAGGTTCCAAGACTTTAAGAAAGTAAATGAATACAGCTCAGCTCTGTATAATACATGTTCACAACTTAAATTCCGTGGGCATGAAATAAGTGATGCAGACATTATGGAGAAAACTTTCTCCACAATGAATGCTGCAAACATCACAGTGCAAAGAAATTTGAGAATGCTAAAGTTCAAAACATATCCTGAACTTAATTCATATCTCTTAATTGCAGAGCAAAATGATGAGCTATTAATGAAAAATCAGCAATCCCGTCCTACTGGTACACTTGCAATCCCTGAAGCAAATACTGCAAATAATTATAAACATGGACAAGGACACGGGCAAGGTCGTGGTTATAATAACCATCACCATCATCATGCCAAAAGGCATAACTATGGTAGAAACTATCCTTATGGTAATGGTAATGGGCGTGGATGTGGTCGTGGTCGTGGCCGTGGTGGTCAAAGAAATAATAATCCACGAAAATATAAATATCAACCACAAAACAAGCCCACTAAACAAGATGTTGAATAAAATTCTTCTAAAAATTCCGAAGAATCTTGCTACAGATGTGGTAGAATGGGCCACTGGGCTAATACTTGCCGAACATCTAAACATCTTGTTAAGATGTATCAGGATTCGCTGAAAGATAAAGAAAAGGAAGTAAACTTTGTGGATAACCTCGATCCAACAGTCACTGAGAAACCATCTGATTTATATGAAGATTTCTTGAATGTTTAAATTGTTGTGTGTCTTTCAAAAAATAAACGATTTAATATCGTCTGTCTTTGTCATTATGTTTGCTAAATGTTTCAGTACTATCTATTTGTGTGTAAAATATTGTGTAATATTAATGTACTCACTATTTATTTCTTATATATGAAGTTCAATATGAATTTTGCTGGAATACAACATCAATCAAGTGGTGGAGATCTCTGTATACCAGACAGTGGAACTACACACACTATACTTAAATCCGAGAAATATTTTATTGATCTAAAACCAACGGAAGGAACTATACATACAATATCGGGACCTGCTAACTTGATAAAAGGGATAGGAAAGGCAAATTTCATACTACCAAATGGTACAAACTTTTTAATAAATGATGCCTTATTTTCTCCCAAGTCAAGCAGAAATTTATTAAGTTTCTCCGACATATACCTTAATGGGTATGATTATCAGTCAGTGACAACAGAAAATGAGAAATATTTAAGTATCACTGACAAGAGTCATGTGGTTGAAAAACTACCAAGACTTAGTTCTGGATTACATTATACACATATAAATGTACCAGAAACACATATGATAGTTAATGAAAAATATATTGATCCTGGTGTATTCAGTTTATGGCATAACAGATTAGGCCATCTAGGATCAACAATAATGAAAAGGATTATTGAATGTACTCATGGACATCCACTAAAGGATAGAAAAATCCATCATGATACAATGGTTCCATGTACATCTTGCTCTCTTGGAAAATTGATAACTAGACCCTCACCACTTAAGGTTGAGAAAGAATCACCAGTGTTTCTTGAAAGAATTCAAGGTGATATATGTGGACCAATTCATCCACCATGTGGACCATTTAGATATTTCATGGTTCTAATAGACGCATC
Organism: Rutidosis leptorrhynchoides; assembly: GCF_046630445.1. Classification (NCBI taxonomy): domain Eukaryota; kingdom Viridiplantae; phylum Streptophyta; class Magnoliopsida; order Asterales; family Asteraceae; genus Rutidosis; species Rutidosis leptorrhynchoides. The sequence goes on from NC_092333.1 coordinate 567,232,031, forward strand.
TAGCAGAGGGTCTCATGTTTGTCTGTTATCAAGTCGTAATGTGGTATTTGCAAAATTTCTTGCACAAATTATTAAATTGAGAGCACATTTTCCTGATTACACCATTAAAAGGGTGAGACTTGATAATGCTGGTGAATTTACATCTCAAGCATTTAATGACTATTGCATGTCTATAGGGATTGTTGTTGAACATTCTATTGCTCATGTGCATACACAAAATGGTTTAGCCGAGTCACTGATTAAACGTTTACAGTTAATCGCTAGACTATTGATAATGAGAACAAAACTCCCTGTATCTATATGGGGTCATGCAATTTTATATGCTGCTGCATTGATTCGCATCAGACCGAGTACAAGTCATAAATATTCCCCCATACAACTTGTTTTTGGTCAAGAGCCAAATATTTCCCACCTTAGAACATTTGGTTGTGCAGTATATGTTCCAATTGCGCCACCACAACGTACAAAAATGGGACCTCAAAGAAGGTTGGGAATATATGTTGGATATGAAACATCTTCAATCATAAGGTATATTGAACCTATGACAGGTGATGTTTTTACAGCACGTTTTGCTGATTGTCATTTTAATGAAACATTGTTTCCTAGATTAGGGGGAGAAATGAAAAATAAAGAAAATGATGTTTCATGGTGTGAACCTCAATTAAAGTATCTTGATCCTCGCACAAAAGAATGTGAGACAGAAGTTTAAAAGATAATGCATATACAAGAACATGCAAATCAATTGCCTGATGCATTTACAGATACAAAAATGGTGACAAAATCATATATACCAGCAGTGAATACTCCAGCTCGAATTGAAATTCCAAAAGCTGGAAATAACGTCACTCATGAATCTTTGCCACGTCAGAAACGTGGAAGACCAATTGGTTCAAAGGATAAAAATCCTCGAAAAAGAAAATCAGTTGATAATTAGGTAAAAGAAAGTGTTCAAGAAGAACCACAAATCAGTACTCCTACTGCAGAGGAGATTGATGATGTCAATACAGAAATTGCAATCAATTATGCATATTCAAAAATATTATGGAACCAAAATGAAATGAAAAATCTTGATGAGAAATTTTCATTTAATGTTGCATATGACATCATGAATAATGATGATGATCCAGAACCAACATCTATGGTTGAATGTCAAAATAGACATGATTGGGCTCAATGGAAAGAAGCAATACAAGCTGAATTAGAATCACTCAATAAAAGAAAAGTTTTCGGATCTATCATTCTCACTCCTAAAGATGTGAAACCTGTAGGATACAGATGGATTTTTGTCCGAAAAAGAAATGAGAAAAATGAAGTTACAAGGTATAAAGCTAGAATTGTAGCTCAAGGTTTTTCTCAAAGACCAGGAATTGATTATGAAGAAACTTATTCCCCTGTTATGTATGCAATTACTTTTATATACTTAATCAGCCTGGCAATTTCTAAAAATTTAGAAATGCATCTCATGGATGTTGTGACTGCTTATCTATATGGATCACTTGATAGTGATATATATATATGAAGATACCTGAAGGATTTAAGGTACCAGAAGCATCAAATGCATAACCCAAAGAAATGTATTCGATTAAATTACAAAGATCTTTATATGGGTTAAAACAATCGGGACGTATGTGGTATAACCGATTAAGTGATTACTTGATAAGCAAAGGGTATACAAATAACCTTACTTGCCCTTGTGTTTTCATTAAGAAAACAACATCCGGATATGTGATCATAGCTGTTTATGTTGATGATCTTAACATCATAGGTACAAATAAAGAGATCCATGAAGCCATTCAACTTCTAAAGAAAGAATTTGAAATGAAAGATCTAGGAAAAACCAAGTATTGCCTTGGTTTACAAATTGATCATATGTCTAATGGTTTACTTGTACATCAAACAACATATACTGAAAAGATTTTGAAACGTTTCAATATGAACAAGGCAAAACCATTAAGTACTCCTATGGTTGTTAGATCACTCAATGTTGAAGCTGATCCATTTCGTCCATGTGAAGATCATGAAGATATTCTTGGACCAGAAGTACCATATCTTAGTGCAATTGGAGCTCTTATGTATCTTACAAATTGTACAAGACCTGACATTTCTTTTGCAGTTAATTTGTTGGCAAGGTTCAGCTCTGCTCCTACCAAAAGACACTGGAATAAGATCAAACACATATTTCGATACCTTCGAGGAACTACTGATTTAGGATTATTTTACTCTAACGAATCAAAACAAGATTTGGTTGGTTATGCAGATGCAGGTTATTTATCGGATCCACATAAAGCTAAATCTTAAACTGGATATGTATTCCTAAATGGAGGTACTGCAATATCATGGCGTTCTAAAAAACAAACACTTGTTGCTACATCATCAAATCATGCCGAAGTGATTGCATTACATGAAGATACTCGGGAATGTTTTTGGTTGAGATCAATGACACAACTCATTACTGATTCTTGTGGACTAGAACGCGATAAAAGTCCAACAACTATATATGAAGATGATGCAGCTTTCATAGCACAGATGAAAGAAGGGTATATCAAAAGTGACCGAACAAAACACATACCTCCTAGATTCTTCTCATACACTCAAAATCTCATTAAGAACAACCAGATTGAAATGAGATATGTTCAATCCAGCAAAAACTCTGCTGATCTTTTCACGAAAGTACTTCCAACTGCTATTTTCAGAACACACGTTCATAACATTGGCATGAGACATGTTCAAAAGATGTAACGGCTGAAGCGATGTCTACTTGAAGGGGGAGTCAAGTCCATGCTGCACTCTTTTTCCCTTAGCTAAAGTTTTTTTCCCACTGGGTTTCCTATGGCAAGGTTTTTAACGAGGCAGTAACTTACAGTTGATCTTCAACAAACAAAATTGCTATCCAAGGGGGAGTGTTATAATATAGAATATATATTATATAAATGGATAGTCAATTATTGATACACAAAAGTAATATTATTGTATTACATAAACTTGTGATATTTTTGCTATAAATAGCCATGAATGCAAGCATTAAACTTGCACCATTTCTCACACTTACAAAGTGTTTCTTTCTTTCTCTCCATTATCATCTTTGTTCTTACACTTCATTATTAGTATTCTTAATCAAGAATCAAACCACTAAAGGTAGTTATAAGCCTACTGAATTATAACATCAAGAATCAAACCACTAAAGGTAGTTATAAGCCTACTGAATTATAACACTTTGTTTAATTTGTTATGTATTATTAATCTTTATTTTTATTAGAGCTCCAGGAGTCGAAGCTTTTTTTCGACGTTAAACATATTTAACGGTGGGGATGGTGAGAATCCCCACTCCGGCCCGCCGTTAATTCGTCGTAACTCCGGCATCGGGTGTCACCGTTAGCCAGGCGACGGTTGTTGTAGCCTCAATGTTAATTTTTTTTCTTTCTTCTTCTTCTTCTTTATTTTTTCCTTCTATTTTCTTTCCTTATTTTTTTATTTTGGTTCTTGTTTTTGCATGTGGAAGCGTGCAGGATGTCAAATGAAGAAGATGATAAAATAGGAGTATTTTAGGTTAAAACATGGGCAAAAAATTGGGCTAAAAAGTGTGGCCAATTTTTTTTTTTTAAAATGGGCCGATTTATTTAAACAAGTTGAGTTAAAATTTTGGTTTATATATTTTTGTTAAACTAACATAATTATTGTCTTATTTATTTTATACATTTTATATGTTAGTTAGTTACATAAATTAAAAAATTAATAAATTTTTTTTAAATTAATTAATAATAACTAAACTAAATAATCAATAAGAAAAAAGAAAAAATAAATAAATAATTGATTTAACACTGAAATTTAACACTAAACTATTTCTCATGTTTTGGCCTCAGTGTTAAATTCAATATTAAATTTAACACTGAGATTTAACACTGAACGACTCCTAGTGCTCTTATCAATTTGATGTGTCTTATAATGTGTCAGTATTTGTTAAAATGTTGACAAATTTGACTTTTATCCTTCACAATAATAATGATTCAATTTTTTGATGTGTTTTATAACTACATCATCTCTCAACTAAATGAAGGTAAACTGAATAATTGGAGATATTGATTAGTTATTTGTTGCAATTATATAATTTTTTAAAAAAATGTATATATTTGAATAGTAAAAAGAGTACTAATTTGTTTGAGATGAGAGTAAAGGAGTATAACTTTACAACTTATACGGAGTAATACTTAGACCGTTTCTAACAACATGAGATTCCGGCCGTGAGCCTAGTAAGCCCAATGGTGACACTGTTTGATGGATTTAACGTAGCGCCAACATGTAATGCTTACAAGCATTTGTCACATATTCGACGGATTTGAAAGGAGGCGTGAGATATAAGCAAACCAATTAATGAATTTTATCGATTTAAGAAAGATATTAATTTATTTTTCTCACTCAATTTTGAATAAGATTCACTACTTTAACACAAAAATTTGACCTTTTGAATTAATGAAGGTCAGTCAAAAACTCATTTTTTCATCAAAAAGTATATCCCTCTGTCTCACTACAAGTGTCCACATTTCTATTGTGGGATGTCTTATATCAAGTGTTAACTTTGTATTTCAATCGATAAGAAATAAGTTATTCTTGAGAAAGAAAATTTTAATTAGTAAATAATGTAGTTATTAATGGAATTTTCTAAAAGCTAGTGTGTACAAAAAAAATATGTGAACACTTATAAAAGTGTGTAGTCAACGATTGCACCACATTTATTATTCAATCATTCAAACATAGAAACCATACTATAGCCTTGTATCATGGATGTGATTTTAGAAACTATTGTATTGCCGTAAATTATGCTAGCTAGGGCAGTTATTTAAACACCTTTGGGTACATTATGGAAAGGCGATACAGAGAATTATCCCTTAATACAATTCAAAATCATTTTATATTTTATAGATTATTATGCTCCGTAATAATATTTCTAAACCAAATCAAATGGCATACGCTGGATTAACAGATCAACGTATTTATCCATAATTGCTTTTATGAATTTATTCTTCCTTTCGTCTAATTCATTATTAATGTGTAAATTGTGTAAAGATAATGACTAACATTGTCTGACTAGTAGTATATCTGTTATCTGTATATACATATCATCACTAGCTGTCCAACTTTGTACCTTTAAAAAGGCCAATTCTCACAAAACCCAAACAATACATTCATCACCATCTTCATTTTCAACCATGTATCCTTCCAGCCAGCCTATGCCACAACATGCAACCGGTGACTCGGCACATCACTTTACCACCCCGAGCGAATGGTCCACCGGTCTTTTTGATTGCGATAATGATTATTATAATTGTTAGTACACATTTTAACTAGATTCGTCATTCTAGTATTTAAAAATAACATGTTAAACAATTAATATTAGAGTACTTTTTTTGCTGAAAAGTTGTGTTTTTTCTTCAACTAATTACAGGTTGTTTGACATGTTGGTGTCCGTGCATTACATTCGGACAAATTGCTGAGGTTGTTGATAAGGGAACTACTTGTAAGTATCTACTAGTGAACGAATTTGTTTGATATTGTTCACAGAACTTTCTTTCTTGCAAAATAATTCATATAATATATATATGCTATATATTTTAAATCAAATTAATTAATTAATTAATTAATCCTAGCTTTAACGTTTCATATATATTTATATTTATCAATATTTATATTGATATATGGCATATAAAAACAGCATGCATTGCACATGGGGCCATTTATTCTCTACTTTGTCTATTCACCGGCGGATGTCAGTGCATATATGCATGTATGCAACGTTCCAAGTTAAGGCAACAATACATGTTGCCTGAGCAACCATGCAACGATTGCCTTACACATTGTTTTTGTGAGATGTGCGCTATTTGCCAAGAATATCGTGAGCTACAATACCGTGGGCTTGACCCGTCTCTTGGTAAATATATCTTATCGAAATTAAAATCAATCATTGGCTGTAATATATTATGTAAAATTACAAAGATCTGATTTGAGTTTTTACTATTTACTCCATAATTAGGATGGGATGGAAATATATCAAGACAAAACCAAGGAGTTGTGATGCCACCAATTAATCCCGGAGAAATGAAACGCTAGCTTTTGATGATACTTATCGAAGACACTCTTTAATCAATATTAAGATTGGAAACTTATGATTTATCGTATTTTAATTCATGTTATCATTAATTAATAAGGTAATATAAATGTACCTTACACAATTTAAAAAAAAAGTTTGCTTCGACATGTTCGTTATTTAAAACTTACAATTTGTAATAAAACAAGTTTACTTTTATGTATGTGAATGATTATTGTAATACTTTCTTTTCTATTCCATATTATTAATATTCAGGGTTAAAACTAATGAATATTGTTAGGATTATATGAGCCAACAATACGAGTGATTTAAATCAATCAACCACTCATGAACGACAAACGAAACGAAATAGCTAAAGCATACATTGATACATATCTGTCATATATTTTCATTTTTGTTTTGATATCAACTATATATATAACCTCAATAATATAGGTGAGCTATGAACGTACTTATTGTATTTATGTCATTACTTATATAAATTTTTGACGTAATAAATAAAGTATTTATTAAACATGCTAACGTCGTAAATTTTCCCCGTTAAAACGAAGCCATGTGCTATTCTCCAGAGTTGAGAGTTGAGCAAATTCGTCGAAGATGATTGAGGTGTCCGACGACCATTTGTGAGCAACATCAAAGCAGGGGTGCACCGATTGAGGTGGCCGGCGAAGAGTGCCGGAGTGCCATTTGTATCTCTCTACGTTTAAAAGCATCAGTGGGGAGAACTAGATTTGAAAGGCCAAAGGTTATAATCGCGAATCCTGGAGGTAGCGAACAAGTTTCGAAGGAAGAGTGCCGGAGAAACCTTGAACTCCGCCGTAACTAGATCTGATTTAACTATGAACTCCAACTATCATCGACCACTGCCACTCTTTAATTTTGATTTGAACAAAGATTCATGATAAAAAATCAAATAAAGATGAACATAAATTCGCGAACAAATTTTTTTTAATCTGAGTTCTTTAATTTTTGAAGAGTAAATAAATGTGATTTCAATTCAAAGATCAAAATAATTGTGATGGGTAACAACAAGTTACCAGATCACATGGACTATACATGTATATTTCTAATTACGGAGTGATTTTAATTACATTTTTAAGAGTGAATAAATAAATGTGATTTAATTTAGACCACAGATATTGGTGATTGTGACGTGAAGTGGGTGAGGTGCACTTTTTGAGGAAAAACTGTGACTGGGCCATGACATTTTAGGGGGAGTTGTAATGGGGGGCTTTTGTAAGGGCGTTTGTGGGTGATGTGTCAAAATATGATTGGAGGTTGGGTTAAAAAGTGGTGAAAAAAGGTAGAAAAAATTAAAATAAAATAAAAAAAATTCACAAACGCCACATTTTCTGTCCCGTGCTTTCTTGACAAACGCCCCAACACAAACGCCAACAAACGCCCCATTCCGGGCGTTTGTGGGGCGTTTGTGGGCGGATTCAGGCAACAAACGCCTGCGTTATCTTTGGTCTTATAAGGTTTCATTATTAACCTTTTATATTCTGATTACGATTTTAAGATTTTAAGAGGTTTTAGTTATGCTTAATTGCGGTTTTAGTAAAAGAAGATGAAGGTTCAGGACTGGGTTTGTACTTTTTTAAACGTATGTTAGATTTAAGGAATGCACACACAAAATGAACAAATCAAACGGACTATACATGTATATTTTTAATTAAAAAATGATACATAATTAGTTTATAGTTTAGCAGGTAACCGTCACAATTTGTTTATATTAACAAACATCTTCAAAATTTATGACGTACAATAGTATTTTTTTAGGGTACATAGCCTACATTGAAATTAACAAAACTGAAAGTATATGTTTTGTTTTTAGCTTTAACCATATTATTTAATTTTAAATTAGATTTAGATATTATTTATTTATTTTTTTGACAAAGAAACAAAAACTATATATAATTCTAATCTCCAAAAAGGAGACTAGAAAACAAAGATACAAAGGATCAAACACAAAAGAGGCTCGACGACAATAACTACTCTAACCGAGACAAAAATCGAGACACTAACTAAAACTGAGCCTTTATGTGAACAAGACAACACAAAAGTGTTAGCCGATTATTATTTGAGGCATGCGAGCCCAACTTGTTTACATTAGTAGTTTATTTGTATTGGGCATGCGAGCCTGCTTATGCTTTGTATTGGGCCTGCGAGCCCGGTTAGTGCTAGGTTTCCTTTCTACATATGTATTGTATACGTACTCATTAAGATCAATTCAATCAATCGATAATTATGCAGTCTAACATGGTATCAGATGCCACCCCAAAATAATCTCACAAATCCTAACAAAAATAACAAAATCACACGTCAAACCTATCATCATCCTGCATACGCCGCTGCTAATTTTTTCTTCTGATCTTCATCTATCGCCAAAACACCTTGGCTCCATCCAACAAATACAATAAAATATATACTGTAACATCCGTTGGTCATCTTATACCCTCAAACTTGATTTAGCAAAGCTCAACTACGCCCATTGGAGCAAACTTTTCACTATCCATTGTGCCGACTTCGATGTTCTTCAACTCATCGAAGGCACTGCAACAACCGATGAACAATCGACTGAAGAATGGAAAAAGGCTGATTCTATTGTTCAATCTTGGATCTTTCTTACAATTTTCGAACCACTGTTAGAACGAGTCCTTAATTCGCAACCAAAATCCGCACATGAAGCATGGAAAAAATTACTCAGGGCAATCAAACTACTGGATCTGGTTCTTCTTGGGCCGCAAACCCTACTACCACACACCATCGACCCCATGGCAATAGCCAAACCCACTTATTGAAAATCATTGAAGCCCAACAAAAACTTATAAATCAGTTTAGTATTAACTCTGCTAGTGTGGCCCAAAGAATGAATCACTTTAGTCCAGCACAAATGGCCACAATGCATGTTCCCAGGCCTAGTGGTACTCATCAGGTTTCGGCCCAACAACCATCTGCTGTCCAGCATGCTGGTTGAATGTTGGTTAATGCACTAAACGATAAACTTAAGTATGATTAACCAAAAAAATATGTTTTGATGATGACACACACATATGCATAAGTGATGACTGACATCTTAACATAAAACACGCAAGGTCACTAATCCATACTTTATCTTGCAAATGACCAAGTCAAACATAGGTTAAAGAATGAAATTAAAAGTTCAGCTAAACACACGGTCGAGGTACGGTCGACCGCATAGTCAACCGTGAAACCCCAAACTGAATTGCAACGCAGTTTTGCGAAAACAAGTTGCACGGTCGCCACCACGGTCAACCGCAGTGCCACCGCAGTTTTCTCTGTTATCGTTTTTGACCAAATAAAGTTTGACTAGTTCCTGACATCTATAATTCATGAAACCTTTCTCAACATGCTTAGAATAGATGCCTTCTCCATACTCAATTGAGTTTTGGTCATAAAAACACTAATTGTGATTAATTACGCCTAATGACATCTTAATGACAAATTAACCAAGATTAGACATAACACGTAAGTGTTAATCAACAACTTGATATCTTAATTCTTATCTAGATATTCTTAGTATGATCATCAAGTACCAACACACTTAAGCCAATGTCACTAGAACAATAATTTCTATTAAAAATGACTTAGTGATTAATTAAGGTTAAATGAGGAACAATGCTCTCAAGGTTAACTAGTAATGACTTGTAATCCTAAAACACACTTAGATACATTTAGGATGGTCACCAAGTCCCAACTAGTGATTGCTCTTCCCTTGTGCATGTGTTGGACATTAATGTGTGCTTACACTTTAATCAAGCAATATGTTATATTGCACTTAAACTTGTTAAAACTTGAATTATAAGTTGTGCAAATATCTATATGATTGATCCTAGAATAACTATCTCTTGCTATGTGAGTATTACTTGCTACTTGCCAATATGATTAATACTCATAAACTTGTCAACTTGATTAATATGTTTGCTATGTGCTCACTAGTTAGGATTCAAGTAACTAACCTACTCCAATAGATTAAGTGTAAAATGGTTCACAATGAAAGTATAGTCAATTGTCTATGTGGTCTAGTCTAAGTAACTAAGGGTGATTATTTAAGACTTAACTTTGATGTCTCTACATATTTCATGATTATCTTATAGAGACATTATTCAATTAATCTCTAAACTAAACTCAAAAAGAACATGACTTGTGATTAATTGAAACTAGGAAGTTAATGACATAGTGACTAGTCTTTAGAATTGAACGAAGGGCATTAAAGTGACTAACTAAGTCTTGACCAAACTGAGATTTCCCAAAATATCAATCAAGACACTTCTCCAAGAATGTTGGGTTTGCCACTTTTGGAATGATTAGTCACTTTCATGCATTAAGACCAAATCTCACACACTTAATGCATATAGTACTTGTATAGGATGTTTGGTTTCTTTTGCAGGTGCTAGAAGGAGTAAAGGTGCCAAAATGTGGTGTTCAAATTTGAGTCAAACGGCTATACAACGGATACTAAATTTGGACTGGAGCACGCACGGTCGCACCACGGTCGACCGTGAAGGCAACCGTGTGTCAACGGCTACTTTTTAAATCCCACTATAAAAGGCAAACATTTAAGAGCATTTGAAGCTGACCCTCTTGCATATTTCAAAGGCTTATTTCCAGTGATCACAAGTGAATATATTACTACTCAAATGTGATCAAGCAAGAGAAGATTCTATGATCTCATAGATATAGAATTGGGTTGTTGTAAACTTACTAATCAAAATTATTTATCTTGTGAGTTTACTTAATGTAATGTATGTCCTAGTATTGTCTTAGGATCATCATTTCAAAGTGTTTAAGTCTTGTAACTTCAATTAGTAGAATCATAGGATAGCTTAGTGATCTACTTCCTTAAAGAGACTTAGGAAGTTGATTAATCTTATTTGGAGATTAATACTTGTCCAAGGTGAAGACAAGTTGATCTAGGTTGGAGTTGATCTTTCAAAGGGATAGAAAGATTAAGTTTGTTGTCTACGAAAGAAGTTGAAGACTTGTAAATCGGATCTCCACCGGGTTTGGAGAAAAGTGCTTAGTGAAGCAACAAATCCCGATTAGTGTAATCGGGGAGTGGATTAAGGTGGATTAGTTAACATCCACCCGAACCACTATAAATCCTTGTGTCTATATTCTTTACATTACTTCGTTTATCATTTGGACATATACACCACACACATCAAGTTTGAGTTGAGTTGGTTGATCAAAGTTAAATCAAATTTGGTGATCAATCGAAAAAGTGTTAAAAACGTATTAAGTAACTATTCACCCCCCTCTAGTTACTTTCAATTGGTATCAGAGCGGTTGCTCAAATCATTGCGCTATAAATGATTGCGAAAGCATCAAAATTCATTTTGTGCAAAAACTTGAGTCAACGATTCTTGGATCAACTCAAACTATGGGATATTTGGAAAAATTGGTGAAAGAAGCACCAATCTTTGATAAGATGAATATTGATGCGTGGAAATTAAGATTTGAGTCTTATCTCAAATCCAAGGATTACTACTTGTGGAGAATAATCAAAGTAGGAGACTTTGTACCACAAGTTAGTTCAAGACTAGTGAAGTCAACATTTCAAAACAATGATGTTTTGAAACAATTTGATGCAATTTCACTACTTCATGAAATTCTTCCTAGTGAAGAAAGATTAAAGATAATCTCATGTGAAAGTGCAAAAGAATGTTGGGACTCACTATGTTCTCAAGAAGATTTAAACTCTAGGAGTTTAAAGGGTAAAGGAATAGAGAAGGGTTTGGAAAAGGTTGGTGATTTTCATGCAAAAGGGTTGAACGGAAATGAAGACTTTTGCCTCATGAGTTCTTGGAATGATTTGGATCAAGATGGTCAAAGTGAAGAAGAGGTTGAATCTCCATTCAAAGAAGATGATGTCTTAAGCATGGATTGCAATGAGGTACATGTATTCTATCCTTCTAATTATGAAGAATTGTTAGATGATTACAAGACTATTAAATTTGTGTATGATAGTAGTCGTGACAAAGTAAAACTTTTGGAGAAAGGATTACATAATGTTAGACAACTTAACAAAGTTTTAATTGATGAAAATAACACCTTGAAGAGAAAACTTGAAAGGATAACTACTTGTGATTCATCAAGAGGTAAACATGAAATGAATATATGTCACGACTAGCAAACACAAATCTTGTAATCAAAGTCCATTGTCTATTATTAGGAAAATTGAAAATATGGGAAAAATGGACCAAGCTAGCAATTCTATGGTAGGGATAAGTCAAGGATTGGGTAACCTTAAAATCAATCAAAATCAGTGATCAAAATGCTAATGAGAATAACCTTCTCAAAAAGACTTTGTATTAATGAAAGGTTTTTCTTTCAAATGCAAAATTGTTTTTGAAAAGTGATTTTAAAAGATTAGTGTAGGAAGCTTACTTGCCTTAGGATTGTATGTTTATGTGAAAATATGTATTGCATGCTAAATACTATATTGATGCGTTTTGTGTATACTATGTGAATGATTGAATATGAATATATATATATATATATATATATATATATATATATATATATATATATATATATATATATATGTATATATATATATATGTATATATATATATATATGTATATATATATATATATATATATATATATATATATATGTATATATATATATATGTATATATATATATGTATATATATATATACACACACACACACACACACATATATAGATATAGTATATTATGTGTCATTGATGATTAAACATCGGGAGGATGTAATCATTCAATGTTAGGAAAGGAAAACTTGTCCTCAAGTATTCTATAGAACCTAAGAATCTTTAAAACGCGCTCGAAGAAAGAAGAAGTGAAGAAATAAGTGATCATAAGGATCCACGGCAGCACCACGGCTGACCGTATACACGACCGCAGATTCCTGTCTTGTACGTGTACAAAATTCATGTACGGCTAACACCACGGTCGACCGTGATTCGACCATGTGTGGTCTGATTCTGTTTTAAATTAAATTAAACCCTCACTTTTATGTCTTTTCAACCCACTTCAAAACACACACACTTACACACGGCGGAGGAGATCAACCGCACGAAGAAGAACGCTCATTCCTTCAATTTCAATTTCTATTTTCGGTATGATTAATCCTTGCTTTCCTAGCATTCAATTGTGTTTGTATGATGAATTAGGGTTATGAAGAAACCCTAACTAGAATGAATCAAAACTTAAATTGATGCAAACAATTGAAATTATTCTTGAAGAACAATTTAGAAACGATTGAAGTAATGATTGTAGTATATCTATGCATTGATTTAACTTTGGACAATTCTAGGGTTCATTATACATCTAGGTTAGATTTTCATAGAAGCATTGTTCATATGATATGAATGACATTGTTGCTAATTGAGTGTAATAAAGTTGAATGTCAAAACATGTGTTGATGATGATCTCAAAAGTCTAGAACACATATGAACTTTGTGAAAATCTTAATCTAGTTGCAAACTCATTGACACTAATGAAGAGTGAAAATGTGAAGAACATTAACATCAAAACATCTAAGTATTGACGATAATTAAAGTTTGCAAAATTCTTTGCCTACAATTGAATTATACACTTTGAATTAATCTGAAGTATCATCGTGTAGAAAATGGCAAGAGGAAAGGGAAAGAGCAGTGAACCAAGAAGAAAGGACTCATATGATCCACCGTCAGATCCTACAGAGAGAATTAAGTACAACACTTGGTTTCTCTCTAGACGTCCTATTACTGAAGGAAGAAAAGTTGCCCACGATCAAATGCCAGAGCTTGTGAGACAATTCAAAACTCTTCAATGGGAAGCATTTCTTACTCTTGATGGTCCCATTTATCCATCTCTCATTCGCGAATTTTATGCAAATTTCAATTTCGTGAACAATGAACTCTTCTTCAGTCTTCAAGGCAACAATTACCACTACTCACTTGTGGATTTCGGACGCATTCTCCAAGTTCCAACAGATGGTGAAGAATGCTTCAGTTCGCATCATGGACTGGCATATCTTTCGAGTTTTATCTCCAACAAAATGGCATTAATAGATACACTGTGCAAAGACAGTGCTCCTCGCGCTGAAATTGAGAGATTTGGAGTACTAAGTAGACACCTCTCTTCTGAGTATGAAGTTTGGAACAAAGTCATTGACTACAACATATACTGCAGATCAGGAAATCACTTAAACATTCATGCTACTCAATTCGCTCTCTTGTGGTGCTTGGAAAGTGGAATCAAAGTAAACATTACCTATCTAATGGCAACCAGGATGAGTGGACTCATCACCGAAACAACTCGAGGATTGCCTTATGGAATGCATCTAAACAAACTGTTTAGGCACCTCAAAATCACAAGTGATGACTCTCTTCCACTCACTCATCAACCAATCCTACCACCAAAATCAACAGGAGGATCAACCTCCAAAAGAAGGAGAACTACCAATGAGGAAGGAACAAGCAGAGGAGCTATTGAAATATCAGACAGTGAAAATGAGGAAGAAAATGAATCGGTAAGGGATCTTGGGGTCAATGCCAAGATGGATAAGATCTATCAGACTCAAATCAAAAGTCTAAAAAAGGAATCAAAGGTGAAGAAATTACAGAAAGGAGTGATCAGAAGCTTGACCTGTAGGTCAGGAAATGAGGAAGATGATGATTCGAGTGAAGAATTCTAACAGATTCTCATGAAAACTTTCTATGGTTGAATGGTTAAATGTTTAAGACAATAATGTTTGAGAACTTTTGATAATGCTAAAAACGAACATATATTTCATAGCATTATCCCTCAAGAAAGACAAGATTTTAGTTGCAATTGTTCTATTTACAAGTGATATTCGTTTAAATAATAAAAGGTGAAGACAAAAGACATATTCGACGAATTGAAGACGCAAATGACCAAAAAGCTAAAAAGTACAAAGTACAATCAAAGTGGTTCAAATTATTGATGAGAAACGTCTAAAAATTACAAGAGTACAAGTCGTAAAACACAAAGTACAAGATATTAAATTGTACGAAAAGGCGTTCGAAAATCCGGAACCGAGACATGAACCAACTTTCAGCGCACGACGCAACGGACCAAAAATTACAAGTCAACTATGCACAAGAATATAATATTATATATAATTAATTATATATATATATATATATATATATATATATATATATATATATATATATATATATTATTTTAATCAAAGCAGCCCACGTTTAATTCAATTTGTGAGCTGGATTCCAGACCTCCGCACTCGCGGAGGTTTAAAGCTTAAAAGTTCAGCACTCGCGGAGCTCTACAGTACAACGTGGGCCTATAAAAGGCATCGAATTCTGCACGAAAAATAAAACCTTTTTCTAATCTATCTCTCAATCTCTACGATATATATATATATATATATATATATATATATATATATATATATATATATATATATATAATTTATAATTTTAATTTTAATTTTAATTTTAATTTAATAATAATAAGGGTATGTTAGCGAATGTTGTAAGTGTGTAAGTCGAAATTCTGTCCGTGTAACGCTACGCTATTATTAATCATTGTAAGTTATGTTCAACCTTTTTAAATTAATGTCTCGTAGCTAAGTTATTATTATGCTTATTTAAATTGAATTAATCCTGATGTTGGGCTAAAATATTAAAGACGGGGTAATTGGGCTTTGTACCATAATTGGGGTTTGGACAAAAGACCGACACTTGTGAAAATCAGACTATGGGCTATTAATGGGCTTTATATTTGTTTAATTGAATGATAGTTCGTTAATTTAATATAAAGATTTACAATTGAACGTACCTATAAATAACCATATACACTCGATCGGACACGATGGGCGGGATATTTATAAGTACTAATAATCGTTCATTTAACCGGACACGGGAATGGATTAATAGTTAATGGACTTATTAAAATAGGGGTGAATTATATACAAAGAAAATTGGTTTAATTATAGTTTAAGTCCCCAATTAGTTGGAATATTTGACTTCAGATATAAGGATAATTTGACGAGGACACTCGCACTTTATATTTATGACTGATGGACTGTTATGGACAAAAACCAGATGGACATATTGAATAATCCAGGACAAAGGATAATTAACCCATGGTAATAAACTAAAATCAACACGTCAAACATCATGATTACGGAAGTTTAAATAAGCATAATTCCTTTATTTCATATTTCATGGCACTTTTATTTACTGTCATTTTATTTAATTGCACTTTTAATTATCGTACTTTTTAATTATCGCAATTTTATTTATTGTATTTTAATTTATCGCACTTTATTTATCGTCATTTACTTTACGCTTTAAATTAAGTTATTTTTATTTTACATTAGGTTTTAACTGCGACTAAAGTTTTAAAATCGACAAACCGGTCATTAAACGATAAAATCCCCCTTTTATAATAATAATACTACTTATATTTATATTTATATTTATACAAATATAGTTTTAAAAATATAGCATTAAACTTGGCTAGCTCCCTGTGGAACGAACCGGACTTACTGAAAACTACACTACTGTACGATTAGGTACACTACCTATAAGTGTTGTAGCAAGGTTTAGGTATATCCACTCTATAAATAAATAAATAACTTGTGTAAAATTGTATCGTATTTAATAGTATTTCGTAGTAAAATATAAGCTATTTCGTATACACCTCTACGGACATCAAATATTTTTGGCCCCGCTGCCGGGGAATCCTAAACACCGAAAGCACAACGCTATATAAAAAAAAGATTTTTAATCTATTTCTGTAAAAATATACGTTTTAAATATTAAAAATACAAGAAAAAAAATTTCTATATATTTTAAGTTTAGTTAAATTAAAAAGTTTATATTTTTTTTATTTATTGTGAAAAAGTTATAAAAAAGTAATAAGTTATATTTATATTTTATATATTAAAAACAAAAAAATTAAAAAGTAAAAAAAAAAAATAACACTGAACCTGCACAAATTCGACCTGATCCGCACTCGCGGTACTTTTTACCAGCTGGGATCTGCACTCGCGGAGGTCTCTGATAGGTCAAACATTGGACTGTAATTATTACGATTTAGGGTTTAAATTAATAAATATTATTATTATTAAACCCTAATTAGGGTTAGTTATTTTATTAATTAGTTTTAATTTTATTTAATTTGTAATATTTAGTTTAAATTAGTTTTATTATTTATAAAATTAATACTTTTATAAAAATAATAATATAAAAATAATATTTTTATAAAAATTAGTAATTTTATCATTTTTTGTCTCTGTTTATAAACTGTATATATTTATTATTTAGTACGTAATTTGTATTTTTATCGCTCGTAACTAGTTTTAAGACATAGTTTTTGCCGTAGTTATTTATATTTCTAGATTTTTAGGATTTGCCGTAAAATCCCTTAAGTGCTTTTTCTTTAGACTAAGATTTAGGCGCCTTAGAATTTTACGACGTCACTTATTGTTTTAGTATTTAAGATTTTAGTACTTTTTAAATAATTTCCGTTTTGGATATAGAATTTCTCTAAGCTTTAATACCTTTAGACGCAAGTTTTAATATTTAGTTTTTAGATTTTTAAGTTTCGACGCACTATTTTCGCTTATTTTCTTATTTTTAGACCTTTTATTTTTCGACATTTTTCGACGTGCTTTTTTTCTTTTTCTTTCTTATTTCTCGCCGATCTAGTTTTTAGGACATAGAATTTTCTATTTCTTCTCTAAAAATTTCTTTAAACTTCGACGAAAAATTATTTTAAGCGGTTCAATTGATAGACATCCAAAATTTTCTGGTTCGTAGTAATAGTTGGATTTGTTAGTGGCGAGTTGTGGGCTTCCGATTTAAAGGGTCCTGGCTACCTGCTGCATCTATTGGCTATTCTAAACGTGGGCAAAATCAGAAAAGTCTATTAATTTGATAACGTATATCTTTTATAACTAATAGGATATTCAGTGAATGCACTGAGTAAAACGTTCACCACCTTTCATACGTTCACCACCTGTAACTCGATCAAGACATCTAGCCAATATTGTCGCCGTTGATTTTTCTTTAGAATCGTCATCCAGTCGACCAAGTACTCTAATTCAAATTTTCGATAATCCATTTTTTGAACCCGACCTCACAATTGAGAATCCGGAGGATATTCAGGGACAATTCAGAGATCCTGAACCATTAATCTTTCCTCCGGAACCACCAATCATTCAAACAGAGATTGTTGAGGAAGAAACCATTAAATCAGAATCCCTTAGTGATTCAGATTCAACAAATTCAATCATGGAAAATCTTAAACCTCTAAGTATGGAAGACCGAATGCGAGCTAAACGCACTGGCCAAGGTCATGCAATTACTCAACCAGACATTAATGCGCCAGATTATGAAATCAAAGGACAAATCCTACACATGGTAACTAATCAATGCCAATTTAGTGGTGCGCCGAAGGAAGATCCAAACGAACATCTTCGTACCTTTAATAGGATCTGTACTCTATTCAAAATCAGAGAAGTTGAGGATGAACAGATATATTTCATGTTATTTCCCTGGACTTTAAAGGGAGAAGCCAAAGATTGGTTAGAATCGTTACCTGAAGGGGCGATTGATACATGGGACGTTTTAGTTGAAAATTTTCTTAAACAATTCTTTCCGGCATCTAAAGTCGTGAGACTTCAAGGAGAAATTGTTACTTTTACACAGAAGCCAAATGAAACTTTATATGAAGCATGGATAAGATTTGGAAAGTTGTTAAGAGGATGTCCGCAACATGGTTTAGACACTTATCAAATAGTACAAATATTCTACCAAGGATGCGACATCACTACAAGAAAAGATATAGATATAGCAGCTGGTGGTTCTATTATGAAGAAAACCGCAACTGAAGCTTACAAAATTATTGATAACACTTCTTTCCACTCACATGAGTGGCATCAAGAAAAAGATATCGTTAGATCATCTAAAGCAGCTAGAGCCGATTCTAGCCATGACTTTGATTCCATTTCTGCAAAGATAGATGCTGTTGAGAGACGAATGGAAAAGATGACTAAAGATATTCACTCAATACGAATTAGTTGTGAGCAGTGTGGCGGACCACATTTGACAAAAGATTGTCTCAGTATTGAACAAACAATGGAACAAAGAGAGAATGTTTCATACATGAACCAAAGGCCTGAAAATAATTATCAGAATAATTATCAACCGCCAAGACCGATCTACAATCAAAATCAGAACTATAACCGAAATGTTCCATACAACAACCAACAAGGTCCTAGCAATCAACAAGTATCCAACAATACTTACAATCAGCAAAGACCTTTTTTTTCAAAATAAACCACCACAAACAGATGATAAAAAACCAAATCTAGAAGATATGATGTCGAAGCTAGTTGAATCTCAAACGCAGTTTTTCACATCTCAGAAACAAACGAATGAACAAAATGCTCAAGCATTTAGAAATCAACAAGCTTCTATCCCAAATCTGGAACAAGAAGTATGTGACGACCCGGAAATTTTTGACCAAATTTAAACTTAATCTTTAAATGATTTCGGCATGATAAGCAAAATCTATTAATTTGAATCTCAACATTTTTGAACTGTTTCATATACTCATTTGACCTTCCATTATTCCCGACGATTCGCGAACAACGTTGTATAAATAAAAATGTATATATATATATAAATATAAATGTAAATATAAATAATTATATATGTAAATAATTATATTAAATATATTTATGAACTATTAAGTAATTCAGTTTTATGAAAGATAACTTTAAATAACTAGATCTTGATATCTAAAATATATATAGTATATTGTATATAAATGGTTCAAACATATTTTAGCAACGTTATCAGAACATTAAATGTATAATGTTATACCCTATAGTTAATTGTTTAATATATATAATTAATTATATAATTTATAATTTAAAACATAGTTGTATATATATCGTAGTATACATATAAATAAATATGAATCTATATGTAATTTTTTTATCAAGATTATATTATAATACATATAAAATATATAAACATTAAATATTCAAGAATTATATCATATAATATTTTATGTAATTATTAAGTATTCATAAATTTAATAAATTGTATATTAACATATTAAATGTAGTTACAAGATAAAAATATAGTTGTCATATTAATATTTTTATTAATACTTCATAATAATACTAATGCTAGTATTAATATCGGTATTATTAAAATTACCTGATATGAAATTTGATACATATGATATGTTAAAAGTTCTATCATTTTAGTTTAATAATATCATTATCATTATTTAATCACTTTATTCATTATTATTAAGTATTATAAGTATTATTATAATTATAATAAGAGATTGTACATGTAATTGGTGATATTATTATTAATATTATTTGATTAGTAATGTTATTATTATTATTATTATTTTTATAATTTTCAGTATTCTATATATTAATAATTTTATTTTATTAATATATTTATTTACATTTACCAATTATTAACATCAAATTTTAATTAGGAATACAATTATAGAATCAAACTTCTGATTGATGTCACGATCCAACTAATACAAATCCTTGCTACTGTCCCTTAAAATCTAATTCCGTACATAAAATTCGTTTCCTAATCAGATAAAGTTAAAATCTGTTACACTTTTAATTATTTTATTTATTTATTCTGTTTTCTAAATAAAAATGGCTGTCGTCTACCATTTGTTTCAGAGAATCACGTTGAATCAATTTTAGGTAATACAATAATTAACTTCACATCCTCACTGTCCATTATCATTATATCACTCTCTTTATTTTCACGAATTTAATAAAAAAAAAATGAAGAACAGATGTTATCAGCTCTGTTCTTACTTCAATTATCAAAAAGTTCGTTTTCAAATGAAAATTCAAATTGTATAGATGCTGTTACATTAGAAAACTTCCGTTTATACTATCTGTAAAATCTCAAAGTCTAATTTTATCTATCAAGGTCGAATTCTTGAGTCAAACCTTCGAGTTCAAAAGTCAAAATTTTGTGTTCATCATAAAATTCAGTCTTGTTTTGATGTTTCTGTTCCAATTGAGTACGCAGAAAGATTATAGAGTTGATTTAGAACGTATTTCATTTAGTACTTGTGGTCTGAAATAGTCTTTAACGTTGAATCAATGTTTGAGTTCTCAAACCAGATTATTCACTGTTTTATTATTATTTTTTTTAATTTCTATTCTTCTTGTGTTTAATGATTTAAAAGTAAGGATTTGAATTGTTTTTTTTGGTTTAAAACTCCCAAAAGACGTTATCTGATTTGCTGATATGATTCTGGAATTTGATTTGGGTCGATTGAGCTGAGAAGAAGAAAAATAGGAAGAACAAGTAATACGGGTTATATAAAATTTGACTATGTTTTAAATCAAAAATGAAAGCAGCAGCGTGGGGGTTGAGGGTGTTGGTGTATTTCGAGAGGTCGCGGGTTCGAGTCCCGTCCCAGGCAATTTCTCTCTTTTTAATGTTTCTAAGGTATAATTTGATATTTATTATTATTATTATTATTATTATTATTATTATTATTATTATTATTATTATTATTATTATTATTATTATTGTTGTTGTTGTTGTTGTTGTTGTTGTTGTTGTTGTTGTTGTTGTTGTTGTTGTTGTTGTTGTTGTTGTTGTTGATTTGTTATTGTTATTGTTGTTGTTATTATTATTATTATTATTATTATTGTTATTGTTATTGTTATTGTTAGTACTATTATTATTATTATGAATATGTTTAGGATTATTATTATTGTTATTAAACAATACAAGCTATTATTACTCTCACTAATATTAGTATAAATATCATTTTTGTAATTATTAGTTTTACTATTATTATTATTAACATATGTATCAATTTT
The DNA here is from genome assembly GCF_046630445.1 of Rutidosis leptorrhynchoides. Taxonomy (NCBI): domain Eukaryota; kingdom Viridiplantae; phylum Streptophyta; class Magnoliopsida; order Asterales; family Asteraceae; genus Rutidosis; species Rutidosis leptorrhynchoides. Next base: position 567,254,010 of record NC_092333.1, read on the forward strand.
AACAACATCGTTATTTATATTAGTATTATCAATATTAAGAAAGTTGTTATTATTAGTAAATCATTATTACCAAAATTTTCGTTACAAATAAATATTTTGTACCTAAAATATACTTAATACATATATTATAATCATATTAATAGTTTATATATCACTTACCAATTATAATAACATTATTTATATAAATAATTATATATAACGAATTAAGAATATTTTCATATAATACTAACCATATATATATATATAGAGAGAGATATATTAATATAACGAAATATATAAATATTAAACATTTAAAATATATACACAAACTAAATAAGTATAATATATAATTCAAGTTATAATATATAAACTTATTCGAATACGATTATACATTTTAATATATATACAAATGATATAGGTTCGTGAATCCGAGGCCAACTCTGCATTGTTCAGTTTGTCTAATGTTGTCATATGTATTTTTACTACAAAATACATTAGGTGAGTTTCATTTGCTCCCTTTTTAAATGCTTTTGCAATATATATTTTTGGGACTGAGAATACATGCGCTGCTTTTATAAATGTTTTACGAAATAGACACAAGTAAGTAAAACTACATTCTATGGCTGGATTATTAAACCGAATATGCCCCTTTATAGTCTGGTAATCTAAGAATTAGGGAACAGACACCCCAATTGACGCGAATCCTAAAGATAGATCTATTGGGCCTAACGAGCCCCATCCAAAGTACCGGATGCTTTAGTACTTCGAAATTTATATCATGTCCGAAGGAGGATCCCGGAATGATGGGGATATTCTTATATGCATATTGTGAATGTCGGTTACCAGGTGTTCAATCCATATGAATGATATTTTTGTCTCTATGCATGGGACGTATGTTTATGAGAAATGGAAAATATGAAATCTTGTGGTCTATTAAAATTATGAAATGATTATTTATGTTAAACTAACGAACTCACCAACCTTTTGGTTAACACTTGAAAGCATGTTTATTCTCAGGTATGAAAGAAATCTTCCGCTGTGCATTTGCTCATTTTAGAGTTATTACTTGGAGTCATTCATGACATATTTCAAAAGATGTTGCATTCGGGTCGTTGAGTTCATCAAGATTATTATTTAGTCAATTATAGTTTGATATATTATGAAATAGTATGCATGCCGTTAACTTTCGATGTAAATGAAAGTTTGTCTTTTAAAAACGAATGTAATGTTTGTAAAATGTATCATATAGAGGTCAAGTACCTCGCGATGTAATCAACTGTTGTGAATCGTTTATAATCGATATGGACTTCGTCCGGATGGATTAGGACGGGTCCTTTCAAAGTAAGCAACCTAGCAAGGTTGATAGGTAAAAGAAAACCGAGAAGTCTGCCTAGCGATACAAATGCTAACCCCCGGAATGAAACAGCTAAAGCCATTACCACAAGAAGTGGTATTACACTTAAACCACCTGAAATACCTGTAATTTTTGATGACTCTATTCCTACTCCACAAGAACCACAATCTGAGCAAGATAAGGAAACAGAACCAGTAGTTGAAAAGGTTAATGAAGATAACACAGTTAAGGTTAAACCTTATGTTAAACCATACCAACCACCACTTCCTTACCCAAGTAAAATGAGAAAAGAAAGACTTGAAGCCGAGCAATCCAAATTCTTGGATATGTTTAAACAGATAAATGTAAATCTTCCTTTCATTGATGTGATTTCAGGAATGCCAAGGTATGCCAAATTCTTGAAAGATCTAATCACAAATAGAAAGAAAATGGAAGAACTCTCGGCTGTTACTATGAATGCTAATTGTCCTGCAGTACTGTTGAATAAGATACCAGAAAAATTATCAGATCCAGGTAGTTTCACAATTCCATGTTTTCTGGGTGGTCTAAGTTCAATAGAAGCATTGGCAGATTTAGGTGCTAGTATAAATCTAATGCCGTATTCACTATACGCTAAATTAGACCTTGGAGAATTGATACCAACACGAATAAGCATACAACTAGCCGATTGATCAGTAAAATATCCTAGAGGGATAATGGAAAACATGCTAGTTAAAGTTGGTACTTTAGTATTTCCAGTAGATTTTGTTATTCTGGATATGGAAGAAGATTCTCGAGTTCCTCTCATATTAGGAAGACCATTTTTAAACGCGGCTAAAGCAATAATAGAGGTGTTCGGTAAGAAACTGACCCTAAGTATAGAGGACGAGAGTGTTACCTTTTCTGTTGATAGAGCCATGCAACAACCGCAATCTTCAGATGATACATGTTATTATATTCAAACTATAGATTCACATGCAGAATTGTTAGAAGAATTTCCAGAATTACAAGGAACAGGAGAATGTTCTTTAGGAGAAGGAACTGAACCAATTAATGAAGCTGAAATGTTAGCCGCACTCATGGCTAATGATTATGAACCAACAACAGAAGAAATTCAAATGCTAAAAGAGGAAGACATATATTGATACAAATCATCGATAGAAGAACCACCGACATTAGAGTTAAATCCACTTCTAACCCATTTGGAATATGCTTATTTACATGGTGAATCTGAATTACCTGTAATAATATCATCTTCTCTTACGAAAACTGAAAAATCTCAACTCATTTCTGTGCTAAAAGCTCATAAACCAGCTATTGCATGGAAGATTCATGACATTAAAGGCATAAGTCCTTCGTATTGCACACATAAAATCCTTATGAAAGAAGGTCATAAAACGTATGTGCAACGCCAACGAAGACTAAATCCTAATATGCAAGATGTTGTTAAGAAAGAAATTATTAAACTGCTAGATGCAGGTTTAATTTATCCAATCTCTGATAGTCTATGGGTAAGCCCAGTTCAATGTGTACCTAAGAAGGGTGGCATGACTGTCATCACAAATGAAAAAAATGAGCTTATTCCTACTAGGACTGTAACAGGATGGCGTATTTGTATTGATTATAGAAAATTAAATGACGCCACCAGAAAAGATCACTTTCCCTTACCTTTTATTGATCAAATGTTGGAAAGATTAGTCGGAAATAGTTACTATTGTTTTCTTGACGGTTTCTCCGGATACTTTCAAATTCCAATAGCACCCGAGGATCAAGAGAAAACCACATTTACGTGCCCTTATGGTACTTTTGCTTACAAATGCATGCCATTTGGACTTTGCAACGCCCCTGCAACCTTTCAAAGGTGCATGATGGTGATTTTTCACGACATGATAGAAGAATGCATGGAAGTTTTCATGGATGACTTTTCAGTCTTCGGTGATACTTTTGAAACATGTCTAGTTAATCTTGAACGAATGCTTATTAGATGCGAACAATCAAATTTAGTTCTTAATTGGGAGAAATGCCATTTCATGGTTAAAGAAGGCATCGTTCTTGGTCATAAAATTTCAAAGGAAGGAATTGAAGTGGATAGAGCTAAAGTAGATGTAATTGCTAAACTTCCACATCCTACCAATGTTAGAGGAGTTAGGAGTTTTCTAGGGCATGCCGGTTTTTACCGACGTTTCATAAAAGATTTTTCTAAAATTGCCACTCCTATGAATAAACTCCTAGAAAAGGATGCTCCATTCATCTTTTCAGATGAATGCATCAAATCTTTTAATATTCTTAAAGAAAAACTCACTAATGCGCCGATCATGATAACTCCAAATTGGAATTTACCGTTTGAACTTATGTGCGATGCAAGTGAATTTGCAATGGGAGCCGTTTTAGGACAAAGGATTGAAAAATGATTTCAACCTATTTATTATGTTAGTAAGACATTACAAGGAGCACAAACGAATTACACAACTACTGAAAAAGAACTCCTTGCTATTGTCTTTGCTTTTGACAAATTTCGTTCATATCTCGTTCTAGCAAAAACGGTGGTCTATACTGACCATTCTGCTCTTAGATACCTATTTTCGAAACAAGATGCCAAACCAAGATTAATCCGTTGGATCTTACTCTTACAAGAGTTTGATATTGAAATCCGAGACAAAAAGGGAGCAGAAAATCTCGCCGCTGATCATCTTTCTCGTCTTGAAAATCCTGAATTAGAAGTTCTAAATGAATTGGCCATACAAGATAACTTTTCTGATGAATATCTATTGAAGATAGATTATAGTGAAATTCCATGGTTTGCAGACTATGCAAACTACTTAGTATGTGGATTCCTTGAATAAGGGTTGTCGTACCAAAAACGAAAGAAATTCTTTAGTGATATAAAACACTATTTCTGGGAAGATCCACATTTGTTTAAAAGTTGTCCCGATGGAATAATACGCCGATGCGTATTCGGAGATGAAGCTAGTCAAATCTTAAACCATTGTCACACAGAACCAACAGGAGGGTATTATGGGCCTTAACTTACAACAAGAAAAGTCTATGACGCTGGATTCTATTGGCCTACAATTTTTAAAGATGCACACCTTCTTTGCAAATCCTGTGATGCATGTCAAAGGCTGGAAAAATAAGTCAACGCGATGAAATGCCACAAAATGTCATTCAAGTATGTGAAGTATTTGACGTTTGGGGTATTGACTTTATGGGTCCATTTCCAAAATCTCATAATAATCTTTACATTCTCGTAGCCATTGATTATGTATCTAAATGGGCGGAAGCACAAGCTCTCCCAACTAATGATGCACGAGTTGTAGTCAACTTCTTAAAACGTCTTTTTGCTAGGTTCGGAACACCGAAAGCTTTAATAAGTGATCGGGGTACACATTTCTGTAATAATCAACTTGAGAAAGTTCTCAAAAGATATGGAATAACTCATAAAATCTCAACCGCTTATCATCCACAAACAAGTGGACAAGTTAAAAATACCAACCGAGCTTTAAAACGTATTCTAGAGAAAACCGTAGGATCAAATCCGAAGGAATGGTCCATGAAATTGGAGGATGCACTCTGGGCTTTTAGAACAGCCTACAAAACTCCAATTGGCACCACACCTTTTAAACTCGTTTACGGAAAAGCATGTCACCTTCCAGTAGAAATTGAGCACAAAGCATTTTGGGCTTTGAAGACATGTAATCTTGATTTACATGAAGCCGGACATCTACGGTTAAGTCAACTAAACGAATTAGAAGAATTAAGACATGAAGCATATGAAAATTCGTTAATCTATAAAGAAAGAACGAAGAAATGACATGATAAAAGAATCAGAAGTTCAAAAGAATTTAAGGAAGGAGACAGAGTCCTTCTTTTCAATTCATGATTCAAGCTATTTCCTGGAAAATTGAAATCAAGATGGTCTGGACCATTCATAGTCAAAAGAGTTTTCCCATACGGAACAGTAGAATTAATAAATTCAAATGGGATTGAATTTAAAGTTAATGGTCACGGAGTTAAACATTACATAGATAATCTAATGGAAGTTGAAGATGAAGTTAATCACAATTTCGACACCACAGCTAACTAAGTGTGGGAAGGTTCGAATCTTTTTAGGGTAATATAAATTTCTGTTAGAGTTAGATATTCTGTTTTCGTGTAGTTTTCGAGAATGGAATCCGAATGGTCTTTCCCTAGCAGACCCTAAAGAACTAGTCTTCTCCCCCCATTCTGAATTTTTATTTTTTTTTAGGTTTTAAGAAATGAAGAATTCCTTTGATCTGAACCATGGTCTAATGCTACACGCTTTGATTACTAAACGTAATAATGACACACTCCCGAGTGACCTGGTGTCATTAATAAGAAGCAGATGTGATGAAGTAAGGAAAAACTTAGGAAAGATCATCATAAGATACATTTTGGTAAAGGAAAATCAAAATCCGCAACAAAAAGAAGAGCACGACACCTTGAAAGATGTTATAAATGCGGAAAATGGTCACACGAAGGTAAATGTTCAAATAATCAAACATATTCAAATACCGAATTTGTTACTCTATGCAGAGAAGGACCGTTCATATGTTTAGAAGAAAAGATATTGAAGAATCGAGGTTACGCTTACGTAGCTATGGAGAACCAAATCACACGACTCTCCTATGAGTCGGCTAAAGCAGGTCTCTGAGAATTCTATCTCACAGGTAAGTATGTACAGTTTTTTTTATTGCTTTTAACCTTTTGATAATAAACGCTGAATCGTTCGCTATAAAGTATTAAATTGGTATTCAATAAAATTAGGTATGCGTAACCGAAATTATTGATATCATACAAAAATTTATTACATCACTGCAAAATTTACCGTTTATTCTTAAGGTATAAATATCTTTAATCAATCAACCCAAAATATTTCAAAAATTCGTCAGGAGTAAAACAAGGTTATGGAACAGAAATTACTTTACCGAAAAGAGGGGCGTATATTTTTGATAATATTTGATTGATTAAAGTGGGATAAAAGACCAAAAAGATTTTTAAATTTTTTTTACCATGTTTTTAAAATTAATATATAAATATTAATTTATTATTGTAAATTTCTAAAACCAATATATTTAAATTTTTAAGTATTTTTAAAAATTAATATTTTCAATATAAGTTTGTATGTATAAAAATATTAATGATATGAATTTTTAATTTTATGCATTTTAAATTTAAGTTTGGTGTGAATTTAAAAACAAAAATTTACTTTATTTCACTGAGCTAAAAATATGATTTTTAAAATTCGTCGTGAGTTGAAGACTAGGTCATTGAACTGAAATTGCTTTACCCGAGGGCGGGACGAGAAATTTTATTATCATTGTTTTTAATCTTATTTGATTTAAAGTATGCCAAAAACATTTAAAAAAAAACTCAAAAATCTTTGCTTTTAAAACAATCGCTTTAAAAACGACAAAATTTAAATTTTTTCGAGGGACGGACTAGGTAAACATACCGAAACTACCTAAAGTTAAAATAAAACAAAATTTTAAAAAATTATTCATTTAAATTGTTTTAATAAATAAAGATTTTTAAAAAAAAAATAATAATAAAAATATTATGTATGTTTGTAGTTTATCTTATGTACAAAACAAGGTAAAATAGCGCATTTTCAAAGACTGACATTAAGTTCAGCAAAAGCTACTAATTTTGATGACAAAACGAAAAACAAATGTGATGTAACAACAAGACGGAATGAACAAATGATGTGCACCATTTATCATTCAACAAACAAACGCCAATATGTTTGGAAAACTTTGGTAAAATTTAATCATTTTTTCTACGCTAATCTCCCTCAATAATTTAAATTGTTACTGATTTCTTGCAAATGAGGGCATTGCAAGATCTTAAGTGTGGGAAGGGGTTAAATTCTTTCGGATTTTTAAAATTTTAAACTTAAACACTTGGTTACCATTAAAAATACTAGTAACGCAGTAGTTGTATTAGAATCTAGTGCTCTCTGATAATAAAGAACAGCCCTAGTCTTATATACTGACTACCCAATTCTAGTAAAATTTTTCAAAATTTTCATTTAAATGAACTCAAAATCATGTTTATACATATTTATGAGCGATAAAACTAGGTGTTAACACCGAAATTATTGTTATCTCGGAAAGGACATAAATTGAGAAACAACTCAAAATGTTAGAATTCATTTAAAATGGAATAGAGGACAATAAAAAGGCAAAGAAAGGAAAATAAAAGCCAAGTGTGGGAAAAATTTACCAAGTTATTTAGAACATATGTCACATATTTTTGTACAAATAATTGAAGATACTTTTGTTTTGGACAATTTTAATCAGTTTTAGCTAGTTTATTGTAATATAAATGAAATTTAAAAGGAAGTAAAGTCTTCCGAAAGAAAGAGAAACGCGCTTCTTGATTTAGGTCAGGAAGTTGTCGTCCAGACCAGTTGTAGAGTCTACGAAAAACCTTGAAAAGTTTTCTCGAAAATCAGCTGGAAATCCATGGACCTCAGCATCAAACAGGGTCGCCAAGTGGTCAGACTTATCCTAACCATGAGAGGATCTGTCTCGTACAATGGGGGGCACCGTGCAAATTAGCTTATAAGACTAATGAATCAGATCCCTAGAAAGGATAATCTCCTTAAAGATCAAAAATCGGCTTTTAAGACTGATATTACTCAATCCTTGAGATTGACCTTAAAGATTGAGAATTCAAACTCATGGAATTCGATGATATCTAAACTCGACCTTGAACGAGAAAAATATTTTGATCAAAATTACAAACCGATTTGTTTTCTGAAAACCCATTTTCAATGCGTTCATTACCATTGAACGTAAAATCCTAGAAATTCACCTAGAAATCATTAGGTCACCTGAACCAAATCGGGTGTCAACCGTAAGAATGGTGGTTGCATAGCATGGTCAAATACAGGACCTTGTGCCAGACCGAAAAACTATAGGGTGATCTTTACTATTGCTCCTACAAAGGATAGTAATTGCATCCGACACGATATAGACCATAATCAAAAGCATATCACGGGACATTGCCTCAAAAGTTGCTTGTTCAACGCTTTCCTTTACAACCGGACGGTAGTTTACCAAAAGGTAATATACGGAGCAAGTAAACTGGACGTGTTGCTTTCCCAATACAAGGTTAGCAAGTGGGTGACACAAAACCGCAAGTTTTGAGCTAAAATTTTCAAATCTGAAACCCACCAAACCCACAAAAACAATTTGCAAACACCGGTGAAGGGTTATTCCGGAAAACTTATCTAGGGTAAAAGCTAGATTAAATTTTTAAAAGATCAAATGTTTTCATAAAGATCCAATTTCCTAAAGGATCTAAATTTTCATAGTCATGTGGGACTGTAAACCACAACGTTACTATCATTGTTCATACCGCCGTATAGAAATCACTGATGTACAAAGTGTGAAGAATAAAGAAGTGATTCTAGTATTTTTATTTCAAGACTATATTGCTTGAGGACAAGCAACGCTCAAGTATGGGAATATTTGATAATGCTAAAAATGAACATATATTTCATAGCATTATCCCTCAAGAAAGACAAGCTTTTAGTTGCAATTGTTCTATTTACAAGTGATATTCGTTTAAATAATAAAAGGTGAAGACAAAAGACATATTCGACGAATTGAAGACGCAAATGACCAAAAAGCTAAAAAGTACAAAGTACAATCAAAGTGGTTCAAATTATTGATGAGAAACGTCTAAAAATTACAAGAGTACAAGCCATAAAACACAAAGTACAAGATATTAAATTGTACGAAAAGGTGTTCGAAAATCCGGAACCGAGACATGAACCAACTTTCAGCGCACGACGCAACGGACCCAAAATTACAAGTCAACTATGCACAAGAATGTAATATTATATATAATTAATTATATGTATATATTATATATTATTTTAATCAAAGTAGCCCACGTTTAATTCAATTTATGAGCTGGATTCCAGACCTCTGCACTCGCGGAGGTTGAAAGCTTAAAAGTTCAGCACTCGCGGAGCTCTACAGTACAACGTGGGCCTATAAAAGGCATCGAATTCTGCACGAAAAATAAAACCTTTTTCTAATCTATCTCTCAATCTCTACGATATATATATATATATATATATATATATATATATATATATATATATATATATATATATATATATAATTTATAATTTTAATTTTAATTTTAATTTAATAATAATAAGGGTATGTTAGCGAATGTTGTAAGTGTGTAATTCGAAATTCTGTCCGTGTAACGCTACGCTATTATTAATCATTGTAAGTTATGTTCAACCTTTTTAAATTAATGTCTCGTAGCTAAGTTATTATTATGCTTATTTAAATTGAAGTAATCATGATGTTGGGCTAAAATATTAAAGACGGGGTAATTGGGCTTTGTACCATAATTGGGGTTTGGACAAAAGACCGACACTTGTGAAAATCAGACTATGGGCTATTAATGGGCTTTATATTTATTTAATTGAATGATAGTTCGTTAATTTAATATAAAGATTTACAATTGGACGTACCTATAAATAACCATATATACTCGATCGGACATGATGGGCAGGATATTTATAAGTACTAATAATCGTTCATTTAACCAGACACGGGAATGGATTAATAGTTAATGGACTTATTAAAACAGGGGTGAATTATATACAAGGAAAATTTGTGTAATTATAGTTTAAGTCCCCAATTAGTTGGAATACTTGACTTCAGATATAAGGATAATTTGACGAGGACACTTGCACTTTATATTTATGACTGATGGACTGTTATGGACAAAAACCAGATGGACATATTGAATAATCCAGAACAAAGGACAATTAACCCATGGTAATAAACTAAAATCAACACGTCAAACATCATGATTACGGAAGTTTAAATAAGCATAATTCCTTTATTTCATATTTCATCGCACTTTTATTTACTGTCATTTTATTTAATTGCACTTTTAATTATCGCAATTTTATTTATTATCATTTTATCATATTTTAATTTATCGCACTTTATTTATCGTCATTTACTTTACGCTTTAAATTAAGTTATTTTTATTTTACATTAGGTTTTAACTGCGAGTAAAGTTTTAAAATCGACAAACCGGTCATTAAACGATAAAATCCCCCTTTTATAATAATAATACTACTTATATTTATATTTATATTTATACAAATATAGTTTTAAAAATATAGCGTTAAACTTGGCTAGCTCCCTGTGGAACGAACCGGACTTACTGAAAACTACACTACTGTACGATTAGGTACACTGCCTATAAGTGTTGTAGCAAGGTTTAGGTATATCTACTCTATAAATAAATAAATAACTTGTGTAAAATTGTATCGTATTTAATAGTATTTCGTAGTAAAATATAAGCTATTTCGTATACACCTCTACGCACATCAACTTTAAATATGCAAGTATTCGTGTGTGCTTACTACATGTTTTTAATTAAAAGTCCAAGCATATCAGATTTATATATGGCTGAACTACGGTTGACCGTGAATCTAACCGTGTATGTCCTGTACTAACGAGTTTAAGTTTTTCCAAAATGGTTAATCCACGGCTTACATCACGGACGACCGCAGCTCAAACACAGAATAAGCCTTGCATAAACTGACGAACCATTTTGTCCTATTAGTACATTCAACTATACTCACCATCACAATCCCTAAAAACCCACAATTAAATCATGAGACAAATTGCAGAAGGAAGAGAAGTGTCAACTCATTAACTCTCAACTTATTCGTTGGCAAACTTCTCTAGTGTGAATTGGAATGTCTTTCTCAATCTTCGAGGACCTCTATATCCTCTTCATGTGAATGAATTCTATGCAAACTTCCAATTCCATAATGATATGAAGATATCATTCACTCTCTATAGCAAAAGCTATTCCTTGACACTTGAAGAATTTGGAAACATCATGGATGTTCCAAGTAACGGAATCAAATTCTTTCTTAACCCAAACTCATTTGATGAGTTTCCAGAATGGTTAGAAAAAGAATGTGTTCTTGAAACACTGAGTGAAGGACCACTCAAATTTGAGTCCGTCAACAAAGAGGGTTTCTTAGTGCATCACCTTGCTTTAACATATGATCTATGGCAACAGATCATCTCTATAAACGTATATGGAAAGGGTGAAATACTTTGGAGAATGAATGCAAATGAGGTTACTCTTTTGTGGTGCCTCAAACACTCACTTAAGGTAAACATTGCATTTTTGATGGCATCTAGAATGCAACAGGTAGCTCAAGAATCCTTCTTAAAACTACCTTATGGCCTTCACTTAAATAACTCTTTGCTCATCTCAAATTGACGACTTTTTATCACTACACTGCTCAAGTTTCATCATACCCGATATGCAGAGCTTCAACTAGACCATTTGTTGAACCTTCTCTTGATAACCCTCCAAACTTTAGCCTCCTTTCGATCGCAGGACAAAGCAGTGTCATTCACGAGAATGTTCTAAAAATCGGATGACATCTAAACAAACTAGAAGGAATTATAAGAGACACTCATCACTACATTCACCTCAAGAAATAGGCCAAGGCAATTTGAAGAATGCCTACCTATACATCTCATTTATGTGCCTTCCATGCATATTTTCATATATGCATCACTATGTTTCTTGCTTACTTTGAATAAATGTGTGCTTGTTATGTTTTAATATAATTATTTTTCCAACGTGCACAATTTAAGGGGGAGTTTTGCTCTAAGAGCGAGCTTAGTTCTAGGGGGAGCTTGTGACAACCCAGAAATTTCTGACCAAATTTAAACTTTATCTTTATATTATTCCGACACGATAAGCAAAGTTTGTTAAGTTAAATCTCAAGAATTTTAAACTATGTTCATACATTCATTTAACCTCGACCAAATTCCAATGATTCACGAACCATTATATGAACGGATATGATTATATATGTATATATTATAACTTGAAAACGTTAACAAAGTATTAGACGTATAATACTTTACATGAACGTATTTGTTTCAAAATATATTTATCGGTGGAATTTGAAGATAAAATCAAATGATTGAATATCAGATACATTGAATGATGATTACGAGTCCCTATGGAGAGGTCCACTTTGATTTAGGAAACCTTTCATTTTAACGGTATTCGGAAAATGGTAAAGTGATTTGCATATAAGAACAATGTGTCACTTAACGTGAGTTAGTCAAAAGTTGTGGAGATTCCCATTTAAATTTCCAAAAGCGTGCTTTACCTTGATTGCCTCGTGTCCCTTGATAAATTAATGATTTAGTTTTCATATTATTAAAAACCTTATTTAATATAATAACTTTTATTATTTAAATGAGTTTAAACTATATAAAACGAATTTTGAAACATGATTAGTTTTGAAAAACTAAATATTATATTATTATTAGATAAATATTTCAATTAAATATAATGTGTGCAAAGTTATATTTTTTTAATATTGATAAATACATAAATATATATAATATACAAAATATAATATTAACTTAGATATAAAACGTTTTGAATTAAATATACTTTGATAAGTAATGAGAAGTTGAATTATAGAAGCAAATGACCAAAACACTCAAATGATTAAGATGCATCTTGAGTGATATAATTACTACTACTCTAAGTCTATATTTTGTTAAAGGTACGAGTTACTAAACGTAAAATGCTAGTTTTCTAAGAGTACGAAACTTCGTTTGAAAAACCGGAACTAGGACATAAGTCGAGTGACAACGTATAAGTCATAAAAATTAAATTTACATGTTAACTATGTACGTAAATATAATATAATATATAATTAATTTTATAAATTAAATATATTATATATAAAATATAATAAATATCGTCGGCAGCCCACGAGGTAAATGAGAATGAGCTGGGATCAACGTGGCCGCGATCGCGGAGCCATATACCCCAAAACTATCGTATCAGATAAATATTTCATTTCATAATTCATATCTCTCAATCTCTCGTATCAATATTTATATTTATATTAAAATTAATAATAATAATAATATTATTATTATTATTATTATTATTATTATTATTATTATTATTATTATTAATTATACGATTATTATTAGGAGTTAGTATTATTATTATTAGTATTTTTATACATAAAATACTACATCGAGGTTATGAGCGAGTCATTTTAAGATGAGTTTTATGAATGGGATAGGGCTAAGGAAATTATGGGTTATAGCTATGGAGGTGATGAGTAATGTTCGAGGGTATGCTCGTGAGGTCAACCTAGTGTTTATCGTCTCCGTTGCGTCTACGTACTTTCCTGCAATATTGAATCTCAATATTGATACGTGAGCACTCGTATCTTAACTTTATATATTAATAGTGTATCCCTAACTAGTGCTCGAGTATATTTGATTATGCTTGCTTGTATATTTAATTTTGTCATTAAATAGCTTATGATAACTTATGAATTATTACATATGCGATTGAGATAAGGTATATGATATGCATGTCGTTGGAAAGCTGGTGAAAAATTAATAACTTTTCATTTAGAAAGTGTATGATTTCGATGAACAGATTAAAAGATATCGTCAATTGAATTATCTATAATTTTAAGGTATTATTGTTAAAATGATTATTATTATTATCATTATCGTTATCGTTATCATCATTATTATTGTTATTATTATTATTATCTACTAATCAATATTATTATTATTATTATTATTATTATTATTATTATTATTATTATTATTATTATTATTATTATTATTATTATTATTATTATTATTATTATTATTATGATTATTTATATTTTTAAAATAATTAATATTTTTATCAAAACTATCATTATATTATTTTTATCATTATTATTATTAAAAGTATCATTAATATTAAAACCATCATTTTTATTAAAATTATCATTTTTTTTAGAAATATGATTGTTATTATAAATATCATTATTATTATCATTTTAGTAATATTATTATTAAAGATTATCATTTTTAAATAGAATTATTATTTTCATATAAAATATTATTATCGTTACAGTTAATATTAAAGAGTATCATTATTATTAAAAATTATCATTTTGAATAGAAGTATTATTTTAAAATATTATTATTGTTATCGTTAATATTAAAAATCGTTATTATCATGTTTGTTAGAAAATAATATTTTAAATCTTAAAAACTTATATTTTCATTATCATTTTATTAGTATTATTGATAACAACAATATTATTATCAATATTATTATCATTAACATGAATATAATATTTTTATTATAACATTTGTATTACTATAAAAGATTATTATTTATTATCAAGATTATTATTATTATTAGTAAATATAAATATTGTTATTATTGTTATTATTATTATTAATATGATTTTATCGAATAAAAATGTGATACAAAGATATTTTTACCATACGTAATATAATTACATTAATAATACATACCACTATAGTTTTACGATATTAAGTGAATTTTATAAATTTTGCTACTTAAAATATATGAAAGTATATTTTATCATATATAAATTTTTATTAACAAATGACTTTTATAATTTACTAAAATAAAATCTTATAAATACATTTAAATATATAAAACGACTATATTTAAGTTATATAATAAACATGTATAAATTTTTGGAAATCATTTTGGGTCAAATTGACTTTTGTTGACTTTTGCATATTTAGTCTCGAGCATTAGGATTGTGATACACTACGGTTTGACCTAAATTATTAGACAGATATTGACCAACATATAAATATATATACTTAATATAGGTTCATGAATCCGAGGCCAACCTTGAGCATGTTCAATGCCATCATATGCATAATTACTACGAAATACATTATTGTGAGTTTCATTTGCTCCATTTTTAAATGCTTTTGCAATATATATTTTTGGGACTGAGAATACATGCGCTGCTTTTATAAATGTTTTACGAAATAGACACAAGTAATCGAAACTACATTCTATGGTTGGATTATCGAATCGAATATGCCCCTTTTAGCATGGTAGCCTAAGAATTAGGGAACAGTACCCCTAATTGACGCGAATCCTAAAGATAGATCTATGGGCCTAACAAACCCCATCCGAGGTACAGATGCTTTAGTACTTCGACTTATTAATATACAGACGAGAGGATTCTTTTTTGGGGATATTCTATATGCATCTTGTTAATGTCGGTTACCAGGTGTTCACCATATGAATGATTTTTATCTCTATGCAGTTTGCGAAATGCCTGATATGAGATGATGTTTATGAAAAATGGAAATGAAAATCTTGTGGTCTATTAAAATTATGGAAATGATCGATTATGATAAACTAATGAACTCACCAACCTTTTGGTTGACACTTTTAAGCATATTTATTTTCAGGATTGAAAGAAAATCTCCCGCTGTGCATTTGCTCATTTTAAAAATAACACTTGGAGTCATTCATGACATATTTCAAAAGATGTTGCATTCAAGTCGTTGAGTTCAATAAAGATTATGATTAATCAAATGACAGATTAGGTCATTTATAGTTGGATATTATGGAATGGTATGCATGCCTGTCAACTTTCGATGAAATGAAAGTTTGTCTTTTAAAACGAACGCAATGTTTGTAAAATGTATCATATAAAGGTCAAATACCTCACAATGTAATCATATGTTATTGTATTTGTCTTTATATATTAGGACAGGTCGTCTCATGTGGTATCAGAGCGGTGGTCTTAGCGAACCAGATCTTGCATTAGTGTGTCTAACTAGTAGTCGTTAGGATGCATTAATGAGTCTGGACTTCGACCGTGTCTGCATGTCAAAAGTCTTGCTTATCATTTTTGTCGGAAATCACTTGCTTATCATTCTTAGTCTAAGACACATCCAACTGCATTGATTGCATGAATAGTGTATAGACAAAATTCATATCTTAGCGTATCTGCTAATTCATATCTTAGCGTATCTGTTACTGTAAACTTTCCTTGACATATTCCGTAAATTCCTCCATAATCTACGAAATATTTTGCTCTATATATATAGATATTCTATGTAATTCGAATACCACCCGATAGCTGAAAAATCATTTCATATCGAAAAATCCTTTATTCAGTCGTACGAAATGGAATTCGTCGTTAGTTTAAGTCCCTAGGATTCCGAAATGGAATCCCACTCAAGCTCCGAAAGCAGTGTGACCGGAATGGATCAACCAATCAGCCATCATCTATTTTGGATGAATTGGGGATGGGTTCGTAGCCTTCTCAATCATTGGAGACAAGAAGAAGGTGATCCCTTCCATCCACCACATTGCCCTCTTGGTGAAGAACCTGAAGCACTTACCGGCGAACCTGTCCGAAACACCATCTTTTCTCTCATTTCCAGAGTATCTCGTCACGATTATATAATACATCAAATTCTAGATTTTATTTATCCGCTCGTCCATACCGACAATCACCCCGGTGTAATAGAAGAAGTCAACGAGCTTCACGCTCGGGTAGTGGCTTTGGAGAATATGGTGCAAAGGTTACAAACACCAGCAGCAGCACCAGCAGCATAACCAGTACCACTATCATCAACACCAACAGTACCATTACCACCCCCAATCACAACCGCGTCGTAAACCTCAACCTTATAATCTGTCCTACGAGCATCAACGGCATACGCCCTGTAAATATCAAGGAATATCAATAACAACAAACGATGAAGTATTTATTTATAACTTCATTGAAGAGATATCTTTGTGGCGATTATGTAATCTCTAAAGTCTTAGAGATTATCTATCCTAGCCCTAACCATAAACCAGATGAATGAACCAAAATGATGGAAGGAAGAATAGAAACCCTGACAAGAATGGTGCGTGATTTACGAGCTAGACTTGTTTTATCAATAACATCAACAGTAACGTTAGCATCACCAGCACCGTCAGTACCGTCAGCATCATCAGCACTAGCAGCACCTATAACATCACGAGCTCCGACAGTTCAAGAATCACCGTGGACATCATTACAAATCAACAATAAGTATGTCATATCAACGCGTTATGAAGTATTAACTCATTTCCACTGAAGGATTTATATGTATGTCTTATATATATAAATTTTTAAACCATAATAAATCTATCTGTACTAAGCTATTATGTGTGAATCTTAACTACTCGGTTAATTCATATTACTAATATGCAATAATGTACGTCCTTCGTCCGTAACTTAACCATCGTTAACTACAATCTCCGTCTCAATTCAATAAATTCCAATTCATAATAAATCAAGTGTAGTATTCAAATATATGTTTGATTTTACACTTTCATCATCGATATACTCAAAACTTTTCAAATAACATCATTCGTACCTTGCGAAGTTCACAAGAATTTCACGAAAACCAACATCATGCATCAACAAATAACGAAGTATTGATTCATAATTTCAATCATATTGAAGAAACACTCCGCGAAGATTATGTAATCACTAATGTTTTAGAGATTATTCATTTCTAATTCTAGCCAAAAATCAAATGAGTTTAATTTAATATTAACTCATTAAATCTACATTACATCTGAAGAAAATATACATACATATATATTTTCATAGAGACTGTAATAAAATTTATTTGTACAAAAATGTTACTTGTGAAATTTTTTAACGGGTAGGTAATACCCGAGAGATATATAAATTCACAATTAATATGTTACATTCTTCGAATCTGATTCCGCAATCATCAATTATACTCCCTACTTTCACAACAATATATATTTTTTTATAGAAATCAAAACAACCATACTCATTCAAAATTTAATTACATATTCTGATTTTGAAATCTCAGAATTCAACTCGAGATATGACCAAAATCATCACTCTTAGATCCTTACATCTTTCATAAGTTATACATTGATTTCAAAACTGTGTTAGAACATCATATGTATATTAACGATTACAATCTGTGTTCAAACCCTTCAAAATTCCTGAAGACACTTCAAATAATGAACAATCGAGATGATGATCCAACCACATATTAACCACAGTCTTGCACCTGAAAAGCTCTCGAAACCAGAGTCATAATTTAACACGTATCCATGTCAGACCCTTTAGCATTTACTAGCAAAAATAACTTTGCGATTCCTTTTCAAATTAGTTAGTTTTGTCAGAACTCCAGCAAGTCAACTTCGACTTTTCAGTTGAAACAGTCTTATTATAATCTTGATATAGACGTTGCCCTTTCGTCATCGTTACCGGAGAACCTTTTATGTCTCACCACATTAGCAATAAACTTACCAACAACTTCACTGATCTTTGACTTTCCAAAAAATCATTATATTTATCGAAACCCTATCATTTACTCATCCGCATCTTGTAACAAGAATTGACATGCCAATTACTGGGAATCAGCAATCAGTATTTTGAAATCTTGCAGCATGTCTACGCCAACAGTTATAGGTGTATATATAACGTCTATCTCCTAGACTTACATACTTTGAATGTGAAGTTTCTGAAAAACACCCTGAACTGCGAACTAGTTCTCGAAATGCTGATGAAGTAGCAAAAACTATAAACGACCTTAACAGTAAAAAGTTTGATGATAAAGAGTAGTGTGTTGGCAAAGCTCAGAAAAAGAGAAGGTTTGGAACTAGAAAACAGATTGAGCAAAGTATGAAGGAGGCTGTGGATAATTCACAAGGACGAAACCTACCTTCAAAGAATCTAAATGATTTAGTGTCTGCTGAAATCCTTAGCAAATACCTTGCTCTCTACTCTAAAACCATTACGAACAATATTCTTCATCATTCTCTGACCTTAGATATTCTAAAATATTATCATATCTTTCATTATAAATATCTTCCATATTTCTGAAGATATTTCCATAATTATTGTTATCCAAAATTATTTACCTCTTCGCGCTATCTGTAAAGAAACTATTTTAGTTTCTAAATTCTGAAACCTTCAAGTTTAAAAATATGAATGCTTTTGAAGTAGTGTTGGGAATTGAAGCATGAGTTAGTATAATATAATGACACTTGATCAACGTGATTATATTACAGTAAGTCATGCTGAGTTTCTAAATGGAATGTGATGATTCACAGATCATAACGTCATCATGTGCCATATTACACGACTCTTGTATTCTATTTAACCTCTAAACATATCAAGAAAATATTTTTCTTGATGATTCTGTCTTTTCTGAGGTATTCTGGTAATTTGACAAACCAAGATCGTACCATCACAATTTCCTTCATAGAACGTTAACTATGTTCATTTCAAAATTTATATCTACGAATTCTGGACCATTACATGCTGTGCTTAATCGCAAGAAGAGGAAACAAAAGAATGAAACTCTGAAATAGAAATGGGGGTATAAATCACAGCAAATAAGAGAGAGCATTAACTGTGGATGTTGATGATTATAGAAAGGTAGAAGCATGGACTCTGAAAGATAAGGAAAGATATAAAGCCCGACGACAACACATAAATTACAAACCGTGTATATCAATAAGTATTGCAACGTAAAGACACAGGAGAACTAAAAACACTATAAAACCAAGAGTATAGTAGAAGTAAATAGATTCTTCCGGTGGAAGAAGAAAGAGAAGAATGACAGATATGAAGGTTAGGAGTATATCAAGAATCAGAACATGATGGAGCATATTGACGAATACTTTAAAGTATGAGTTGAGGGAGAAAGAATAGAAGGTGTGAGTTGTAAGGAAACGAAGGGGGTGGATTTATAGTAAAATATCCGACAGAGCAATCAAAACAGATTATCACATTTAATCAAAGCGGACCCTTATTTCCTTAATTACCGAAGAATCAAATCTTATTACGAGGATTTCTTCAAATCTCTTGAACTCCCGAAATTAACCCATCTACGTCAAAAGATATGACGAAACTCACTTTTCTCATTTCATTTATTTTGTGATAACTTCACTCATACTCTTCACATAAACGGATTGTTTATCCATATCACTCAATGATGATAAAATTCTATTTATCAACTCATATTTTTCATGAAAATATTTTTATTGTTACCCATGACGACCTCGACCAAATTTCGGGGACGAAATTTCTTTAACGGGTAGGTACTGTGACAACCCGAAAATTTCCGACCAAATTTAAACTTTATCTTTATATTATTCCGACACGATAAGCAAAGTTTGTTAAGTTAAATCTCAAGAATTTTAAACTATGTTCATACATTCATTTAACCTTGACCAAATTCCAATGATTCACGAACCATTATATGAACGGATATGATTATATATGTATATATGTATATATTATAACATGAAAACGTTAACAACGTATTAGACGTATAATAGTTTACATGAACGTATTTGTTTCAAAATATATTTATCGGTGGATTTAGAAGATAAAATCAAATGATTGAATTATTATCAGATACATTGAATGATGATTACGAGTCCCTATGGAGAGGTCCACTTTGATTTAGGAAACCATTCATTTTAACGGTATTCGGAAAATGATAAAGTGATTTGCATATAAGAACAATGTGTCACTTAACGTGAGTTAGTCAAAAGTTGTGGAGATTCCCATTTAAATTTTCAAAAGCATGCTTTACCTTGATTGCCTTGTGTCCCTTGATAAATTAATGATTTAGTTTTCAAATTATTAAAAACCTTATTTAATATAATAACTTTTATTATTTAAACGATTTTAAACTATATAAAACGAATTTTGAAACATGATTAGTTTTGAAAAACTAAATATTATATTATTATTAGATAAATATTTCAATTATATATAATGTGTGCAAAGTTATATTTTTTTAATATTGATAAATACATAAATATATATATTATACAAAATATAATATTAACTTAGATATAAAACGTTTTGAATTAAATATACTTTGATAAGTAATGAGAAGTTGAATTATAGAAGCAAATGACCAAAACGCTCAAATGATTAAGATGCATCTTAAGTGATATAATTACTAATACTCTAAGTCTATATTTTGTCAAAGGTACGAGTCACTAAATGTAAAATGCTAGTTTTCTAAGAGTACGAAACTTCGTTTGAAAAACCGGAACCAGGACATAAGTCGAGTGACAACGTACAAGTCATAAAAATTAAATTTACATGTTAACTATGTACGTAAATATAATATAATATATAATTAATTATATAAATTAAATATATTATATATAAAATATAATAAATATCGTCGGCAACCCATGAGGTAAATGAGATGATGTTTATGAAAAATGGAAATGAAAATCTTGTGGTCTATTAAAATTATGGAAATGATCGATTATGATAAACTAATGAACTCACCAACATTTTTGTTGACACTTTTAAGCATGTTTATTCTCAGGATTGAAAGAAAATCTTCCACTGTGCATTTGCTCATTTTAAAGATAATACTTGGAGTCATTCATGGAATATTTCAAAAGATGTTGCATTCAAGTCGTTGAGTTCAATAAAGATTATGATTAATCAAATGACAGATTAGGTCATTTATAGTTGGATATTATGGAATGGTATGCATGCCTGTCAACTTTCGATGAAATGAAAGTTTGTCTTTTAAAACGAATGCAATCTTTGTAAAATGTATCATATAAAGGTCAAATACCTCGCAATGTAATCATATGTTATTGTATTCCTCCTTATGGATTAGGACGGGTCGTCTCAGAGCTAACCTTTTTGCTTCGACAAAAAGGGGAGAAAGATGGATACAAGTGATTGTTAACACTTGCGTATTTATAGCAAAATGTCTCTCATCACTTGTATGTTTGTCATCATCAAAAAGGGAGAGAATGTTGGTTGAATGTTGGTTAATGCACTAAACAATAAACTTAAGTATGATTAACCAAAAGAATATGTTTTGATGATGACATACACATATGCATAAGTGATGACTGACATCTTAACATAAAACACGCAAGGTCACTAATCCATACTTTATCTTGCAAATGACCAAGTCAAACATAGGTTAAAGAATAAAATTATAAGTTCAGCTAAACACACGGTCGAGGTACGGTCGACCGCATAGTCAACCGTGAAACCCCAAACTAAATTGCAACGCAGTTTTGTGAAAACAAGTTGCACGGTCGCCACCACGGTCAACCGCAGTGCGATCGCAGTTTTCTCTGTTACTGTTTTTGACCTAATAAAGTTTGACTAGTTCTCGACATCTATAATTCATGAAACCTTTCTCAACATGCTTAGAATAGATGCCTTCTCCATACTCAATTGAGTTTTGGTCATAAAAACACTAATTGTGATTAATTACGCCTAATGACATCTTAATGACAAATTAACCAAGATTAGGCATAACACATAAGTGTTAATCAACAACTTGAGATCTTAATTCTTATCTAGATATTCTTAGAATGATCATCAAGTACCAACACACTTAAGCCAATGTCACTAGAACAATAATTGCTATTAGAAATGACTTAGTGATTAATTAAGGCTAAATGAGGAACAATGCTCTCAAGGTTAACTAGTAATGACTTGTAATCCTAAAACACACTTAGATACATTTAGGATGGTCACCAAGTCCCAACTAGAGATTGCTCTTCCCTTGTGCATGTGTTGAACATTAATGTGTGCTTACACTTTAATTAAGCAATATGTTATATTGCACTTAAACTTGTTAAAACTTGAATTATAAGTTGTGCAAGTATCTATATGATTGATCCTAGAATAATTATCTCTTGCTATCATGAATTTATGATACAGAATGGTGTAGAAACATGAATTTAACTCTGATTATTTGACTTGATCGTGTAATTTGTGGGCTTAAATGGATTAACGGACGTTGATCGATGAAGATTGTGACAAATTATTTTGTATTGGGAGTGTATTGACGTCAAGAATCTCGTTTCCCTATGCAATTGTGGTGGATAATGTCGGTATCGGGGATAAGATCGATAAAGTTGTTCGTGTGTTTTGGCGGTTCGAGTAACAATTTTAGGTTTTGTTGACCATAGCTGAACCGATTCCGAGGACGTAATCTCTTTTAAGGAGAGTAGATGTCATAACCCGTCCTTAACCATAAGAACGTGTTAGATAACGTATGATTTCATTGCGAGGTATTGACCTCTATATGCGACATTTTTAAAAGAGAAACTGCATATATTATACATTACAAACCATAACCATTATTTTTGTTACAAGCTTTAGACAATAAAAAGATGATTATCGTTTAGCGATAATCTTCGACTTACAAACTTTACATATAATGATAACAACACGATTTCGAGCATATTTTACAACACAAATCCTTGGGTATGCAGTTTTATTTTTGACACAAATATGAGTACGCAAGATCCTGCTCAAATTCAACATAATGCAGCGGAAGCTTTAGTAATCACCTGAGAATAGACATGTTTTAAAAGGTCAACATAAAGTTGGTGAGATATAGGTTTAATGCCGGCAGCAATATATATATATAGACCACAAGATTTCGTATATAAACAGTTTAATAAAAATATTCTAAGTGGTTGAGCACTTGGTAACCATACTTAACATTTAATCACGTCGCATATTCCCTTTATTATGAAATCTTACTACACCGTACCAAGTGTAGTCACGAAACGAAGTACTGTGCAACCGTTGAATACTGGTCGTCCAGTCCGGTTGGGGTTGTCAGGCCCGATAGATCTATCAACAGGATTCGCGTTTACAATACCGCTGTAAATAACAGTTACCAAGCTACAGGGATTCGGGCACTGGCTCTTATAGTGACCTTGTTTTCCACACCCATAACAAGTAATGGTAGCCAAAGCAGTTCTATTTGCATTGGTGGCAGGAGTCTTGGTACCATTTGTATTTATAACGAGAGCCCTACAATCTTCAGCAAGATGACCCTTTCGATTACATTTGTTGCATACCACATTACAGTAACCAGAGTGATGTTTGTGGCATCGGTTGCATAAAGGATTTTGTCCTTTATAACCAAAGCTTAAACCACTACCCGCACCTTGCGTGATTTCTTGTTTCTTAAAAGATTGTTGTTGGTTACCTCGATCATAATTTCCATTCCACTTTCTTTTGTTACCTGATACCTTCACATCAGTATTGGATACTTTCTTATCCATGATGACCTGATCCATTAGCTCGTTTGCCATGGTTATAGCTTCATGAATTGTCTTAGGTTTCGATGCTGTAACGTTTGCCTTGACCTTTTTGGGCAAACCATCTTTGTACATTTCAATCTTCCGTTCTTCGGTTGGAACCAATTCAGGACATAGCAAAACTAATTCCATGAATCGCTGATTGTAGTTGGTGATTTCAGTACCAACAACCTTCAGACTTCGTAATTCATCTTCCAACTTCCTAACCTCGTTCCTTGGACAATATTCGTTGATTAACATTGTTTTGAATTCTTCCCATGGAGTATCATAAGCTACATCTCCTCCTACAGCCTTCACATAATTTTTCCACCACGTGAGTGCACTATCTTGTAAAGTGCATGATGCATACTTGGTCATGTCCTTTTCAACACAACCACTGATTTTAAACACAGTCTCCATCTTTTCTATCCATCGGGTTAAACCGATCGGTCCTTCTGTTCCACTGAATGATGAGGGCTTACAAGCTTGAAAAGTTTTGTAAGTGCACCCCACACGAGGATTTGGGTTAACTGCAGCACCTCTTGCAGCCTCGACCCATAACATTCTGTCGTTCACTCGTTGATTGATGAGTTCCTGGATTTCTTGTTCCGTCATTCGGTTCAATCGCGCCATATTCTTCTATAAGAATGAAAAGAAAATAATTATTCACATGGAATATTATAGATGTAGTGTATATTTACAGTACATTATAGCTTATTAATAATATGAACCAGGTATTATTATAAAAGCCTTTTCTTCTTATTAGCGTTTTATAATTATATCTAGGGTAGTACCTACCCGTTAATGTCCATACTTAATAGCTTAGTACAGAATCAATTACTACCATCTAAATAATACTTAACCATGGAAAATTATTGCATTTCACACTTCACTATTTTACATATGCTTATCTTACATCGAACATTAAGCAAACCACACTAATAATATTATACAAAACATTATATGATCCCATGGTTTAATACGGCAGCGCATCGTTTGGTCTATTTTCTAGGACGTTTAGGTTCAAAGAATCGCTTAACGCTTATCCTGGCTGTCTGCCTATATTTTGGCTGTGGGACTGAAGAACTGGATGCCGGGATAGAACGAATAGGAATAGCGGGAATAGGGGTGGTAGTGTCTAGTGGAGTTGGTGCCACATCATCCTTATTAAACTCAGGATTTGAATTTTCTAATTCATTAGCCTTTCGTTTCTTTCCTAGTTCGAACTCGTCTTTTGTAATTTCCTGTATTTCTTCCTCGGGTTCACTTTCCTCCTCGGGTTCACTTTCCTCCTCGGGTTCACTTTCCTCCTCGGGTTCACTTTCCGGGTTCTCTATAGTTGGTTCATCCGGAATTTGTGAGTCTTCCCCAAAGATATTATTTTCGTCATCGGATAGGTTAATGACTGGAACACCATCTGAAGATTCTGGTTCGGAGTCGCTGAACGTGATGATAAGTTTTGAGCCCGACATCTATCACACAACAACTAACCCATTAGTAGTACATAATATTTACATATAAATTTTAACCAACAATGATAAGCAATGGTTTTTAAATCAAACCCGGTCAAAGTCCAGACTTACTAATGTATCCTAACGACTTATCAGTTAGACACACTAATGCAAACCTGGTTCGCTAAGACCACCGCTCTGATACCACATGTCATAACCCGTCCTTAAGCATAAGAACGTGTTAGATAACGTATGATTTCATTGCGAGGTATTGACCTCTATATGCGACATTTTTAAAAGAGAAACTGCATATATTATACATTACAAACCATAACCATTATTTTTGTTACAAGCTTTAGACAATAAAAAGATGATTATCGTTTAGCGATAATCTTCGACTTACAAACTTTACATATAATGATAACAACACGATTTCGAGCATATTTTACAACACAAATCCTTGGGTATGCAGTTTTATTTTTGACACAAATATGAGTACGCAAGATCCTGCTCAAATTCAACATAATGCAGCGGAAGCTTTAGTAATCACCTGAGAATAGACATGTTTTAAAAGGTCAACATAAAGTTGGTGAGATATAGGTTTAATGCCGGCAGCAATATATATATATAGACCACAAGATTTCGTATATAAACAGTTTAATAAAAATATTCTAAGTGGTTGAGCACTTGGTAACCATACTTAACATTTAATCACGTCGCATATTCCCTTTATTATGAAATCTTACTACACCGTACCAAGTGTAGTCACGAAACGAAGTACTGTGCAACCGTTGAATACTGGTCGTCCATTCCGGTTGGGGTTGTCAGGCCCGATAGATCTATCAACATGATTCGCGTTTACAATACCGCTGTAAATAACAGTTACCAAGCTACAGGGAAGTATGCCAGTGGTACAACTCAACGTAGAATATATTTTTCAGTTACTTGTGTCCATAACGTAAAACATAAAATACATGTATTCTCATCCCGAAATATTTAGAGTTTAAAAGTGGGACTATATACTCACTTTCGTCTTGAAGATATATATATAATTTGACTTGGTCTCCGGTTGATATCACGAACCTATCCATATATAATATATCAATACCTTTTCTTTTTAAACAAACGTCACATATATATACTTGTTATACTTTTAATACTTTGAATAATTCCTTAGTCCGTAGTTAGCAGTTCGTTGTTAGTAATTCAATTTTAATGGTTCATTTTTAGATGTTTAATATACCCGCAATGAAATAAATAAAACCCCCAACGAAATAAATAAAACCCCATCGTATATGTATTGGTCGAGATTAATCTTGACCCACGGTACCGGTGTTGTCAAATGACGTGTTGCGTACATAAATGGGATCTTATGATTAATCTTCTCGTGTTGTGTACGGGTGATCCTGAACCATATAAAATTGAATTATAAGTACATATATATAAAATATCATGTTAACTTAAAAAGATGTGATTTATTTAATTTTTCCCAATTATTTTCGTGGCTAAACTAGTCTTGGATATCCGATTTTGTTTCGGTCATAGTTTCTTCGTTACAACTCCGTTTTCGTTGATTCAACTTGCCATCTCCTAGGATCGAGTCCCTCTTTAATACTATGAACTGTAAATACCTTAATTTGTATTCAAAATCACACAGCATAGGTCAAACTTTAGTGAAACTTATGAAGTTAATCATTTTCCATCATGTAAACAACCTTAAATGATTATTTTTCTAAAAATACTTATACTTTGAGTTAAATCATGAAATTTTTATGTGTTATCATATTCATAGTAAAAATCATTTTTCCAGAAAATAAACCTCCAATTCAAAGTTTAAGATGGTTTTTAATTATCCAACCCAAAACAGTCCCCGGTTGCACTCCGACGTCGTAAAAACAGTTTTTAAGGTGTTCTTTGAAAAACCAAGTTATACCTTGTTAAATTAGCATGTAATTAAGTTATATTACAGGTCTTGAAGTATTTTAAAAGTTAAGTTAGAAGGATCTATTTAGTTTGCAAACAAGTTTGAAAACTTTCAAACTATGTTCTTGTTGTTAAAATTTTATACCACAAATAAGATAGCTATATATATATATGAATCGAATAAGGTTATGAACATAGTTACTACCTCAAGTTCCTTGGACAAGGTTGCTGTAAAAGAGGAGTAAGAACCTAGAACTAAAAGGGTGATGGAATTGGATGAAAGATTGGAAGTAAGTTTGTGTTCTTGGAAGGATTTCTTGAAGTGTTTTTGTATGGTTTTCTTATGGTGATTAAGTAAGGTTTTTGAAGCTAAATGATGGGGAAAATGCTTGGAGATGATCAAGTATGAAGTTAAGAGTATTTTGAGAGAGAAATGGAAGTGTAAGTATGAGAAAATGGGGTGAAGAAATGGTGTGCATGCATAAAAACGTTTTTAGGTTATAAAGGAAAAAAAAGATACCTAACTTTGTTTTCTTGCTAAATAATTCATGCTACTTGACAAATGGTTGGTTCCACATGTTTCTTAATCATTTAAGGCTGCTAAGGAGCAGATTTTTATTGGTATATACCAATAGTAAATACATCTAGAAGCTGCGTATGATACGGGTACATATACTCTAGGTATACGTATAGAAATCTTTGAGAAAACGGAACGAGGATTCAAATATAGCTATCTTTTGTAAATATACTTATATTGTTTTATGTATGTAAGCCCTTTAAAAGTGA
This sequence comes from Rutidosis leptorrhynchoides, assembly GCF_046630445.1. Lineage (NCBI taxonomy): Eukaryota > Viridiplantae > Streptophyta > Magnoliopsida > Asterales > Asteraceae > Rutidosis > Rutidosis leptorrhynchoides. The sequence continues at coordinate 567,282,486 of NC_092333.1, forward strand.
TAAAATACATATCTATACGATGCATGTATAAATATTATAGGTTATAAGTATTTATGTCGAAGAACGTTACGTATAGTTATCGTTTTGAAAACTTAAGTTAGTAGTTTCAAAATATACTTATAACTCATTGTTATTAGTACCCAATGAGATGTTAAACATCCTTAGATCATGTTAAATATATATAAATACATATATATACATAAACATATAATTATCGTATGTTATATAGTTCGTGATATCATCGGTCAAATTGGACGGTCAAACGTTGTGTAAAACTCTTTTTGAAGACATAAGTCTCAACAATTTGGATTGCTTGTCATGTTGGTAAGGTTTAATTTATGTAAATATTAATCTTATAAATATAGAATGATCGAAAAAGTGCGGGTCATTACAGTAGATTTGTAACACCCGCGTTTTAGACCTAGCTGAAATGAACCTTTTGACCTTGGGTGTGTTTGTATGTTATTATAATAATTATTTGTTTATAATTATTTGGTTGTTTAGTTGAGACCAGTTTGTGACAAGGGTCACAAAACAAGTTCGTTTGTTTAATTTGGACTCCGTTAGGGCAGTCAAATTAAGTATGAAAGATATCAGATAACTGATAAATACCCATGTGTTGTGGAGTATGGGTTTTAATAACCCATTTAGAGTGTAATCTGCTTCACTCTTTCCATTTTCTTGAAGCTTCTAAACCAAAACCGTACCTAATCTCCTTCACTCTTGAAACCCTAACTTAATCCAAGCTTGAAATTGGTTTGTGGAGCTTTAGGAACTGATTTATATCATCTTTGTAATCATCAAACCAGGTTAGCATGCATGAATCATTGCTTGAATCTTGTGTAATTTGGGTTTTTGTGTTCTTGAGCAAAAGTGAGTTTTAATGCTTGAATCTTGTTGAATTGTGTTTGTTAGTGTTAATTGTTGTTAGATATATATTTTATAGTTGTTATATGATGTTTTTGAAGTGGTTTCATGATCAGTTTGAGCAAAAATCATGTTTTGGGGTCAAAAAATGCGAAAACAGCGAGCTGTAAGTGTTCATCAGCACCCACACTTTTGACAGGTCACTCGTACGAGTGACCACACTTTTGAGGTTCAACCACATGTGTGAGGACTCACTCGCACGAGTGAGGCCTCACTCGCACGTGTGAGCACAGGGTCAGATTTGTGGAAACTTGTTTCGGTCATAACTTTCAAACCGTAGCTCCGTTTTTGATGAATCAAGTATTGTTGGAATCGTAATGAAAAATACATTCCAATGGTAAACTCTTTAGAAGCTATATCAAAATGTATTTAGATCAGAAATAGAGGTATTAGCGTGTGTGTCTAGTGTGCATGCGTTAATTTGTTATTATGGGTTGAATTCTTGATATAGGCTTATGAATGAATGATTATATGATGAATATAGGTTGGAAAATATCTTTACATGTTGTTATTGATGTTCCTTATCACTCACACAAGTGAGCCTTCACTCGGACGAGTGAGCTTTCACTCGTACGGTTGAGGGGTCAACCGCATGGTGAATCGCACGAGTGAGTGGTTACTTGAACTGTTATATTTGCTAGTTGGATTGTACAGTTGAGATGTGACTCATACGAGTCATATGTCACTAGTGTGGTCAACCGTATGGATCTACTGTTGTGTAATTAGAGATTTGGCCAAGGACCAAACGTACGAGTGAGGTGTCAACCGCACGATTGAGGTTTCTCAGACGTGCGGATGAGTGTCACTCGTATGGTTGACAAGTCAGATTGATTAAGTGTTGGTATTGGTATTGTTGTCTTGTTGTCGAGTTATTATCAAGACACGATTACTGACTGTGTTATGTTTATTCTCAGGTGATAAAGATGAAGAGAAGGCTCAGTAAGATTAGAATTCTGAGTTCCTTCTATTGCTGGTAATCGGTGAGTGGGATTATCTCCGGGTTTAGAATAGAGTAGCAAGTTATGCTACTATGTTATACTGTTATAGTTGCTATGCTTAGTAGATATGTTGTAATAATGATCACTGTGGAGTTGCCATTCTATTCGTAGTGACAGTTGTCCGTAGTGGTAGTTGCTTAAAAGTTGTGTGCATAAGTTATAGTTACCAGTTGGAACCTATAGTTGTTAAGTTTAGCTCAAAGAGGTCAACCTAGTTGTGGTTGGGTCTAGTTGGCTACTGTTTGTTGAGTATAGTGCTGAACAACGCATCACCTGCGTGTGGATGACTATACTGGGGATTCAGTAGTAAAGACTATCGGTAGACGCTAGACTGATTAACCAGTGGTCGTGTGCCCGTACAATCCGCCGATCCTCTAGTTGGAGCATAGTTGCTAGTTGCTAGATGCCAGTTGCCAGTTGATAGTTGCTAGTTGTTAGTTACCAGATGATTAGTTGTTAGTTGCCGTTTACCTGTTATTGATTGTTGTAGCTACTGTAGTTGTACAAGTTGGTACTGTATGCTAGATCTGTTAGATGATTCCATTCACTTAGCCTTGTGCTAACCCCCCCTCACCTCCTCCCTTACAGGTTTTGGATATTAGCGGGTTTCGGGATAGAAGTGGTTGTTTGAAGATATGTTTGACAAGACTGTAAGACCCAAATATTTATTGTACATAATGTATTTATGGTGTACGATGCGTGTATGAAGTGTACGACGCATGTACGTGTTGCTTGATCGAACGTCGAGGGAAACTGGACGTGTATGAGGTGACAAGGGGTGTACATATCTTTTCAATCCCAAATAAAGTTTGTGTTGATGTTTCAAAGTCTTACCATTGGAAAGGAAATCTTATTACGTTTCCAACGATATTTGATTCATCGAAAACGGAGCTACGGTCAAAAAGTTATGGCCAAAACAAGTTTCTGAAAACTGACCTGTAGGTTGGAGCGGCGCTCCACCTTTTGGAGCGGCGCGCCGAACCCGTCCGATGCAATTTTCAGCCTTTTTAAAAGGTCTAAATGAGAGGTACTTTGGTCTTTTCATTTAGGGTCGGTTTAGGGTCACCAAAACTGATCTAGAACTCCATTGGAGCTCATTTCTCACCCACACAAACACTCTCATCCATATTTAGAGAGAGAGTAAGAGTTCTAGAGTGAGAGAGCTTGATTTGGAGAAGAAGGAGTCGAATTCTAGCCAAAGCTCGGGTTTTAAAATTGTTCATCTCGCTGCTAGCTATGTTTTGGTAGTATTGGTAAGTTCTAACTCCGAATTTCATTTGTTAGATTTGATATTCAAGTTAGGGTTTGAGATTGTTAGTTGTAAAACCCATTTGGTTGATGAAGAGGGTTTATGGAAACTTGCTACTTTGATATTTGGTGGGTTTTGGGTTGGTTAATGATTTAACCATGTTTAAGATTTGTAAATGGTGTATAATCACTAGTCTTAGTGATTATTGGTGTTTTGGAAACCATTAGGGTTCTTATGGTTGACTAATTTTGACTAGAGTCAAAATTAGGGTTTGTTGATGATTATGACTCAATTGCCGATTTAATAAGGTTTATAAACTTAAAATGGATTAAGTTGAAGCATAGAACCGAGTTAAATATGTTTTGGTGTCAAAACTTGCTAATGGCGTGATATTGACTTTTTATGGGTCAAATTAGGGTTTAAGTGTCATTTTGGGTAAGATAGGTGTTTAACACCTATGATTGGGTTTGATTGGCATATTAGGACCATTCTCATTTGTGTTAGTGATCATTGGTTAGTTTGGGCGCGGTTTGTGCTTGGAAGTGCATTTGAGTCGAAATTGCACTAGTTGTCAATTTGGGATGATTTGTATATCCACCCTAATTGTGTTACTTGTTATGTGATAAATGGATTAGGTACATTCCATCGGCGATTGCGGATTATTCGGTAGCATTCTTTAAGGCGACAAGGTGAGTGTTAATATCCTATATGCATATGTATGTGTAGGATGGGTGCGGGTCGGGAGAAGGGGTTCTCGCTTGTAGAGCTCGCTTCTCATATAGGTGGAAGTGTTGGACTTGTGTATAGGTCCAATTGGCACGGTTGTGCGTTTATATATATATATATATATATATATATATATATATATATATATATATATATATATATATATATATATATATATATATATGTTGGCTAGGTGCACACTTTGTGTGTACGTTATCACATGGGCGTGTGATGTGGACTTATATAACCCCAATGACGAAGGGTTAATATAGTGAGTGGAATAATTATATGTGTAGGTATATAATGTATCTATTTGTTGTAGCGTGAAATGTGTAGTGTAGAGGTGCTAAGACACCACGTTTCACGTGATGAGTGAAGCATCGAGGTGTTAAGATGCCACTCGGGGTGAAGCATCGAGGTGTTAAGATGCCACCCAGGGGTGTAGTGTCGAGGTGTTAAGACACCACTCCATAAAATAATGAGTGAAGCATCGAGGTGTTAAGATGCCACTCGGGGTGAAGTGCCGAGGTGTTAAGGTGCCACCCTAGGGGTTAGTGATACGAGGTGTTAAGTACCCTAACAGATGTTATGAACATCGATGACTTGTTTCGCGAAGTCATTCCCTTGCGAAGATTTGGTTAACCATGGTTATTGTGTTGTAAGCGTAAGCAAATTATGTTATTCGAGATATATATATATATATATATATATATATATATATATATATATATATATATATATATATATATATATATATATATATATATATATATTGTATACATATAATGTTGTATTGTCGTGATGTAGCTAACCCTCCGGGTGTAGCTTATTGGCATTTTTCACATCGTTGTTGGTGAACTTATATTTTGTTGATGTATCTTTAGCTCGTTGCTTAGTGATCTTACGGTATGCTTAGACTAGCTTTCCTTTATGCTTGGATGCTCCGGTATGCGGTATTTGGTTTTGTGAGGCGTGTCCATTTTATGCATATATATGTATGTAGTATATTCTCACTCACTAAGCGTTAGCTTACCCTCTCGTTGTTTACCTTTTTATAGATTTGCATGGATGCGGTGGCTCGGGTAAGCGTGGGACTAGTGGACTCGCGTAGTTGCTTTAGAAGGCTTGCTTTTGGATTGACTAGGATTGGGTAGCGTATCCCCAATCGCCATGCTCAGCTTTATTTTGTGTTAATAGTCGTGTGATTGAAAACTTGTATTTTCGTATGAAAGTCGTAAAACGACCGATGTGGGCCCGGCCTCGTAAAACTTATTTTATGAATGGAAAGTGTTAGTCTTTCATATATGAATAGGTTGTGAAAAGCGTTTTGTCTAAATACGTCGGGAAGTGGTCAAACAATTTCGCATTTCATGACTTTTTGGACAGGCCAGTTTGGCGTGCCGCGCGGCCCTATGGCGCGCCGCGCCATATAATGTTCCAGCAAAAAAAAAAAATATATTCCGCGTTATTGGTTGGTTAACGGGTTGGGTTATTACAAAGACGAACTCTGATGTCTTAACTTTTATAAATATGTAACTAGTCGTTCAACGTAACACCGGTGGTTTGTAATGAAGTAATTAACTAAGGGTATTTATGTAAATTAAGTCTTTCGCTGTATTTAAAAAAAATCAGGGTGTTAAAACCTGGTATCAGAGCATAGGTTTGGCCGCATGTACATTGTGTTGAATGTCAAGTTCCCAAACCTTGTGTTGTGTCAAACATATCTGAGGGGACGGGTTAAGTGAATGTAGGGATTACATGCGTTAGTTGATAGGTACTAACCTGTTTTCCACTAAGCGTTTGTGTGAGTTCTTGTGGTAGTGCAGATAATACAGGAAACGCAACTGGTCCGTCAGCCCCCAGAACATTCAGAGCCCCAGATGAAGACGGGTATGTGTCAGAAGATAATCTGCAGGAACAAATTCTAGATTTGGAAAGTCGGTTAAAGGAATCAAATGATCGAATAAGAGAATTAGAACAAAATCAGGTAATAGTGAATCCAAGTGGTAGTGTACCGAATCAGATGTTTAGTGGGTATCCGGTGCAGTCAAATATGTATCAGCAAACTGGAAGTGCTTTCCAACAACAACAATGGTTACCACCTTAGTATCAGTTTCCTCAACAGTATCAGATGCCACCTCAGTTTAATCAACAGTTCCCAAATCAGATGTGGGGTCCTTATCAGATGCCGATGTTTCAACAACCGAAGAAATGTACCTTCAAACAGTTTCTGAATTGTAATCCACCAGAGTACTCAGGAAGTTCTAACCCAACGGTAACCCTTAACTGGTTAAGAGAGATAGAAAAGGTTTTTGAGGCGTGTCAGTGCGAACCAGAATTGCAGGTTATTTATGCTAGTCGTATGCTGAAGAATAGGGCTATGGTTTGGTGAGATACAGTTATTTCTAGTATACCAAAAGAACAAGTGAACATGATTACTTGGGAACAATTTTATAGTAAAGTTTGTGAGCAGTATTGTTCATCTTATGACCTCAATCGAATTAAGACAGAATTTCTGGCAATGAAAATGACACCTCAGATGATGATAGATGAGGTGATTGAGCAGTATATGGATAAATTAAGGTTCGTGTAGCAGTGGGTTCCAGACGAACAGGCCAGAATTCAACATTTTGTTAATATAATTTTACCAGAGTACAGAACGATGGTTAGGATGGCGACGACGCTATCGCAAGCGTTTCTTATGGCCAAGATGGTAGAAGATGACGTTAAATCAGCAAGAAATAGAAAGGTAGGTTATGTGGTACCACAACAAGATCAGGTGATGAGTCATTCGGACTCTAGGTCAAAGAAGTCTGTTAAGCTGAACCAGAAAAGTGGGTCAGAACAGAGTGGGACATCATCAAGTCAGAATTCTTGGTGTTATAGTTGTAGATCATCTCATAGTGGTCCTTGTTCAGATTCAACTAAAAGATGTTTGAGATGTGGTATTGTGGGGCACGAAATTCGGATGTGTTCATTCCAAGAGGATGTATGTTGGAAATGTCATCAAGTGGGGCATATGTCAGCTCAGTGTCCGTATGTAAGAGGATCAGGTTCTGGGGCGGGGCCAGGAGCGCAGTTGGAATCAGTAGGTGGATCTTCTGGTTCTCCAGTTGGGCAGAAAAGAAAGAATCCACCTATGGCAATAGCAAGAGCTTATCAGATGGTTGCAGATACAGATGTTGTATATGATGTGAATACAGGTATGCTTTAAAATCCTTGTATTTTTTAGTTATATACATGTATATGATTGTGCATATATATGTGTGTTAGATTAGTAGATCTTGGTAGTAGTGTAAGATTTATTTTGTTGCATTATGTTATTTATGTTTTGGTTGCGACCCTTGTGTGCCATGTGGGGTAAGGGTGATCCTGAGGTTGATTTTTCGAGATTGAGAACTGTGACTTAGATAGAAATGCGTTGAGTATGTTTGTATAGTGGACATTTGGACGACAGAAATTTTTTAGATAGTGACACGAGTATGAGTGATATGCTGATAGTGGACTTTATTGACCAGATATTTCCTATGCTTGTTGGATGTGTAATGATGTTGGTAGATTATAGTTGAACATTTGATGGACAATGTTTTAATATCCATGATTGGACAGATGGTGTAATTGATTAATTATAAAGTAGTTAAATTAATTACCGATGCTTATTGAGGAGATTGATTGAATATAAGTTAGTGAATGAGACAAGTAGAATTTTTTCATTTCGAGCAACTCAGAATGAAGGTATGATTTAGGAAAATATGCTTGTGTCCAACAAACAGAAGTATATTATGATAAATCATACGAAATTTCTGGGAAGCTGAAGGAAAATTAGGTGGCCTGTGCTATATTGGATTGTGATGTGACTGGACATGAGACGAATAACCTGTGAAGTTCTGTTAACTTAATAGGTAATTTCGTGGACATATGTATAGATTTTAGCATGATAACTAATTCAATTGCCTAAGCTTGGGATAATTGTGAAAAGTGGACTGTATAAAAAGTTGAATTGGATGACCGATCGTGAAATTTATGATACAGAATGGCGTAGAAACATGAATTTGACTCTGATTATTTGACTTGATCGTGTAATTTGTGGGCTTAAGTGGATTAACGGACGTTGATCGATGAAGATTGTGACAAATTATTTTGTATCGGGAGTGTATTTACGTCAAGAATCTCGTTTCCCTATGCAATTGTGGTGGATAATGTCGGTATCGGGGATAAGATCGATAAAGTTAATCGTGTGTTTTGGCGGTTCGAGTAACAATTTTGGGTTTTGTTGACCATAGTTGAACCGATTCCGAGGACGGAATCTCTTTTAAGGAGGGTAGATTTGTAACACCCGCGTTTTGGGCCTAGCTGAAATGACCCTTTTGACCTTGGGTGTGTTTGTATGTTATTATAATAATTATTTGTTTATAATTATTTGGTTGTTTAGTTGAGACCAGTTTGTGAAAAAGGTCACAGAACAAGTTCGTTTGTTTAATTTGGACTCCGTTAGGGCAGTCAAATTAAGTACGAAAGATATCAGATAACTGATAAATACTCGTGTGTTGTGGAGTATGGGTTTTAATAACCCATTTAGAGTGTAATCTACTTCACACTTTCCATTTTCTTGAAGCTTCTAAACCAAAACCGTACCTAATCTCCTTCACTCGTGAAACCCTAACTTGATCCAAGCTTGAATTTGGTTTGTGGAGCTTTAGGAACTGATTTATATCATCTTTGTAATCATCAAACCCGGTTAGCATGCTTGAATCATTGCTTGAATCTTGTGTAATTTGGGTTTTTATGTTCTTGAGCAAAAGTGAGTTTTGATGCTTGAATCTTGTTGAATTGTGTTTGTTAGTGTTAATTGTTGTTAGATATATGTTTTATAGTTGTTATATGATGTTTTTGAAGTGGTTTCATGATCAGATTGAGCAAAAATCATGTTTTGGGGTCAAAAAACGCGAAAACAGCGAGCTGTAGGGGTTCATCAGCACCCACACTTTTGATAGGTCACTCGTACGAGTGACCACACTTTTGAGGGTCAACCACATATGTGAGGAGTCACTCGCACGAGTGAGGCCTCAGTCACACGTGTGAGCACAGGGTCAGATTTGTAGAAACTTGTTTTGGTCATAACTTTCAAACCGTAGCTCCGTTTTTGTTGATTCAAGTATTGTTGGAATCGTAATGAAAAATAAATTCCAATGGTTAAATCTTTAGAAGCTATATCAAAATCTATCTAGGTCAGAAATAGAGGTATTTGCTTTTGTGTCTAGTGTGCATGCGTTAATTTGTTATTATGGGTTGAATTCTTGATATAGGCTTATGAATGAATGATTATATGATGAATATAGGTTGGAAAATATCTTTACATATTGCTATTGATATTCCTTATCACTCGCACAAGTGAGCCTTCACTCTCACGAGTGAGCTTTCACTCGTATGGTTGAGGCGGTCAACCGCATGGTGAACCGCATGGTGAACCGCACGAGTGAGTGGTTACTTGAACTGTTATATTTGCTAGTTGGATTGTACGGTTGAGATGTGACTCGTACGAGTCATATGTCACTCGTGTGGTCAACCGTATGGATCTACTGTTGTGTAATTAGAGATTTGGCCAAGGACCAAACGTACGAGTGAGGTGTCAACCGCACGATTGAGGTTTCTCAGACATGCAGATGAGTGTCACTCGTACGGTTAACAAGTAAGATTGATTAAGTGTTGGTATTGGTGTTGTTGTCTTGTTGTCGGTTTATTATCTAGACACGATTACTGGCTGTGTTATGTCTATTCTCAGGTGATAAAGACGAAGAGAAGGCTCAGTAAGATTAGAATTCTAAGTTCCTTCTGTTGCTGGTAATCGGTGAGTGGGATTATCTCCGGGTGTAGTATAGAGTAGCAAGTTGTGCTACTATGTTATACTGTTATAGTTGCTATGCTTAGTAGATATGTTGTAATAATGATCACTGTAGAGTTGCCATGCTAGTCGTAGTGACAGTTGTCCGTAGTGGTAGTTGCTTAACAGTTGTGTGCACAAGTTGTAGTTGCCAGTTGGAACCTATAGTTGTTAGGTTTAGCTCAGAGAGGTTAACCTAGTTGTGGTTGGGTCTAGTTGGCTACTGTTTATTGAGTATAGTGCTGAATGACACATCACCTGCGTGTGGATGACTATACTTGGGATTCAGTAGTAAAGACTATCGGTAGACGCTAGACTGATCAGCTAGTGGTCGTGTGCCCGTACAAGCCACCGATCCTCTAGTTGGAGCATAGTTGCTAGTTGCTAGATGCCAGATGCCAGTTGATAGTTGCTAGTTGCTAGTTGTTAGTTACCAGATGATTAGTTGTTAGTTGCCGGTTGCCTATTATTGATTGTTGTAGCTGCTGTAGTTGTACAAGTTGGTACTGTATGCTAGATCTGTTAGATGATTCCATTCACTTAGCCTTGTGCTAACCCCCCTCACCTCCTCCTTTGCAGGTTTTGGATATTAGCGGGTTTCGGGATAGAAGTGGTTGTTTGAAGATATGTTTGACAAGACGAACTCTGATGTCTTAACTTTTATAAATATGTAACTAGTCGTTTAACGTAACACCGGTTGTTTGTAATGAAGTAATTAACTAAGGGTATTTATGTAAATTAAGTCTTCCGCTGTATTTAAAAAAAAAATCAGGGTGTTAAAATCTTATAGAGACATTATTCAATTAATCTCTAAACTAAACTCAAAAAGAACATGACTTGTGATTAATTGAAACTAGGAAGTTAATGACATAGTGACTACTCTTTAGAATTGAACCAAGGGCATTAAAGTGACTAACTAAGTCTTGACCAAACTGAGATTTCCCAAAATATCAATCAAGACACTTCTCCAAGAATGTTGGGTTTGCCACTTTTGGAATGATTAGTCACTTTCATGCATTAAGACCAAATCTCACACACTTAATGCATATAGTACTTGTATAGGATGTTTGGTTTCTTTTGCAGGTGCTAGAAGGAGTAAATGTGCCAAAATGTGGTGTTCAAATTTGAGTCAAACGGCTATACAACGGATACTAAATTTGGAGTGGAGCACGCACGGTCGCACCACGGTCGACCGTGTGTCAACGGCTACTTTTTGAATCCCACTATAAAAGACAAACATTTAAGAGTATTTGAAGCTGACCCTCTTGCATCTTTCAAAGGCTTATTTTCAATGATCACAAGTGCATCAATTACTACTCAAATATGATCAAACAAGAGAAGATTCTATGATCTCATAGATATAGATTTGGGTTGTTGTAAACTTACTAATCAAAATCATTTATCTTGTGAGTTTACTTAATGTAATGTATGTCCTAGTATTGTCTTATGATCATCATTGCAAAGTGTTTAAGTCTTGTAACTTCAATTAGTAGAAGCATAGGCTAGCTTAGTGATCTACTTCCTTAAAGGGACTTAGGAAGTTGATTAATCTTGTTTGGAGATTAAAACTTGTCCAAGGTGAAGACAAGTTAATCTAGGTTGGAGTTGATCTTTCAAAGGGATAGAAAGATTAGGTTTGTTGTCTACCAAAGAAGTTGAAGACTTGTAAATCGGATCTCCACCGGGTTTGGAGAAAAGTGCGTGAAGCAACAAATCTCGATTAGTGTAATCGAGGAGTGGATTAAGGTGGATTAGTTAACATCCACCCGAACCACTATAAATCCTTGTGTCTATGTTCTTTACATTACTTCATTTATCATTTTGAACATATACACCACACACATCAAGTTTGAGTTGAGTTGGTTGATCAAAGTTAAATCGAATTTGATGATCAATCGAAAAAGTGTTAAAAACGTATTAAGTAACTATTCACCCCCTCTAGTTACTTACACAGCAGCCTCTCCCAAGCCTATTTAGACCACATACTCATCTTGCTGGTCTACCTCAGCCTGCTTCAATTGGGCCTCAACCACAGTTTGGGTCGATTCCTCCTGGTTTTACTGGTTCGCAGGTTCAGCCCACTAATGGTCAAGAGACCATAATTCCACATGCTTTCAGCACCACTACTCTTCCGGATTACAGAAACGCAGGTTGGATCATGGATACTGGTGCGTCCACTCATCTTACATCTAGCATTAATAATTTAAGTAATGTTTTCAATCATTGCATTTTGATAGTGCTCTAAATGAACATATATTTAGTATCAATATCCTTCCAATATGTAAAGATTTAGTTACTATTGTTCTATTTTTATGCTGCAATCGTTTAAATAAATAAGTGTGAAGACAAAAGAAGAAAACGACGATTTGAAGACGCAAATGATCAAAAAAGCTCAAATGTACAAGATACAATCTAAGTGGTTTAATTTATTGATGAGAAACGTCCAAAAATGACAAGAGTACAAGTCACGAAACGCAAAGTACAAGATATTAAATCGTACGAAAGGATGTTCGAAAATCCGGAACTGTGACATAAGCATCAACGCCAAGTCAACGAAGCTAAAATTACAAGTCAACTATGCAGGAGAATATAATATAATATATATATAATTAATATAAATTATATAAATTATATATATATATATATATATATATATATATATATATATATATATATATATATAAATAAAACGTCAGCAAAGAAGAAAACAAACTAATGTTAGCTGTCACAGAAGGCCATGCGATCGCATGGCCCGGAGGCTATATCTACATGCGATCGCATGGAGGGGAATTCCTGGCCAGGTCCTATAAATTGCAAAGTTTTCAGCCGAGTACTACACACCATTTTTCATTTCTTTCTTTCATTCTCTGTAAACATAATATATATATTTATATTATAATTTTAATTTAAGTTAATTTTAATAATAAAGTTATGATTTAGTTGGGTTATTGTAAGAAATATTTTACGGGTTTTAAAGTCGGAACTCTGTACGTGTAACGCTACGCGATTAATCACCATTGTAAGTTATGTTCTTCCTTTTTAAATTAATGTATCGTAACTAAGTTATTATTATGCTTATTTGAGCCGAAGTAATCGTGATGTTAGACTAAATATTAAGATGGGGTTATTGGATTTTGTACCATAATTAAGGTTTGGACAAAAGATCGACACTTGTGAACATTGGACTATTGACTATTAATAGGTAAGGGGGTATTGTCTAATTGAATGACAACTCATTGGAACCTGTCGAACCTATCTTCAAATTAGTTAATCTAATAATTATTAAAATGATTATGTATGTCCTATTTAGTGACGTTTATATGACATCTTTTACGATCATTTAATTAATTATTTGGGTTGAGTAATTGATTATTCATTCTGATCAAGTGGGTAAATTAATATTCATATCTCATTAAAACAGGGGTGGATTACATACAAGGATAATTGGTGTAATTGTTAACAAAGTATTAAAACCTTGGATTACAATCAGTCGATAACCTGGTGTAATTATTAACAAAGTATTAAAACCTTGTTACAGTTTGAATCCCTAATTAGTTGGAATATTTGACTTTGGGAATAAGGTTAATTTGACGAGCATTTTATATTTATGACCGATGGACTATTATGGACAAAAACCAGATAGGTATCAAATAAACTAGGACAAAGGACAATTAACCCGGGTAACAATTAATTAAAATCAAAACGTCAAACATCATGATTACGGAAGTTTAAATAAGCATAATACTTTTATTTCATATTTCATTGTACCTTTATTTACTGTCATTTTAATTACTGCAATTTACTTAATCGCAATTTAAATTCTGTCATTTATATTTATCGTCATTTACTTTACGCTTTAAATTAAGTTATATTTATATTAATATTTTACATTAGGTTTTAATTGATACTTAAAATATAAAATCGACAAACCGGTCATTAAACGGTAAAACCCCCCTTTTATAATAATAATAATACTACTATATTACTTATATATATATATATATATATATATATATATATATATATATATATATATATATATATATATATATATATATATATATATATATAGTTTAAAATAAATATAGCGTTAAACTCAGCTAGCTCCCTGTGGAACGAACCGGACTTACTAAAAACTACACTACTCTATGATTAGATACACTGCCTATAAGTGTTGTAGCAAGGTTTAGATATATTCCATCTATAAATAAATAATAAAACTTGTGTAAATTGTATCGTATTTAATAGTATTTCGTAGTAAAAATTAATAGTATTTTGTACTACACCTCGCACACTTCAAGTTTTTGGCACCGCTGCCAGGGACCCGGCAAAACGCTATATTTTTACGCTATATTTCTTATCTCTAATTTTGTAAAAATATTTTGTATTTATATAAAAACATATAAAAAAATTAAAAAAATAAAAAAAAATTTCTATATATATATATATATCTATATATATAAGTGTTTAAATCTATATATATAATTTTAAGATATATAAAGTTAAAAAATATTTTTATTTTTAGAATTTTAAATATATGTTTTTTTATATATTTTAAATAAATATTTTATATAAATTAAAATCAGAAAAAAAATAATAATAATAATTAAAATTTAAAACTGGGCCGAAGCCTTTTCGAAGCCCAATTTATTTCTGGTAAACTGGGTCATGCAACCGCATGAGCCCGTAAGCCATAATCCATGCGTCCGCATGGTTTGACTAGACAGGCCTGATCCTTAAAACATTAATTACGAAGTAGGGTTTTTATAATTGTTATTATTTAATTTAATTAGGGTTTATTTTTATTAATATATTTATATCTAGTTTTATTATTATTATTATTTGTAAATTCAAGTTTATTTATTTGTATTAATTATATAGAATAATATAAAAATAATATTTTTATATAAAATCTTATTTTTATCATTTTAGATTATATCCTTTTATTATTTATACCTTTTTAATCGTATCGTTCGTAATTATAGTTTTAAGTTTAGTTTTGCCGTAGTATTTCTAGATTTTTAGGCTTTGCCGTAAAATCCCTTAAGTTCTTTTTCTTTAGATTAAGATTTAGGCACTTTAGAATTTTACGACGTCGCTTATCGTTTTATTTTTAAATAAATTTTAGTGCCTTTTAATTTATTACCGTTTTGGATATAGAATTCTTTTAAGCTTCAATACCTTTAGACGCAAGTTTTAATATTTAGTTTTTAGACTTTTAAGTTTCGACGCTTTACTTTCTTATTATTATTTTTCGATCTTTTTATTTTTCGACGTTTATTTTTCGACTCTTATTTCTCGACGCGTTTTTTCTTTCTCATTTATACGCTCTAGTTTTTAGCACATATAATTTTCTTTATTTTCTTTAAACTTCGACGAAAAAATTATTTTAAGCGGTTAAATTGATAGACATCCAAAATTTTCTGCTTCGTAGTAATAGTTGAATTTGTTAGTGGCTGAGTTGTGGATTTTCCGACTTAAAGGATCCTGGCTCCCTGCTGCATCTTTTGGCTATTCGAAACGTGGGCAAAAGCAGAAAAGTCTATTAATTTGATAACTTATATTATTTCTAATAGGATATTCAGTGAATGCACCGAGCAAAACGTTCACCACCTTTCATACGTTCACCACCTGTAACTCGATCAAGATATATAGCCAATATTGCCGCCGTTGATTTTTCTTTAGAATCATCATCTAGTCGAACAAGTACTCCAATTCAAATTTCCGATAATCCATTTTTTGAACCCACAATTGAGAACGCGGAGGATATTCAAGGACAATTCCAAGATCCTGAAACACTAATCATTCCTCCTGAACCACAAACCGTTAAATCAGAATCTTCTAGTGATTCGGATTCAACAATTTCAAATATGGAAATAACGGAACCTCTAAGTATGGAAGATCGAATGAGAGCCACACGCACTGGCCAAGGTCACGCCATTATTAAGTCAGACATTAATGCGCCAGATTATGAAATCAAAGGACAAATCCTACACATGGTAACTAATCAATGCCAATTTAGTGGTACGTCGAAGGAAGATCCAAACGAACATCTTCATACCTTTAATAGGATCTGTACTCTATTCAAAATTAAAGAAGTAGAGGATGAACATATCTATCTCATGTTATTTCCCTGCACTTTAAAGGGAGAAGCCAAAGATTGGTTAGAATCGTTACTTGAAGGGGCGATTGACACATGGGATGTCTTAGTTGAGAAATTTCTTAAAAGATTCTTTCTGGCATCTAAAGCCGTGAGACTTCAAGGAGAAATTGTTACATTTGCGCAAAAGCCAAATGAAACATTATATGAGGCGTGGACAAGATTCGGAAAGTTGTTGAGAGGATGTCCTCAGCACGGTTTGGACACTTATCAAATAGTACAAATATTCTACCAAGGTGTCGACATTGCTACACGAAAAGACATCGACACAGTAGCTGGTGGTTCCATTATGAAGAAAACCGCTACCGAAGCTCACAAAATTATTGATAACACAGCCTCCCACTCACATGAGTGGCACCAAGAAAAAGATATTTTTCGTTCATCTAAAGCGGCTAGAGCCGATTCTAGCCATGACTTTGATTCCGTTTCCGCAAAAATAGATGCTTTTGAGAGACGAATGAAAAAGATGACTAAAGATATTCACGCAATACGAGTCAGTTGTGAGCAATGCGGTGGACCACACTTAACAAAAGATTATCACATTGAACAAACCATGGAACAACGTGAGAATATTTTCTATATGAACCAAAGGCTGGGAAATAATTATCAAAATAATTATCAACCGCCAAGGCCAAACTTCAATCGAAATCAAAACATTCTTTACAATCCAAATGGACCCAACAATAACTCGTACAACCAACAAGGTCCGAATAACCAACCAACTCAAAACAACACTTTCAATCAACAAAGACCTAGCTTGTATAAACCACCACAACAAATTGAAGAGAAAAAGCTAAATCTGGAAGAAATGATGGCAAAGCTAATGGAATCTCAAACACAATTTATTACATCTCAGACCCAAACGAATGAGAGGTTTGATCAGTCATTAAGAACTCAACAAGCTTCCATTTTAAATCTAGAAAAACATGTAGGTACTCTTGCTAGCATGATGAGTGAGAGGGAACAAGGAAAGCTACCGAGTGATACTGAAGTAAATCCTCGGAATGAGAATGTTAATATGGTGTCAACAAATTCTGAAAACTAGCACCAGAAGATGAGAAGGTTTTAGATGTGAGTAACAATGAAGAAGTTACACCACCACCACCACCCGAGTATGTAAAACCAGTGGTGGAACCATACAGACCACCCATCCCATTTCCAAGAAAAGGAGTTGAGTATGAGCAAGTAATAGGTAATAAAGTTTGTGATACCTCTAGAAAGAAGAAGAAGAATAAGAAAGTGTAAGAAACAAAAACCGTAAAAGTAAATCCGGTGAAGACAGTTCCACCAAAACCTCCACCCAGGTTGGGTAATCAGGGTGAATTTATTATTCCTTGTCTACTTAGTGATTGTGTCATGTATGATGCACTAGCAGATTTAGGTGCGAGTGTGAGTGTTATGCCTCTTTCATTTTATAAGAGAATAGGAGTAGGTGAGTTAAGTCCAACAGAGATGAATGTTCAACTCTTTGATCAAACCATTAGGCACCCAGTTGGAATTGCTGATAACCTACCCGTTCAAGTGGGTAATTTAACCTTTTTAGTCGAATTTATTGTCATTGACATAGAAGATGACTCAAACATTCCTCTAATTTTAGGTTGACCATTCTTAGCATCCACCAGGGCGTTATTTGATGTAAGAGAGGGTAGAATGACACTTAGTGATGGTGAAAAATTGATCACCTTTGTGAGTCGAAAGTCTAAATCTCCACCAACCAAAACCGTTGAACCAACAAAAACAATTGGTAAGAACCATGTTGTTTTACCAACTCCAACAGTAGTGCTTAACAATAATAAAATACCTAAGTGTGGAGAAAATGAAGTAACACCTAAGGATAACCTGATAACAAAGAACCCCGTTGTTGATACGAAATTAAATGACCCCGTTATTAATAGTTCAATGAAGAAATTTATTGAACGAATTCGCGATGCTAGAACCAAGGGAAACTTTAAGTTATGTAACCGGTTAGTATCCAATCTATTGCCTAAAGAAAATACAAAACTAGTTAAATTTGTGGATATTACACAGGAATCCGACCAATGGCTTAAAGCAAAAGTCACAGATATGCAAGTTGATTATGGTCCAAAAGAAATTGACGATGAAGTTAATCACAATTTCGACACCACAGCTACTGTGACAACTCGGAAATTTCTGACCAAATTTAAACTTTATCTTTATATTATTCTGACACGATAAGAAAAGTTTGTTAAGTTGAATCTCAAGAAGTGTAAACTGTATTCATACATTCATTTAACCTTGACCAAACCCTGACGATTCACGAACCATTATAATTGGATTAGAAAATATACGTGTATATATATATATATATATATATATATATATATATATATATATATATATATATATATATATATATATATATTTTACAAAAATATAATATTAACTTAGTAAAAAAAAACGTCCTGATTTAAAATAATATATTTTGATAAACAACGAGTCACTGATTTATAGAAGCAAATGACCACAACGCTCAATTTTATAAGTTACATTTTTTATAAGGTAATTTATTGATGAGTAAGTTAAATTATTAATAAGGGTACACGTCGCGTAACGTAAAAGGCTAGTTTTCTAAACGTACGAAAGTGCGTTCGAAAAACCGAAAGTGGTACACGAGTCGAGTATCAACTTACGGAGTCAACAGACCTAAAATTACAAGTCAACTATGTACATGAATATAATATAATATATATAAAATTAATATAAATTATATATATATATATTATATATATATATAACAATATGTCGACAAACAAGAAAAAAAAATGTGAGCTGGATTTTGGGGCCATGCGACCGCATGAGAAATAGGCATAAAACCCATGCGATCTCATGACGGTCAGAATTCAGAAACATTCTATAAATTGGCCAGTTTGCTCAATACACACACATATTAATATCTATATTACTCCGTATTTATTTATTTTATTTATATTATTATTATTATTATTATTATTATTATTATTATTATTATTATTATTAAGATTAATATTATTATTAATCTTATTATTATTAGTAGTATTAATATTATACATAAAATACTACGACGAGGTCTTGAGCGTGTCACTTTCAAAATGGGTTTTCAAGCGGGATAAAGCTAAGGAAATTATGGGTAATGTTCGGGGGTATATTTATGAATCAAACCTAGTGTTTATCATCTCCGTTACGTCTACGTACTTTCCTACAATATTGAATATCAATATTGATACGTAAGCACTTATATTTTTTCTTTTATATATTAATTGTGTATCCATGTCTAGTGCTCGAGTATATATATTTATACATACGTGTATGCTAAATTTCGTCGTTAAACAGTTTATAATAGATTAAGAATTAAATACATATATTACTAGTAAAAAGTATATGATATACATGTTTTTGGAAAGCTGGCAAAAAATCAATAACTTTTCATTTAGATATCGAATAGTTTCGATGAACGGATTAAAAGATATGATCAACTGAATTATAATTGACGTTAATTGGAATTGCTTTTGAATCTGCAATTAATATTTAAACAAATTGTTTGTAAGATTGATAAGTTGGATTTTTGAATATTACCAACCGAGTAAATGAATCCTTATATAAGGTACGTCTCGTTTTGTTGAACTATTTTCAAAATTGACTTTTTGAAACAACTTTGGATAACTTTTGTATGTCGATCTCGAGCATTAGGATTGTGATACACTATGACCTGACCTAGCTTGATAAACATTTTTTGACCAACATATGTTCTCTAGGTTGAGATCTACGGTTATTTGGTAATCCGAGTTTCGGTCACATTTTGGTGAACGACTTTATATGCTGCTAAAGTGAGTTTCATTTGCTCCCTTTTTAATTGCTTATGCAATCTATATTTTTAGGCTGAGAATACATGCACTTTATTTTAAACACAATGGATACAAGTACATACTAAATTCTACACCGAGTTTGAACCGAAAATCCCTTAGCTTTGGTAACTAGTAACTACCGGTTATAAGAACTGGTGGGCGCGAGTAGTAGTATATGGATCCATAGGGCTTGATATCCCCGTCCGAGCTAGAGCACTAGCCTTTTAACGGACGTATGCTATTTGAGAAGCGTACACGTTGGTTTGCGTGTATTATTAAGATGATTATACAAAGGGTACAAATTACATATACGTTAAGTTTAGTTACCAGGGTGCTCAATTTCGTAGAATATTTTGATAAACGTTTCTGGATTGAACAACTGAAATCTTGTGATCCACCTTTATATACAGATTATGCGCAACATTAAAACTATGAACTCACCAACCTTTGTGTTGACACTTTTAAACATGTTTATTCTTAGGTTTCTAGAAGTCTTCCGCTATTTGCTTATACGTTATACAAGCTATGTGCATGGAGTCATAGATGCTTTATTCAAGAAAACTTTGCATTCACAAAATCATCACCATGTATCTTATTTTGACTGCATTGTCAACGGATGTAGTATTGTAAACTATTATATACGGTGATTGTCTATACGTAGAAATCATCAGACATCGAAAACCTTGGATTTATATATTCATTTATGGTGTGCCTTTTCAAAAGAATGCAATGTTTACAAAACGTATCATATAGAGGTCAAAACCTCACTATGAAATCAATGAATGATGTATTCGTCCAAAGGGATTTGGAAGGATCGTCACAGTTGGTATCAGAGCTTGAGGTCATAGGGAACCAAAATTTGTATTAGTGTGTTTAACTGATAATTGTTAGGATGCATTAGTAAGTCTGGACTATGACCGTATTTGTTCTTACCAATTTTCGCTTATCATTTCTTGTCATAAATTACATGCTTATCATTCCTAATTCTAGACACGTCTTACTGCATTTACTGCATAGATAGTGTACCTACAAATTTTATATCTTAGCATATCTGTTACTGTAAACTTTTCCTGACATCTTCCGAAAATTTCTCCGTAATTTACGGGATTTTGGTATTATATATACATATGTAAATTATGTGTTAAAGAGTACCAATCTAAATTCTATAATCTATTTCATATCAAAAATCATCCCTCTAATTATACAAGATGGATCACGTATCAAGTTCAAATTCCTTAAACTCCGACAGCTATTCCTATATGGATATTCACCTGAACTCCGAAGACAATGTAACCGGAATGAATCAACCAATTAGCCATCATCTATTCTGGATGAATTGGGGATGGGTTCGTAGCCTACTTAGTCATTGGAGACAAGAAGAAGGTGATCCCTTCCATCCACCACATTGCCCTCTTAGCGAAGAACCTGAAGCACTTACCGGTGAACCTATCCGAAGCACCATTTTCTCTCTCATTTCCAGAGTATCTCGTCATGATTATATACTATCTCAGATTCTGGATCTTATTCATCCGCTCGTCCGAACCAACAATCATCCCGGTGTAATAGAAGAAGTCAACGAGCTTCGCGCTCGGGTAGTGGCTTTGGAGAATGTGGTGCAAATGTTACAAGCACCAGCAGCAGCACCGGCAGCAACAGTACCACCACCAGCAACACCAACAGTACCATCACCACCACCAACAACAACATCCGCATCTCACACCTCAACATCACAATCTGTACGTCGAACATCAACGTCATACGCACCATAGATACCAAGGAATACCAACAACAAACGATGAAGTATCGATTCATAACTTCATTGAAGAAATATTCTACGGCGATTATGTAATATCTAAAGTTTTAGAGATTATATATTCTAGTCCTAATCAAAAACCAGATGAGATTAATATTATTAAATCCATGATTACATCTAAAGAAAATATATATGTAGGTATATTTTCATAAAGATTGTAATTAAAAATTCTTTTGTACAAACTGTTAATGGTGAGAATATTTTAACGGGTAGGTAATACCCGAGAGATATATAAATTCACTATTAATATGTTACATTCTTCGATTCTAATTCAACAAATCATCAACTATTCTCACTACTTTCACAACAATATATATTCTTTTATAAAAATCAAAATAACCATCCTCATCCAAATTTGATTACATATTTTGATTTTGACAAATCAAAATCCAAAGTCAAGATTTAACAAAAGACATCATTCTTAGATTCCTACATCTTTCGAAGCTATACTTTGACTTCAAAACTGTGCTAGAACATCACTTTTATTCATAAAACCCAGAAAAATATTTGTGTCATTCAAAATTCTAGAACATCATATGTATCTTGACAAATACAATCTTCATGCAAACCCTTCAAACTTTTAAAACACATCGGATTGATAACCGACGATTCGGTTATGATAACTTTGAATGCTGATGAAGCAGCAAAAACTGTAAACGACCTTAACAGCCAAAAGTTTGATGATAAAGAATAGTGTGTTGGCAAAGCTCAGAAAAAGAGAAGGTTTGGAACTGGAAAACGGATTGAGAAAACCATGAAGGAGGCTGTGGACAAATCATAAAGACTAAACCTGCCTTCAAAGAATCCAAATGATTCAGTATCTGCTGAAGTCATTAACGAATATCTTGCTCCTGACTCTAAACCTTTACGGACAAATCTTCTTTATCATCTTTCGATATTAGAAATTCTAAGATATCATCGTATCTTTCATTATAAATATCCTCGATATTTCTGAAGATACTTTCATAACTTTTCTTATCTGAAATCATTTATCTCTTCGCGATATCAGTGTTACATCAGAAAGGAAACTGTTTTAGTTTCTAAAATTAGAAAAGTTTGAACTTAAATTATGAATGTTATTGAAGTAGTGTTGGGAACTGAAGCATGAGTTAATATAATATAATGACACTTGATCAACGAGATTATATTACAGTAAGTCATGCTGAGTTTCTAATGGAACATGACGATTCACAGACCATATCGTCATCATATGTCATGTTATACGACTCTTACATTTTACCTCATCTCCAAACGTATCAAGAACATAATTTCTTGATAGTCCTATCTTTTCCATTGAATTCTGGTAATTTGACAAATCAAGACCGTGCCATTATCATTTCCTTCCTAGAACATTAACAATGTTCATTCCAAAATTTATATATGCGAATTCTGAACCATTACAAGAGATGCCTAATCACAAGAAGAAGAAACGAAGGGACAAAGCTTCGAAATAGAAATTGGAGTATAAATTGCAGCAAATAGAAGGGAGTATTAACTGTGGATGACAATGATTATAGAAGACAGAAGTAGGGACATTGAAATATAAGGGGAGATATAAAACCCGATAACAACACATAAATTACAAACCGTGTATATCAATGTTTATCGCAACATAAAGACACGGGAGAATTAAAGTACTATAACCCCAAGGGCAAAGTAGAAGTAAGCAGATTCCTCTGGCGGAAGTTGGAAAAGGAGAATAATTGTTGCGATAGTAAGGATAAGGACAAGGATCAGAACTGAATTAAGCATTTTCACAATCTTTTAAATTTGGGAATTGAGTATAGGAATGGTAAAAGTAAGGAAACGAAGGGGGTGGATTTATAGTGAAATATTCGACAGAGTAATCAAAACAGATGATCGCATTTAAAGCGGATCCTAATTTCCTTGATTTCCGAAGAATCAAATTTTATTACTAAGACCTTCTCCAAATCTCTTGAACTCTGGAAATCAACCTGTCTACGTCAAAAGATATGACGAAACTTTACCTACTCATTTCACTCCTTTGTGATAACTTCATTTATACTCTTCGCGTAACCAAATTGTTTTATCTATATTACTCGCTGATGATAAAACTTTAATTTTCATCTCGCATGCATCATGAAAACGTATTTATTGTCAGCCATGACCATCTCAATCAAATTTCGGGACAAAATTTCTTTAACGGGTAGGTACTGTGACAACCCGGAAATTTCTGACCAAATTTAAACTTTATCTTTATATTATTCCGACACGATAAGCAAAGTTTGTTAAGTTGAATCTCAAGAAGTGTAAACTGTATTCATACATTCATTTAACCTTGACCAAACCCTGACGATTCACGAACCATTATAATTGGATTGGAAAATATACGTATATATATATATATATATATATATATATATATATATATATATATATATATATATATATATATATATATATTACAAAAATATAATATTAACTTAGTCAAAAAAAACGTCCCGATTTAAAATAATATATTTTGATAAACAACGAGTCACTGATTTATAGAAGCAAATGACCACAACGCTCAATTTTATAAGTTACATTTTTTATAAGGTAATTTATTGATAAGTAAGTCAAATTATTAATAAGGGTACACGTCGCGTAACGTAAAAGGCTAGTTTTCTAAACGTACGAAAGTGCGTTCGAAAAACCGAAAGTGGTACACGAGTCGAGTATCAACGTACGAGTCAACGGACCTAAAATTACAAGTCAACTATGTACATGAATATAATATATATATATATATATATATATATATATATATATATATATATATATATATATATATATATATAAATTATATATATATATATATATATAATAATATGTCGACAAACAAGAAAAAAAAAATGTGAGCTGGATTTTGGGGCCATGCGACCGCATGAGAAATAGGCATAAAACTCATGCGATCGCATGTTACTCCGTATTTATTTATTTTATTTATATTATTATTATTATTATTATTATTATTATTATTATTATTATTATTATTAAGATTAATATTATTATTAATCTTATTATTATTAGTAGTATTAATATTATACATAAAATACTACGACGAGGTCTTGAGCGTGTCACTTTCAAAATGGGTTTTCAAGCGGGATAGAGCTAAGGAAATTATGGGTAATGTTCGGGGGTATATTTATGAATCAAACCTAGTGTTTATCATTTCCGTTACGTCTACGTACTTTCCTACAATATTGAATCTCAATATTGATACGTAAGCACTCATATTTTATCTTTTATATATTAATTGTGTATCCATGTCTAGTGCTCGAGTATATATATTTATACATACGTGTATGCTAAATTTCGTCGTTAAACAGTTTATAATAGATCACTAATTAAATACATATATTACTAGTAAAAGGTATATGATATACATGTTTTTGGAAAGCTGGCGAAAAATCAATAACTTTTCATTTAGATATCGAATAGTTTCGATGAACGGATTAAAAGATATGATCAACTGAATTATAATTGACGTTAATTGGAATTGCTTTTGAATCTGCAATTAATATTTAAACAAATTGTTTGTAAGATTGATAAATTGGATTTTTGAATATTACCAACCGAGTAAATGAATCCTTATATAAGGTACGTCTCGTTTTGTTGAACTATTGTCAAAATTGACTTTTTGAAACGACTTTGGATAACTTTTGTATGTCGATCTCGAGCATTAGGATTGCGATACACTATGACCTGACCTAGCTTGATAAACATTTTTTGACCAACATATGTTCTCTAGGTTGAGATCTACGGTTATTTGGTAATCCGAGTTTCGGTCACATTTTGGTGAACGACTTTATATGCTGCTAAAGTGAGTTTCATTTGCTCCCTTTTTAATTGCTTATGCAATCTATATTTTTGGGCTGAGAATACATACACTTTATTTTAAACACAATGGATACAAGTACATACTAAATTCTACACCGAGTTTGAACCGAAAATCCCTTAGCTTTGGTAACTAGTAACTACCGGTTATAAGAACTGGTGGGCGCGAGTAGTAGTATATGGATCCATAGGGATTGATATCCCCGTCCGAGCTAGAGCACTAGCCTTTTAACGGACGTATGCTATTTGAGAAGCATACACGTTGGTTTGCGTGTATTATTAAGATGATTATACAAAGGGTACAAATTATATATACGTTAAGTTTAGTTACCAGGGTGCTCAATTTCGTAGAATATTTTGATAAACGTTTCTGGATTGAACAACTGAAATCTTGTGATCCACCTTTATATACAGATTATGCGCAACATTAAAACTATGAACTCACCAACCTTTGTGTTAACACTTTTAAACATGTTTATTCTCAGGTTTCTAGAAGTCTTCCGCTATTTGCTTATACGTTATACAAGCTATGTGCATGGAGTCATAGATGCTTTATTCAAGAAAACTTTGCATTCACAAAATCATCACCATGTATCTTATTTTGACTGCATTGTCAACGGATGTAGTATTGTAAACTATTATATACGGTGATTTTCTATACGTAGAAATCATCAGACATCGAAAACCTTGGATTTATATATTCATTTATGGTGTGCCTTTTCAAAAGAATGTAATGTTTACAAAACGTATCATATAGAGGTCAAAACCTCACTATGAAATCAATGAATGATGTATTCGTCCAAAGGGATTTGGAAGGATCGTCACAGTTGGTATCAGAGCTTGAGGTCATAGGGAACCAAAATTTGTATTAGTGTGTTTAACTGGTAATTGTTAGGATGCATTAGTGAGTCTGGACTATGACCGTATTTGTTCTTACCAATTTTCGCTTATCATTTCTTGTCATAAATTACATGCTTATCATTCCTAATTCTAGACACGTCTTACTGCATTTACTGCATAGATAGTGTACCTACAAAATTTATATCTTAGCATATCTGTTACTGTAAACTTTTCCTGACATCTTCCGAAAATTTCTCCGTAATTTACGGGATTTTGGTATTATATATACATATGTAAATTATGTGTTAAAGAGTACCAATCTAAATTCTATAATCTATTTCATATCAAAAATCATCCCTCTAATTATACAAGATAGATCACGTATCAAGTTCAAATTCCTTAAACTCCGACAGCTATTCCTATATGGATATTCACCTGAACTCCGAAGACAATGTAACCGGAATGAATCAACCAATTAGCCATCATCTATTCTGGATGAATTGGGGATGGGTTCATAGCCTACTTAGTCATTGGAGACAAGAAGAAGGTGATCCCTTCCATCCACCACATTGCCCTCTTAGCGAAGAACCTGAAGCACTTACCGGTGAACCTATCCGAAGCACCATTTTCTCTCTCATTTCCAGAGTATCTCGTCATGATTATATACTATCTCAGATTCTGGATCTTATTCATCCGCTCGTCCGAACCAACAATCATCCTGGTGTAATAGAAGAAGTCAACGAGCTTCGCGCTCGGGTAGTGGCTTTGGAGAATGTGGTGCAAATGTTACAAGCACCAGCAGCAGCACCGGCAGCAACAGTACCACCACCAGCAACACCAACAGTACCATCACCACCACCAACAACAACATCCGCATCTCACACCTCAACATCACAATCTGTACGTCGAACATCAACGTCATACGCACCATAGATACCAAGGAATACCAACAACAAACGATGAAGTATCGATTCATAACTTCATTGAAGAAATATTCTACGGCGATTATGTAATATCTAAAGTTTTAGAGATTATATATTCTAGTCCTAATCGAAAACCAGATGAGATTAATATTATTAAATCCATGATTACATCTAAAGAAAATATATATGTAGGTATATTTTCATAAAGATTGTAATTAAAAATTCTTTTGTACAAACTGTTAATGGTGAGAATATTTTAACGGGTAGGTAATACCCGAGAGATATATAAATTCACTATTAATATGTTACATTCTTCGATTCTAATTCAACAAATCATCAACTATACTCACTACTTTCACAACAATATATATTCTTTTATAAAAATCAAAACAACCATCCTCATCCAAATTTGATTACATATTTTGATTTTGACAAATCAAAATCCAAAGTCAAGATTTAACAAAAGACATCATTCTTAGATTCCTACATCTTTCGAAGCTATACTTTGACTTCAAAACTGTGCTAGAACATCACTTTTATTCATAAAACCCAGAAAAATATTTGTGTCATTCAAAATTCTAGAACATCATATGTATCTTGACAAATACAATCTTCATGCAAACCCTTCAAACTTTTAAAAACACATCGGATTGATAACCGACGATTCGGTTATGATAACTTTGAATGCTGATGAAGCAGCAAAAACTGTAAACGACCTTAACAGCCAAAAGTTTGATGATAAAGAATAGTGTGTTGGCAAAGCTCAGAAAAAGAGAAGGTTTGGAACTGGAAAACGGATTGAGAAAACCATGAAGGAGGCTGTGGACAAATCACAAAGACTAAACCTGCCTTCAAAGAATCCAAATGATTCAGTATCTGCTGAAGTCATTAACGAATATCTTGCTCCTGACTCTAAACCTTTACGAACAAATCTTCTTTATCATCTTTCGATATTAGAAATTCTAAGATATCATCGTATCTTTCATTATAAATATCCTCGATATTTCTGAAGATACTTTCATAACTTTTCTTATCTGAAATCATTTATCTCTTCGCGATATCAGTGTTACATCAGAAAGGAAACTGTTTTAGTTTCTAAAATCAGAAAAGTTTGAACTTAAATTATGAATGTTATTGAAGTAGTGTTGGGAACTGAAGCATGAGTTAATATAATATAATGACACTTGATCAACGAGATTATATTACAGTAAGTCATGCTGAGTTTCTAATGGAACATGACGATTCACAGACCATATCGTCATCATATGTCATGTTACACGACTCTTACATTTTACCTCATCTCCAAACGTATCAAGAACATAATTTCTTGATAGTCCTATCTTTTCCATTGAATTCTGGTAATTTGACAAATCAAGACCGTGCCATTATCATTTCTTTCCTAGAACATTAACAATGTTCATTACAAAATTTATATATGCGAATTCTGGACCATTACAAGAGATGCCTAATCACAAGAAGAAGAAATGAAGGGACAAAGATTCGAAATAGAAATTGGAGTATAAATTGCAGCAAATAGAAGGGAGTATTAACTGTGGATGACAATGATTATAGAAGACAGAAGTAGGGACATTGAAATATAAGGGGAGATATAAAACCCGATAACAACACATAAATTACAAACCGTGTATATCAATGTTTATCGCAACATAAAGACACGGGAGAATTAAAAGTACTATAACCCTAAGGGCAAAGTAGAAGTAAGCAGATTCCTCTGGCGGAAGTTGGAAAAGGAGAATAATTGTTGCGATAGTATGGATAAGGACAAGGATCAGAACTGAATTAAGCATTTTCACAATCTTTTAAATTTGGGAATTGAGTATAGGAATGGTAAAAGTAAGGATACGAAGGGAGTGGATTTATAGTGAAATATTCGACAGAGTAATCAAAACAGATGATCGCATTTAAAGCGGATCCTAATTTCCTTGATTTCTGAAGAATCAAATTTTATTACTAAGACCTTCTCCAAATCTCTTGAACTCTGGAAATCAACCTGTCTACGTCAAAAGATATGACGAAACTTTACCTACTCATTTCACTCCTTTGTGATAACTTCATTTATACTCTTCGCGTAACCAAATTGTTTTATCTATATTACTCGCTGATGATAAAACTTTAATTTTCATCTCGCATGCATCATGAAAACGTATTTATTGTCACCATGACCATCTCAATCAAATTTCGGGACGAAATTTCTTTAACGGGTAGGTACTGTGACAACCCGGAAATTTCTCACCAAATTTAAACTTTATCTTTATATTATTCCGACACGATAAGCAAAGTTTGTTAAGTTGAATCTCAAGAAGTGTAAACTTTATTCATACATTCATTTAACCTTGACCAAACCCTGACGATTCACGAACCATTATAATTGGATTGGAAAATATACGTATATATATATATATATATATATATATATATATATATATATATATATATATATATATTACAAAAATATAATATTAACTTAGTCAAAAAAAACGTCCCGATTTAAAATAATATATTTTGATAAACAACGAGTCACTGATTTATAGAAGCAAATGACCACAACGCTCAATTTTATAAGTTACATTTTTTATAAGGTAATTTATTGATAAGTAAGTCAAATTATTAATAAGGGTACACGTCGCGTAACGTAAAAGGCTAGTTTTCTAAACGTACGAAAGTGCGTTCGAAAAATCGAAAGTGGTACACGAGTCGAGTATCAACGTACGAGTCAACGGACCTAAAATTACAAGTCAACTATGTACATGAATATAATATAATATATATATATATATATATATATAATTAATATAAATTATATATATATATTATATATATATAATAATATGTCGACAAACAAGAAAAAAAATGTGAGCTGGATTTTGGGGCCATGCGACCGCATGAGAAATAGGCATAAAACTCATGCGATCGCATGTTACTCCGTATTTATTTATTTTATTTATATTATTATTATTATTATTATTATTATTATTATTATTATTATTATTATTAAGATTAATATTATTATTAATCTTATTATTATTAGTAGTATTAATATTATACATAAAATACTACGACGAGGTCTTGAGCGTGTCACTTTCAAAATGGGTTTTCAAGCGGGATAGAGCTAAGGAAATTATGGGTAATGTTCGGGGGTATATTTATGAATCAAACCTAGTGTTTATCATTTCCGTTACATCTACGTACTTTCCTACAATATTGAATCTCAATATTGATACGTAAGCACTCATATTTTATCTTTTATATATTAATTGTGTATCCATGTCTAGTGCTCGAGTATATATATTTATACATACGTGTATGCTAAATTTCGTCGTTAAATAGTTTATAATATATCACGAATTAAATACATATATTACTAGTAAAAGGTATATGATATACATGTTTTTGAAAAGCTGGCGAAAAATCAATAACTTTTCATTTAGATATCGAATAGTTTCGATGAACGGATTAAAAGATATGATCAACTGAATTATAATTGACGTTAATTGGAATTGCTTTTGAATCTGCAATTAATATTTAAACAAATTGTTTGTAAGATTGATAAATTGGATTTTTGAATATTACCAACCGAGTAAATGAATCCTTATATAAGGTACGTCTCGTTTTGTTGAACTATTGTCAAAATTGACTTTTTGAAACGACTTTGGATAACTTTTGTATGTCGATCTCGAGCATTAGGATTGTGATACACTATGACCTGACCTAGCTTGATAAACATTTTTTGACCAACATATGTTCTCTAGGTTGAGATCTACGGTTATTTGGTAATCCGAGTTTCGATCACATTTTGGTGAACGACTTTATATGCTGCTAAAGTGAGTTTCATTTGCTCCCTTTTTAATTGCTTATGCAATCTATATTTTTGGGCTGAGAATACATGCACTTTATTTTAAACACAATGGATACAAGTACATACTAAATTCTACACCGAGTTTGAACCGATAATCCCTTAGCTTTGGTAACTAGTAACTACCGGTTATAAGAACTGGTGGGCGCGAGTAGTAGTATATGGATCCATAGGGATTGATATCCCCGTCCGAGCTAGAGCACTAGCCTTTTAACGGACGTATGCTATTTGAGAAGCATACACGTTGGTTTGCGTGTATTATTAAGATGATTATACAAAGGGTACAAATTATATATACGTTAAGTTTAGTTACCAGGGTGCTCAATTTCGTAGAATATTTTGATAAACGTTTCTGGATTGAACAACTGAAATCTTGTGATCCACCTTTATATACAGATTATGCGCAACATTAAAACTATGAACTCACCAACCTTTGTGTTAACACTTTTAAACATGTTTATTCTCAGGTTTCTAGAAGTCTTCCGCTATTTGCTTATACGTTATACAAGCTATGTGCATGGAGTCATAGATGCTTTATTCAAGAAAACTTTGCATTCACAAAATCATCACCATGTATCTTATTTTGACTGCATTGTCAACGGATGTAGTATTGTAAACTATTATATACGGTGATTGTCTATACGTAGAAATCATCAGACATTGAAAACCTTGGATTTATATATTCATTTATGGTGTGCCTTTTCAAAAGAATGCAATGTTTACAAAACGTATCATATAGAGGTCAAAACCTCACTATGAAATCAATGAATGATGTATTCGTCCAAAGGGATTTGGAAGGATCGTCACAGCTACCTAAGTGTGGGGAGATTCAAATGTTCTAAAAAGAAAATGTTGTCTAGAGTTAGTTGTTCTGTTCTCGTGTAGTTCTGAGAATGGAATCCGATTGGTCTTTTCCACTAGCAGACACTAAAGAACTAGTTTTCTCCCCCCATTCTGAATTTTTGTTTTGTAGGTTTTGTATGAAATTAATATGCTTTTTAAATTTAAGTTTTGTGTGAATTTAAAAATAAAATTTACTTTATTTCATTAAAGTTTAAAAATGATTTCTAAAATTCGTCGTAAGTGTAGTGACCCGAACTTTTCCATGTTTATATATATATTAAATGAATTTGTTATTTACATGATTAAGTGTTTCCAACATGTTAAGCAATCAAACTTGTTAAGACTTGATTAATTGAAATATGTTTCATATAGACAATTGACCACCCAAGTTGACCAGCGATTCACGAACGTTAAAACTTGTAAAAACTATATGATGACATATATATGGATATATATATAGTTAACATGATATTATGATAAGTAAACATATCATTAAGTATATTAACAATGAACTACATATGTAAAAACAAGACTACTAACTTAATGATTTTGAAACGAGACATATATGTAACGATTATCGGTATAACGACATTTAATGTATATATATCATATTAAGATATATTAATACATCATGATATCATGATAATGTAATAATTTAACATCTCATTTGATTTAATAAACAATGGGTTAAAAACATTTAACAAGATCGTTAATCTAAAGGTTTCAAAACAACACTTACATGTAACGACTAACGATGACTTAACGACTCAGTTAAAATGTATATACATGTAGTGTTTTAATATTTATTCATACACTTTTGAAAGACTTCAAGACACTTATCAAAATACTTCTACTTAACAAAAATGCTTACAATTACATCCTCGTTCAGTTTCATCAACAATTCTACTCGTATGCACCCGTATTCGTACTCGTACAATACACAGCTTTTAGATGTATGTACTATTGGTATATACACTCCAATGATCAGCTCTTTGCAGCCCATGTGAGTCACCTAACACATGTGGGAACCATCATTTGGCAACTAGCATGAAATATCTCATAAAATTACAAAAATATGAGTAATCATTCATGACTTATTTACATGAAAACAAAATTACATATCCTTTATATCTAATCCATACACCAACGACCAAAAACACCTACAAAAACTTTCATTCTTCAATTTTCTTCATCTAATTGATCTCTCTCAAGTTCTATCTTCAAGTTCTAAGTGTTCTTCATAAATTCTACAAGTTCTAGTTTCATAAAATCAATAATACATCCAAGTTTGCTAGCTTACTTCCAATCTTGTAGAGTGATCATCCAACCTCAAGAAATATTTCTTATTTATAGTAAGATATCTTTCTAATACAAGGTAATACTCATATTCAAATTTTGATTCAATTTCTA
Organism: Rutidosis leptorrhynchoides; assembly: GCF_046630445.1. Classification (NCBI taxonomy): domain Eukaryota; kingdom Viridiplantae; phylum Streptophyta; class Magnoliopsida; order Asterales; family Asteraceae; genus Rutidosis; species Rutidosis leptorrhynchoides. Next base: position 567,315,812 of record NC_092333.1, read on the forward strand.
TAACTATAACAATCTTATTTCGAGTGAAAATCTTACTTGAACTTGTTTTCGTGTCATGATTCTGCTTCAAGAACTTTCAAGCCATCCAAGGATCCTTTAAAGCTAGATCCATTTTTCTCATTTCCAGTAGCTTTATCCAGAAAACTTGAGGTAGTAATGATGTTCATAACATCATTCGATTCATACATATAAAGCTATCTTATTCGAAGGTTTAAACTTGTAATCACTAGAACATAGTTTAGTTAATTCTAAACTTGTTCGCAAACAAAAGTTAATCCTTCTAACTTGACTTTTAAAATCAACTAAACACATGTTCTATATCTATATGATATGCTAACTTAATGATTTAAAACCTGAAAACACGAAGAACACTGTAAAACCGGACATACGCCGTCGTAGTAACACCGCGGGCAGTTTTGGGTTAGTTAATTAAAAACTACGATAAACTTTGATTTAAAAGTTGTTCTTCTGGGAAAATGATTTTTCTTATGAACATGAAACTATATCCAAAAATCATGATTAAACTCAAAGTGGAAGTATGTTTTCTAAAATGGTCATCTAGACGTCGTTCTTTCGACTAAAATGACTACCTTTACAAAAATGACTACCTTTACAAAAATGACTTGTAACTTATATTTCCGACTATAAACCTATACTTTTTATATTTAGATTCATAAAATAGAGTTCAATATGAAACCATAGCAATTTGATTCACTCAAAACGGATTTAAAATGAAGAAGTTATGGGTAAAACAAGATTGGATAATTTTTCTTGTTGTAGCAACGTGAAAATTGGTAACAAATCTATATTAATCATATCCTAGCTAACTTATATTGTATTATACATGTATTCTAATATATTATGTAATCTTGGGATACCATAGACACGTATGCAAATGTTTTGACATATCATATCGACCCATGTGTATATATTATTTGGAACAACCATAGACACTCTATATGCAGTAATGTGGGAGTTAGCTATACAGGATTGAGGTTGATTCCAAAAATATATATACTTTGAGTTGTGATCTAGCCTGAGACGTGTATACACTGGGTCGTGGATTGATTCAAGATAATATATATCAATTTTTTTGTGTACATCTAACGTTGGACAACTAGTTGTAGGTTACTAACGATGACAGGTGACTTAATAAACTTAAAACATCAAAATGTATTAAAAGTGTTATAAATATATTTTGAATATACTTTGATATATATGTACATATTTGTTATAGGTTCGTGAATCGACCAGTGGCCAAGTCTTACTTCCTGACGAAGTAAAAATCCGTGAAAGTGAGTTATAGTCCCACTTTTAAAATCTAATATTTTTGGGATAAGAATACATGCAGGTTTTATAAATGATTTACAAAATAGACACAAGTACGTGAAACTACATTCTATGGTTGAATTATCGAAATCGAATATGCCCCTTTTTATTAAGTCTGGTAATCTAAGAATTAGGGAACAGACACCCTAATTGACGCGAATCCTAAAGATAGATCTATTGGGCCTAACAAACCCCATCCAAAGTACCGGATGCTTTAGTACTTCTAAATTTATATCATATCCGAAGGGTGTCCCGGAATGATGGGGATATTCTTATATATGCATCTTGTTAATGTCGGTTACCAGGTGTTCACCATATGAATGATTTTTATCTCTATGTATGGGATGTATATTGAAATATTAAATCTTGTGGTCTATTGTTACGATTTGATATATATAGGTTAAACCTATAACTCACCAACATTTTTGTTGACGTTTTAAGCATGTTTATTCTCATGTGATTATTAAGAGCTTCCACTGTTGCATACTTAAATAAGGACAAGATTTGGAGTCCATGCTTGTATGATATTGTGTAAAAACTGCATTCAAGAAACTTATTTCGTTGTAACATATTTGTATTGTAAACCATTATGTAATAGTCGTGTGTAAACATGATATTTTAGATTATCATTATTTGATAATCTACGTAAAGCTTTTTAAACCTTTATTGATGAAATAAAGGTTATGGTTTGTTTTAAAAATGAATGCAGTCTTTGAAAAACGTCTCATATAGAGGTCAAAACCTCGCAACGAAATCAATTAATATGGAACGTTTTTAATCAATAAGAACGGGACATTTCAGTAAGTTAAAGACTAGGTCATGGAATCGAATTTGCTTTACCCGAGAGCGGGACGAAAAATTTTGTTATCATTATTTTTAATTTTATTGATCTAAAGTATGCCAAAAAAAAAAAAAAAAAAAAAGAAACCCAAAAATCTTTGTTTTTAAAACAATCGCTTTAAAAACCACAAATTTTAAATTTTGTCGAGGGACGAACTAGGTAAACATACCGAAACTACCTAAAGTAAAAGGAAATAAAATTTTAAAAAATTATTCATTTAAATTGTTTTAATAAATAAAGGTTTTATAAATATATATATATATATATATATATATATATATATATATATATATATATATATATATATATATATATATATATATATATATATATATATATATATATATATATATATATATATATATATATATATATATTATATATGTTTGTAGTTTATCTTATGTACAAAACAGGGTAAAACAGCGCATTTTCAAAGACTGGCATTAAAGTTCAGCAAAAGCTACTAATTTTGACGACAAGACGCAAAATATCAATGTGATATAAAATAATATGTTTGCAAACTCGGTATCTTTAATCACTTTTCTACACTAATCACCCTCATAAATTTATAATTATAGTCTGATTTCATGCAAATGAGGGCATTGCATGATCTCAAGTGTGGGGAAGGGTTATAAATTCTCTCGGGTTTACACTTAGTTTAATTGCCAAATTTTGTGAAAATTAAAAAAAAATTCAACTAAATGAATTCAAAATCATGTTTATACATATTTATGAACGATAAAACTAGGTGTTAATGCCGAAATTATTGTTACCTCGGAGAGAACATAAATAGAGAAACAGCCCAAAACGCTTGAATTCATTTAAAATGAAATAGAAGAGAATAAAAAGGCAAAGAAAAGAATAAATAAAAGCTAAGTGTGAGAAGAATTTATCAAGTTCTTTAAAACATATATCACATATTTTTGTACAAGATTATTGCACGTACTTTTTTTTGGACTAAACTAATAAGTTTTACCCGATTTACTGTAATATATTTGAAAGAAAGATGGATCTACACGATGAATCAATTCCATCATTAAAAGGAAGTAAAGTCTTCCGAAAAAGACACGCGCTTCTTGATTTAGGCCAAGAAGTTGTCGTCCAGACCGGCTGTAGGTTGACGAAAAATCTAGAAAAGTCATCTCTAAAATCAGCTGGAAATCCACGGACCTCAGCATCAAACAGGGTCGCCAAGTGGTCAGACTTATCCTAACCATGAGAGGATCTGTCTCGTAAAATGGGGAGGGCGCCGTGCAAATTAGCTTGATAAGACTAATGAATCAGACCCCCAGAAAGGATAATCTCCTTAAAGATTAAAAATCAGCTTTTAAGACTGATATTACTCAATCCTTGAGATTGACCTTAAAGATTGAGAATTACAAACTCATGGAATTCGATGATATCTAAACTCGAGCTTGAACAAGAAAATATTTTGATCAAATTAAAACCGATTTGTTTTCTGAAAATCTATTTTCAATGCGTTCATTACCATTGAACGTAAAATCCTAGGAATTCATCGAAATTCATTAGGTCACCTGAACCAAATCAGGTGTCAACCGTAAGAACGGTGGTTGCATAGCATGGTCGAAGACAGGACCTTGTGCCAGACCAAAAAATTATAGGGTGATCTTTGCTATTGCTCCTACAAAGGATAGTAATTGCATTCGACACATTGTGGACCATGAACATCTGCATGTCATTAGACATTGCCTTAACAGTTGCTTGTTCAACGCTTTCCTTTACAACCGGACGGTAGTTTACCGAAAGGTAATATACGGAGTAAGTAAACTGGATGTGTTGCTTTCCTAATGCAAGGTTAGCAAATGGGTGACACAAAACCATAAGTTTTGAGCTAAAATTTTCAAATCTGAAACCCACAAAACCCACAAAAATATTTTGCAAACACCGGTGAAGGGTTATTCCAGAAAACTTATCTAGGGTAAAAGCTAGAATGAATCTTCAAAAGATCAAATGTTTTCATAAAGATCCAATTTCCTAAAGAATCTAAATTTTCATAGTCATGTGGGACTGTAAACCACATCGTTACTATCATTGTTTATACCTCCGTATCAAAATCACTGTTGTATAAAGAGTGAGAATAAAAAAGTGATTCGAGTGAAGTGTGATTCTATTTCAAGTTCTGTATTGTTTGAGGACAAGCAACGTTCAAGTGTGGAAATATTTGATAGTGCTCCAAATGAACATATATTTAGTATCAATATCCTTCTAATATGTAAAGATTTAGTTAATATTGTTCTATTTTTATGTTGTAATCGTTTAAATAAATAACTATGAAGAAAAAAGAAGAAAACGACGATTTGAAGACGCAAATGATCAAAAAAGCTCAAATGTACAAGATACAATCCAAGTGGTTTAATTTATTGATGAGAAATGTCCAAAAATGACAAGAGTACAAGTCGCGAAACGCAAAGTACAAGATATTAAATTGTACGAAAGGACGTTCGAAAATCCGGAACCGGGACATAAACCGAGCATCAACGCGCAAGTCAACGGAGCTAAAATTACAAGTCAACTATGCACGAGAATATAATATAATATATATATAATTAATATAAATTATATAAATTATATATATATATATATATATATATATATATATATATATATATATATATATATATTTAAATAAAACGTCAGCAAAGAAGAAAACAAACTAATGTTAGCTGTCACAGAAGGCCATGCAATCGCATGGCCTGGAGGCTATATCTCCATGTGATCGCATGGAGGGGAATTCCTGGCCAGGTCCTATAAATTGCCAAGTTTTCAGCCGAGTACTACACACCATTTTTCATTTCTTTCTTTCATTCTCTGTAAACATAATATATATATTTATATTATAATTTTAATTTAAGGTAATTTTAATAATAAAGTTATGATTTAGTTGGGTTATTGTAAGAAATGTTTTACGGGTTTTAAATTCGGAACTCTGTCCGTGTAACGCTACGCGATTAATCACCATTGTAAGCTATGTTCTTCCTTTTTAAATTAATGTATCGTAACTAAGTTATTATTATGCTTATTTGAGCCGAAGTAATCGTGATGTTAGACTAAATATTAAGATGGGGTTATTGGATTTTGTACGATAATTAAGGTTTGGACAAAAGACCGACACTTGTGAACATTGGACTATTGACTATTAATAGGTAAGGGGGTATTGTCTAATTGAATGACAACTCATTGGAACCTGTCGAACCTATCTTCAAATTAGTTAATCTAATAATTATTAAAATGATTATGTATGTCCTATTTAGTGACGTTTATATGACATCTTTTACGATCATTTAATTAATTATTTGGGTTGAGTAATTGATTATTCATTCTGATTAAGTGGGTAAATTAATATTCATATCTCATTAAAACAGGAGTGGATTACATACAAGGATAATTGGTGTAATTGTTAACAAAGTATTAAAACCTTGGATTACACGCAGTCGATAACCTGGTGTAATTATTAACAAAGTATTAAAACCTTGTTACAGTTTGAATCCCTAATTAGTTGGAATATTTGACTTTGAAAATAAGGTTAATTTGACGAGCATTTTATATTTATGACCGATGGACTATTATGGACAAAACCCAGATAGGTATCAAATAAACCAGGACAAAGGACAATTAACCCGGGTAACAATTAATTAAAATCAAAACGTCAAACATCATGATTACGGAAGTTTAAATAAGCATAATACTTTTATTTCATATTTCATTGTACCTTTATTTACTGTCATTTTAATTACTGCAATTTACTTTATCGCAATTTAAATTCTGTCATTTATATTTATCGTCATTTACTTTACGCTTTAAATTAAGTTATATTTATATTAATATTTTACATTAGGTTTTAATTGTGACTTAAAATATAAAATCGACAAACCGGTCATTAAACGGTAAAAACCCCCTTTTATAATAATAATAATAATACTATATTACTTATATATATATATATATATATATAGTTTAAAATAAATATAGCGGTAAACTCAGCTAGCTCCCTGTGGAACGAACCGAACTTACTAAAAACTACACTACTCTACGATTAGGTACACTGCCTATAAGTGTTGTAGCAAGGTTTAGATATATCCCATCTATAAGTAAATAATAAAACTTGTGTAAATTGTATCGTATTTAATAGTATTTCGTAGTAAAAATTAATAGTATTTCGTACTACACCTCGCACACATCACATTTATCCCTCGGTTGCCGTTGGTAACGGGAATCAAATACCCGTCATCAACACTGGCCATAGCGTTATGCCTAATATTCATCGCCCACTTCACTTATCTAATGTGCTTGATACCGCTATTATTGTTAAAAACCTTATCTCTGTACGTCGTTTTACTCGTGATAATAAAGTCTCTGTTTCTTTTGACGAATTTGGTTTTTCTGTGAAGGATTACCTGACTCGCCGCCTGCTCCTCCGATGTGACAACACCGGAGATCTCTACCCATTTACAGGTTCAACAACCACACCAACTCAACATGCTCTTATAACTACACCCAGCATCTGGCATCAGCGTCTTGGACATCCCAACACTGATTTTTTTCGTCGTTTATGTTCTAGCAATTTTATTTCTTGTAATAATAATAAGACCCTACTTTGTCATGCCTGCCAGCTTGGCAAACATGTGCGACTTCCGTTTACTAGCTCTAGTTCTAATGTTACTTCTATTTTTGACATTGTTCATTCGGACTTATGGACATCTCCTGTTCAAAGTCTTAGTGGTTACACATATTATGTTATCTTCTTGGACCATTACTCGCATTATTTATGGGTGTTTTCGTTACGTAATAAATCTGAAGTTTTTGATATTTTTCGTTCAAAATCAAAGCTTTTCAGTGTGATTAGGGTGGAGAATTCGATAACAACCAAATACACCAACTCTTTAAAAATAATGGGATCCAAATCCTCTTCTCATGCACACAAACTTCTCAACAAAATGGTAAATCCGAACGAATGATTCGCACTGTCAATAATCTTATTCGAACACCGCTCTTTCAAGCTCATCTTCCTCCTACCTTTTGGGTGGAAGCTCTCCACATGGCAACATATCTCCTCAACCTTCTCCCATCCTCAACCATAAATCACGATATTCCACATACTCGCCTATACAAAAATCCTCCCCACTACTTCAGCCTTCTCGTTTTCGGATGCCTGTGTTACCCCCATCTCAACACCACCAACAAACTTGCACCAAACATATTGAGATTGACATACACTTTGTTCGTGACCTCATCCTAAAAGGTCACGTTCGTGTTCTTAATGTGCCCTCTCGCTACTAGTTTGCAGATATCTTCACCAACAGCCTGCCGAGTGCTCTGTTTGACAAGTTTCGTTCAAGTTTGAGCGTCTGCTCTGCTCTCGCTCCAACTGCGGGGGGATGTTAGCCAATTATTATTGGAGGCCTGCGAGCCCAACTTGTTTACATTAGTAGTTTATTTGTATTGGGCCTGCTTTATGCTTTGTATTGGGCCTGCGAGCCCAGTTAGTGCTAGGTTTCCTTTCTATATATGTATTGTATACGTACTCATTAAGATCAATTCAATCAATCGATAATTATGCAGTCTAACAAAAAGAACGCAACCACAAACAAAGGACCTAAAATTAACCAAACAATGCACAAACAATAAAAGCTAATCAAGTACCACATTTTGAATTGTTGATGCCGTTTTCCGCATTCGCCTTAAATGAAAAAGTAGACTCGATCCCAATCTCATCCGAGTTCGAACCTCCATTTCTTAATTGGTCAAATAAGCCGACACCAACAAACTCCTCTCTCGCCCCCGCTCCAATACGCTTCCCTATAACACTTTGAAAAGTTTTATCACCATTTGACCTCCCTTGAACCGCCTCTTCGATCTCGTCCCCGTCTCTCGAATCATGCAAACAAAGCTCCCCATCCTTTACATTCCTTTTTCTTTTCTTTACCTTTCGTCTTACTCACGCCCTTCGTAACACCCTTCTTCCCCGTGTAAAAACGGAAAATATTAGCATGCACATGCCAACCCCTACAATGCCCTTTACAATTCTTATCAGCACAAATGCAATACTTTCGGCCCACGCTATTACCGGTAGCGACTTTGGCCAAATTATCAAGGAGTTCACAATTAGCTTCATCACCCGCAACCGGTGATAAAACTTACGCAAGCCTTCTTTTTTTTTATGAAGGACCCGAACTTAAGCCATTAAGCTTTTGATCAACTAAGTCAATCGTATACACATCTTTTGCAACTCCAACTTCTTCACAAATCGTTTTTCCTTTGTCAACACCCGAAGCCAAACCCTCCGTCTCCTTCACTCACCCGTTATCTTTGCCAACACCCTCAAACACATCAACAGGCTCCTGACATCCGTCGAACAACCCGAAGCCATCATAACCACATCTACCACCCCCGTACCGTCATCCACCATGGGTGACCCATTATGAACATCACGAATCGGATTAACCCCCAACTTCGAGTATCGTTGGAAGAACATTATTATCTACAATGTTATCCACATTCGAAACAGTCCCAAATGTGATGTTATGATTAACATTCACCACCACATCACTCGAAAAGCCGTCATCAATAATAGAGCGGACATCAACCTAATTTCCCAATTAACCCAAAGTTGTTTCGAACACCCCTCATCTTCATCCAAGATAGCCTTGACAGACTCATGAACATGTTTAACGAAATTAGATCTAACAAACGCAAACAGCGATCCGATATTTCCTAGATGTTTAGACGAGTTAGCAACGAATAATACTTGACCAAACAAACCTGCAACCTTACGAATATTGTGTTCCGAAAATATACGTAAACGGAACTCCCCTGATTTCAATCCAAATAAACCGATTAAAACTCTAACGTGTGAGCTGCAAACTGAGAAATAGATTTAGATATTAATGGTGTTCTTTGGGTGATATTTTATGGTTAAGCTGTCAATAAAGTGAAGCATATTGATAACACTCAAAGTATTATTATTTATTAATGAGGTTGATCCAAATGCATTTCGTTTTCAAGTAAAACATATCATCTATCTTTATCATACACTTGAGTTCGTTGTATATAACTGAGTTTTTTTTCTAAAATATTAAAATAAAAAGATCTATATCAATAGATGAAATACTCCTAAACAGGTACAATATAAAAAAACACATATTTTTTTGGCTAAAGTAACTGAGCTTCTCTTTTGGTAGTCCATCTTTTCTTTCTTTTTGCTTGACCAGGTTTATGAACCAATGGTCTTAAGCCGTGTATTTTGAGTAAGCGAGTAAATCCTCCTATGAACGAACACATTGGCTCCTCCATAGAAGGTAAAATATCGGGTAATCAAGCCTCCCGAGCGCGAGACCTGGTACAGGGTGAATTGCGCATTATGCACACCCTCTAGTCACTCTCCCTTTACCGGGTGAATTGCGCATTATGCGCATTATGGTCTTAAGCCGTGTTTGTAATACTCTCTTTTTAGCAGCATGTTTTTCCTATGAAAATAAAACACCGTTAAAGGAATATAATTTTAATATATTTTCAAACAAGAAGCCAACTTATGAATTTATATATATATATATATTTTTGTACAATTGGATTGGATATGATCATTTATAGGAATAGAATGTTTTACTACCAAGAAACATATTGAAAACAAGAGCATTAATTCAATTAATGTCACTTGTTCGCTCAAACCATATTTTCACTAGGGGTGTCTACCACCATTTGTGGTACAACAACTTGACTAGTAACCGAATCAAGCAAGCAATTACGACAATTTGGGCAAGAAGAATGAGACTCAAACCACTTATCAATGCACCCAACATGAAACTCATGGTTACAATGTGGTAACACACGAACACATTGTCCATCAACGAAATCTTCAAGACATATGGTGCATTCTGTCACCAAAATCTTCACCTCTGATCCAAGAACTCGCGTTGATATTTTACCAACAACCGATTTCTTAAGACCAATAGAGACCAATTCAGATGTTTGTGTGCTCACCTCAAACGAACGCCTTTTAAGAATAATATATCGCATCACTTGAAACACACCAAAAGAGGCTATCATTCCACACAACAAAACTATCCACATGATATTGACTATAAGATTCATCTCTTTTGAGTTTTCAACATTCGTAACGTTGTGGTGTGGGGAAGAAAATATCGACGTAACAAGTAGACTACGATGGTGTGAAGTAGCCATAAGTTTGTTAGTTTTCGGATTTTTATGGTGCTAGGAAAAAAGGATCAAAGAGAGTTTTTAAATCTAAGTTAATTGCTTATTGTTGAAAGAAATTGAACACCACGAGTATAAATAATGTTGAAGACTTGGAGTTATGAAAACGATGTGTAAAATGATAAATTATTTGGTTATTTTTTAATGTTACGAATCTTGGTAGCAAATCCAATTGGATTCACTTTTTCAACTGGATTGCAAATTTGCATGCGATCTTATGGAATCTTTTTGATTATTAAGGTTAAACGCACAATAATATCAATAAAGTTCTTCCCACTTCGAATGAGCTAATGTTTCTTAAGGAACTGAAGAGTTTTTTTTTTTTTTGAAAAGTAGTTTATTTGCTTGTTGTATAAAAATGACTCGTAATGATCATGGGTGGTGGTGAAGTGGTTATGGCCTCGCTTTGTACAATTTACCCATGACACTTTTCATTGTATGACGAGCAATTAAATTGTACAGTCAACAACTAGAATGATGCAGATAAAATAATGATCCGAGTCATTTCGTATGCTTAATTATTGAGGTCGTTTTAATTCTTAGTCAAATGCGTTTTTATTATGTTGATGAGTTAGTTTGTTTAGGATGTTTCTTAGACTCTTTTTTTTTGGTTTACATATATCAATCGATTGTAGTTGTTAATCTACGGATCTGTTTAATGTTGTAAAGTTTTTCGGAAATAAATACGATTAAATAAAAATTAGTAATTTCCTAGGCGCATTTAGAATTACTTTGTAGTTTGGATGACTTTAACTAGTACTTCTAGTTGGCCGTGTTGCAAGTGTTCAATTGGTAGTCATACAACTTGAAGACCTTAAAAGATCAGTTGTGCCTTAAAAGATCAGTTGTGAATCAAAAAGTGAATTCTTTATTTTAGTGTGATATTTAACAATAATATCTTTTAAGTTATCACATAGTTTACTCTTTAATAAAGTAAGCTTAGTTAAATATTTGTTTTTGTCTTGTTTGGTAGACTATTTGATCTCGTAATTTTATTGATCGATTTAGCTGTCACCCATACTGAACTTAGTCGGATTGTTTTCTAGAACTTGAAGATCTCATATGAGTAATGGAACTGCCTGTTTGAAAAAAATTGATGAAAATTGTATGTTTTCACCAAACTTTGGACACTAATAATTATATGATCGTGTGACATATATATTGATAACTATTTAAAAGGGTTTATAGCCTTTAACGAGGGCTTTGCATATAACACAATATACACGAGATTGTACGAAGTGAATGAATTGATTTATTATTCACCAAGAGGTATGTATATTTACACGTTTACAACACCAACACATAATTTGAGTAGGACATGAACTCCGAAATTGAGTACAATCCCAATTCCTAAATAACTAAAATTGTAGAACGCGATAGAATTAAATAAGGAAAGCACAAGATGAAACGTGAATGTTATGTTGCACTAATGCGCCCCCATAAGATGGTAGAGCCATCGGCGACACCAAGGCACAACTCATCTCTAATAAGAGCATGTAATTTCGTTCTACCACTATCTTTTGTAGCGGTGTATAAGGGCATGAAGTTTCAAGAACCATTTCTTTACTCTTGTAAAAGTCACACGTGTAATTGGATTGAAATTCCAATCCATTATCCGTTCGTTACCTTTTTATTGTTTCGTTGAAGTGTGTTTCAACCATGTTACAGAAGGTTGTTACCCAAACTCCACAACTATGATCATCAACTATAGACAAAAAATAGTGTGTGCCATTTATCGATGTGTTTTGATATCATCCCCAAATATCAACGTGTATCAAATCAAAACATTTAATTGTCTTTGAAAAACTTGGGAAATGAAGTCTACTTTGTTTATCACGAATACACGAATCACAATAATGATCACGGACATCTAGTTTTTCTAAAAACTTCAACTATTTAAGAACAATGACGGAGGCATAACCCAATCTTCTATGCCAAGCTTCACGTATGTGTAACACTGACATTGCCACACTCGTACTTTTAAAATTACAAGCCGTTGTGAAAAACTCACTCATCCCAATCTGATCCATCGAAGATAACTCATTTGTAAAACATTTAGTCGAAAAGAAGTTAAGTGAGCAATTCAGATCATAACTTAACTCGCTTACAGATAATAGATTGCATTTAAATATGGGAACATCTAATACTCGTTTAAAATTGAAAACCATTCAGAAATATTATATTACTGATGCCCTTAACATGTATGGTACTTCCATACGGAATAATAACCGGATCAAAAGTTTTCTATGCATCCGTGGGTATCAAGCATTTGTTTTGGTGCAGGATATGTTCACTTGAACCTGAGTCGATAACTCATGAATGATGTGTATCTATGTTACCTATTGTATTAGTTGTATATGTGCTTTTTTTAAGTTTTGTTGCTTAAATCAATTGTAGCAAATGAAATGTCCCGTTCTTATTGATTAAAAACGTTCCATATTAATTGATTTCGTTGCGAGGTTTTGACCTCTATATGAGACGTTTTTCAAAGACTGCATTCATTTTAAAACAAACCATAACATTTATTTCATCAATAAAGGTTTAAAAAGCTTTACGTAGATTATCAAATAATGATAATCTAAAATATCCTGTTTACACACGACCATTACATAATGGTTTACAATACAAATATGTTACAACAAAATAAGTTTCTTGAATGCAGTTTTTACACAATATCATACAAGCATGGACTCCAAATCTCGTCCTTATTTAAGTATGCGACAGCGGAAGCTCTTAATAATCACCTGAGAATAAACATGCTTAAAACGTCAACAAAAATGTTGGTGAGTTATAGGTTTAACCTATATATATCAAATCATAATAATAGACCACAAGATTTCATATTTCAATACACATCCCATACATAGAGATAAAAATCATTCATATGGTGAACACCTGGTAACCGACATTAACAAGATGCATATATAAGAATATCCCCATCATTCCGGGACACCCTTCGGATATGATATAAATTTTAAAGTACTAAAGCATCCGGTACTTTGGATGGGGTTTGTTAGGCCCAATAGATCTATCTTTAGGATTCGCGTCAATTAGGGTGTCTGTTCCCTAATTCTTAGATTACCAGACTTAATAAAAATGGGCATATTCGATTTCGATAATTCAACCATAGAATGTAGTTTCACATACTTGTGTCTATTTTGTAAATCATTTATAAAACCTGCATGTATTCTCATCCCAAAAATATTAGATTTTAAAAGTGGGACTATAACTCACTTTCACAGATTTTTACTTCATCGGGAAGTAAGACTTGGCCACTGGTTGATTCACGAACCTATAACAATATATACATATATATCAAAGTATGTTCAAAATATATTTACAACACTTTTAATATATTTTGATATTTTAAGTTTATTAAGTCAGCTGTCCTCGTTAGTAACCTACAACTAGTTGTCCACAGTTAGATGTACAGAAATAAATCGTTAAATATTATCTTGAATCAATCCACGACCCAGTGTATACGTATCTCAGTATTGATCACAACTCAAGCTATATATATTTTGGAATCAACCTCAACCCTGTATAGCTAACTCCAACATTCACATATAGAGTGTCTATGGTTGTTCCGAAATATATATAGATGTGTCGACATGATAGGTCGAAACATTGTATACGTGTCTATGGTATCTCAAGATTACATAATATACAATACAAGTTGATTAAGTTATGGTTGAAATAGATTTGTTACCAATTTTCACGTAGCTAAAATGAGAAAAATTATCCAATCTTGTTTTACCCATAACTTCTTCATTTTAAATCCGTTTTGAGTGAATCAAATTGCTATGGTTTCATATTGAACTCTATTTTATGAATCTAAACAGAAAAAGTATAGGTTTATAGTCGGAAAAATAAGTTACAAGTCATTTTTGTAAAGGTAGTCATTTCAGACGAAAGAACGACGTCTAGATGACCATTTTAGAAAACATACTTCCACTTTGAGTTTAACCATAATTTTTGGATATAGTTTCATGTTCATAATAACAATCATTTTCTCAGAATAACAACTTTTAAATCAAAGTTTATCATAGTTTTTAATTAACTAACCCAAAACAGCCCGCGGTGTTACTACGACGGCGTAAATCCGGTTTTACGGTGTTTTTCGTGTTTCCAGGTTTTAAATCATTAAGTTAGCATATCATATAGATATAGAACATGTGTTTAGTTGATTTTAAAAGTCAAGTTAGAAGGATTAAATTTTGTTTGCGAACAAGTTTAGAATTAACTAAACTATGTTCTAGTGATTATAAGTTTAAACCTTCGAATAAGATAGCTTTATATGTATGAATCGAATGATGTTATGAACATCATTACTACCTTAAGTTCCTTGGATAAACCTACTGGAAAATAGAAAAATGGATCTAGCTTCAACGGATCCTTGGATGGCTCGAAGTTCTTGAAGCAGAATCATGACACGAAAACAAGTTCAAGTAAGATCATCACTTGAAATAAGATTGTTATAGTTATAGAAATTGAACCAAAGTTTGAATATGATTATTACCTTGTATTAGAATGATAACCTACTGTAAGAAACAAAGATTTCTTGAGGTTGGATGATCACCTTACAAGATTGGAAGTGAGCTAGCAAACTTGAAAGTATTCTTGATTTTATGTAACTAGAACTTGTAGAATATATGAAGAACACTTAGAACTTGAAGATAGAACTTGAGAGAGATCAATTAGATGAAGAAAATTGAAGAATGAAAGTGTTTGTAGGTGTTTTTGGTCGTTGGTGTATGGATTAGATATAAAGGATATGTAATTTTGTTTTCATGTAAATAAGTCATGAATGATTACTCATATTTTTGTAATTTTATGAGATATTTCATGCTAGTTGCCAAATGATGGTTCCCACATGTGTTAGGTGACTCACATGGGCTGCTAAGAGCTGATCATTGGAGTGTATATACCAATAGTACATACATCTAAAAGCTGTGTATTGTACGAGTACGAATACGGGTGCATACGAGTAGAATTGTTGATGAAACTGAACGAGGATGTAATTGTAAGCATTTTTGGTAAGTAGAAGTATTTTGATAAGTGTATTGAAGTCTTTCAAAAGTGTATAAATACATATTAAAACACTACATGTATATACATTTTAACTGAGTCGTTAAGTCATCGTTAGTCGTTACATGTAAGTGTTGTTTTGAAACCTTTAGGTTAACGATCTTGTTAAATGTTGTTAACCCAATGTTTATAATATCAAATGAGATTTTAAATTATTATATTATCATGATATTATCTTGTATGAATATCTCTTAATATGATATATATACATTAAATGTCTTTACAACGATAATCGTTACATATATGTCTCGTTTAAAAATCATTAAGTTAGTAGTCTTGTTTTTACATATGTAGTTCATTGTTAATATACTTAATGATATGTTTACTTATCATAGTATCATGTTAACTATATATATATATCCATATATATGTCATCATATAGTTTTTACAAGTTTTAACGTTCGTGAATCACCGGTCAACTTGGGTGGTCAATTGTCTATATGAAACATATTTCAATTAATCAAGTCTTAACAAGTTTGATTGCTTAACATGTTGGAAACATTTAATCATGTAAATATCAATCTCAATTAATATATATAAACATGGAAAAGTTCGGGTCACTACAGCAAGTGATCATAGTCTTCTTTGGTGAGGCTTGGAATGAGCTTTTCTTCATTAAAAGCAGCTGCCTTTGGTTGATTTTCGATTTGCTGACTTGTATTCTTGAATTGGTGGTTTTCTTTGCATACCACTCGAGATATCCAATGATTTCAAAACAACCATCGATTGAGTGACATGGATTGTGATAGTGTGTGCAACTTTTAACATATAATCTACCTTCACGTTCATCTTAGTTATTAGGATTTTGATTGAAGTCCTGAAAAGCAGATGCATCAGTGTTGCTAGTAATTCGTGCATTCCTAATCTCTCTTTGTCTGTAATCTTGATTCAAAATATTTAAAGTAGCCCCAACCATAAGTATCATATCATTATTCAAGATTTTATATCGAATGGTGTAGCAATCTTCATTCAATCTTATCAGAAAATCATTCAGTTTCTCTTTGTCACACATCATGAAAATTACTTTACCGAGATCACAAGTACAACCATTATAGGTACACTTGGGTGTGGGGCCGGTTGACTGCATCTCATCCCAAATACTCTCAAGTTTATTATAATAGGTATACCTTCTTGTCGAATTGTTGTAATCGTTCTTTTCAATTTGTATGCCCGAGGAGCATTTTCTTTGTTGAACCTTTCTTTAAGATCAACCCATATGTCTTTTGCAGTATACACATATTTGACATTGTTTTTTATTTCTCTTACCATGGAGTTTACGATCCATTCTCTCACCATGGCATTACATCTATACCAAGTCATAAAATCATTTGATCATTTTTCTGGTTTTGGTAATGTCCCATCTACAAAGCTGATTTTGTTCTTTGTAAAAATGGCGTTTGTCATCTCATTCTTCCAATCATTGTTATTTCACTCATTAAGGAGATTGTCTCCAAGAAAAATTTCAGTAAAGATAATCTGCGAAAGTCATAATATATGGTGACGAGATGTATATTGGTGTTTTGGTACATCCTTCTGCTTCATCACCTGCCATTCAATCAGTTTAAGAAGTGATTTTGTTTAATTTGGGTTTTGGAACGAATCTCAATTTCAAGGTTATGATCTGATTATGGGTTACATGAACAAATGAATTGATTTTGATTTTGATTTTGAATTTTGTGTGTCGATTGTTAAGTTTACGAATTTGGGTTTGATCTTGGATTTACAATTCATGTTTACGAATGGTGATGATGCATAGTTTTATGAACTAGGATTTTGAAATGACTCTCGAACACGTTTACGGAAAACGACCAAGACTTTTTTTTTACAAATGCTATCTGTCACCTGACCCTTTTGTACTCTGCGGCACACCCACACTCTGCAAGACGCGCAGTATAGTTGAGGCCAGGCCCCAGATCGGAGTTTAAGCTCGATCTCCAAACTATGTCTTACTGTGCGGCGCACTGTCAAACTGCGCAGCTCACAGTAACATTGAAACCAGACCTGCTATTTCAAATCAAGTTTAACCATTTCCATTTTCACAACAAAAATGCCCAAGGCATCCAATATTTCAAAACCTGTTTAAAACATTGCTCATAGGATCATAAAGACCCATCATACATCCAAAACAATCATGTTAGATCTTAATCGATCCATTACACAACAACAAGGTAAAAAGTTGACCCAGTCGGAGTTATCATTACAAAACACTTGACAAGAGTATGGTAATTGGTACTATCCACCCAAATCAAAAGGAAAGGCTTATATCCCGCCAAGTTCTTCGATCACGCTAACCATCAACCTTACTCTTATCCATTCTAGCACTTAAATCTACAAAATGATAAATAACGAGAGTGTAAGCTTACGCTTAGTGAATATAATATATATACACACATACACATAAGCCATACCATCCACAATCATACACAATGACAAGTAACATAGCATATACACACAACAATAAAGTATATTACCCCTGTTATAATTTTAGGAGTTTATGACTACCTTTAGTGGCCTATTTCCAACTACTAATATGAATGAAGAAAGAAGATAGTATATTCTTATTGAAGAAAAATGGGTGTGCATATCTTTTCATTTCAATCGGTATTTATAACACAATAATATACTGTACATGTTTGAATTATGAGGGTTAGGTGAAAACAATTGTCATCCATAATTGACTTTCTCACAACACTCCTCCTTGGATGACAATTTTATTAGAGAACTACTAGTACTGCCTCGTTAAAAACCTTGCTAAAGAAAAACCCAGTGGGATAAAAACTTTAACTAAGGGAAAAAGAGTGCAGTATAAGGTTGACTCCCCTCAAGTAGACATCGTTGAGTCGTCACATCATTTGAACTTGACTTATGCCAATATTGTGAACGTGTGTTCTGAAAATAGCAGTTGATAGTGCTTTGGTATAAAGATCAGCAGAGTTGTTGATTGAACGTATCTCATTTTAATCTGGTTGGCCTTTAAGAGATCTTGAGTATATGAGAAGAATTTAGGAGGTATGTAGTTTGTTCGGTCACTTTTGATATACCCTTCTTTCATCTGTGCTATGCAAGCTGCATTATCTTCATAGATAGTTGTTGGGCTTTTATTGTATTCTAGTCCACAAGAATCAGTAATGAGTTGCATCATTGATCTCAACCAAAAACATTCCCGAGTAGCTTCATGTAATGCAATCACTTCGGAATGATTTGATGATGTTGCAACAAGTGTTTGTTTTTTAGAACGCCATGAAATTGTGGTACCTCCATTTAGGAATACATATCCAGTTTGAGATTTAGCTTTATGTGGAGCGGATAAATAATCTGCATCTCTATAACCAAACAAAGCTTGTTTCGAGTTGTTAGAATAAAATAATTATAAATCAGGAGTTCCCTGAAGGTATCAAAATATGTGTTTGATCTCATTCCAATGTCTTTTGGTAGGGGCTGAGCTGAACCTTGTCAACAAATTAACTGCAAAAGAAATGTCAGGTCTTGTATAATTTGTAAGATACATAAGAGCCTCAATTACACTAAAATACGGAACTTCTGAACCAAGAAGATCTTCTTGATCTTCTAGAGGATGAAATGGATCAGTATCAATATTGAGATCTAACAACCATAGGAGTACTTAATGGTTTTTGTCTTGTCCATATTAAAATGTTTTAAAAATATTTTTGGTATAAGTTGTTTGATGTATAAGTAAGGCATTAGTCATATGCTCAATATGTAAATCAACGTAATACTTGATTTTTTCATTTCAAAATATTTCTTTAGAAGTTGAATGGCTTCATAGATTTCTTTATTTAAGATAATTGATATAAACAACTACGATTACATATCCAAACATTGTTTTTATAAAACACACGTGCAAATAAGTTTATATGTATACCCTTTTCTTATCAAGTAGTCATTTAATCGGTTATACCACATACATCCCGATTGTATAAACCCATATAAAAATATTTGTGATTTAATGGAATACATTCCCTTGGGTTTTGCATTAGATTCTTATGATACCTTAAACCCTTCAGGTATATTCATGTATATCACTATCAAGTGATCCATACAGATAAGTAGCAACAACATCCATGAGATGCATTTAAGTAACTACAGATTGATTAAGTATCTAATAAGTAATTGTATCCATTACAGGAGGATAAGTTTTTCTCATAATTCATTTCTGGTCTTTGTGAGAAATCTTGAGTTACAAGTCTAGTTTTGCCTTGTAAATTCATTTGCACATATCTTTTTCGGATAAAAATTCATTTGTATCTCATAGGTTTCACTTCTTTAAAAGTGATAACGATTGATCCAAAAACTTTTCTTTTATTGAGCGATTCTAATTCAGCTCGTATTGATCCTTTCCATTGAGCTCAATCATGTCTATTTTGATATTCAATGACAGATTTTGATTCCAGATCATCATCTTTATTCATGATGTCATTGTAAGATTATATGAAAAATCAATATTTGTCATTTTGTTTTGGTTCCATAATATTGCATAATTTATTGCAATTTATGTATTTACATCGTCAATATCCTCTGCAGAAGGAATATTGATTTTGTGGTTCTTCTTGAACACCTTTTTTTTTACCTCATTATCAGCTGATTTTCCTTTTCGAGGATTTTTATCTTTGGAACTAATTTGTCTTCCACGTGACAAAAGACTCATGAGTGACATTATTGTCAGCTTTTGGAATTTCAATTCTTGTTAGAGTATTTACTGCTGATATATATGATTTAGTCACTCTTTTTGCACTTGTAAATGCATCGGTCAATTTATTCGCAAGTTCTTGCATATGCATTTTTTTTTGAATTTTTGTTTCGCATTCTTTTGTTCGAGTATCAAGATACCTTAATTGATGTTCACATCATGAAACATCATATATTTTTTTCTCATTTCTCCCCCTAATCTAGGGAACAATTTTTCATTATTATGACAATCAGTAAAAACATGCTGTAAAAACATTCATGGATTCAATATATCTTATAATTGAAGATGTTTCATATCCAACATATATTTCAATCCTTCTTTGAGGAACTATTTGTTGTGGTGGTGCAATTAAAATACACTACACAATTAAATGTTCTAAGATGGAAAATATTTGGCTCTCGACCAAAATTAAGTTGGTAATGGAGAATATTTATGACTTGAACTTGGTTTAATGCGAATTAATGTCGCATCATGTAAATTTAAATGTCCCCGTATAAATATTGAGAGTTTTGTACTCATTACCAATTGTCTAGTTATTAGCTGCAAGCGTTTATCTATTGATTCAGCTAAACCAATTTTGTGTATGCACATGAGCAACTGGATATTCAACAACAATCTCTGTAGACATATAATAATCATTAACTGCTTGAGATGTTAACTCACCAGCATTATCAAGTCTCATCCTTTTAATGGTGTAATCAGAATAATGTGTTCTTAATTTAATAATTTATGCAAGAAACTTTGCAAATGCCATATTACGGCTTGATAACACATAAACATGAGACCATCTGCTAGATGCGTCTATTAGAACCATGAAATATCAAAATAGTCCACATGATGGATGAATTGGTTCACATATATAACCTTGAATTCTTTTAAGAAACATTGTGATTCTTTCTCAATATTCTTTTCATTAATCATCATATGTGCTTTTCATTAATCACCATATGTGCTTTTTCATTAATCACCATATGCACTTTTCATCATATATCCTTTTCACCATATGCACTTTTAATCATATGTGCTGCGCTTTTCATCATATGCGCTTTTAATCATATGTGCTGCGCTTTTCATCATATGCGCCTTTTATCATATGCGCTTTTAATCATATGCGCTGCGCTTTTAATCATATGCACTGCGCTTTTCATCATATGCACTGCGCTTTTATCATATGCGTTTTTCATCATATGCGCTGCACTTTTCATCATATGCGCTTTTCGGTACTACATAGGTATTTCTCATTTCCGGTTATCATTGACTGATAATTATATCCATTATGATATATATCAGTATCAGAGAAACTTAACAAATTTCTCTTTGATTTGGGAGAAAACAAAGCATTGTTTATCAGAAAATTTGTACCATTTGGTAATATGAATTTTTGCCTTTTCCGTTCCTTATATCAAGTTTGCAAGACCTGATATAGTATTTATAATTCCTTCATTTGATTTAAATCAATGAAATATTACTTAGATTTGATCATAATGTGTATGTTACCACTATCTGCAATACATAGGTCTTTAACATTTAATTGATGTTGTATTTCAGCAGTATTCATACTAAAACTTCAAATAAGATAAGCAAATAATGAGTTATATTTCAGCAAGATAATCAAATTATATTACCTGCAAACAAGTTACAATCTGAAGTACATAAAAGATAACACTTAATAAACATATGCATTATGGTCTAAAACCATTTATTTATGAGTGATACATAACAAGCTAGGCATCATAGAAAATTCAAACCATTCAAGTCTCAAGGTAGCTCAGGGTTTATTTAATCAAGATTTTTCAACAGATTCACTCTCGTTTTCTTTTCTTTTGGGACTTATTTGTAGAGATAAACAAGATGTTCATGTATTCAAGAAATACTAGACTGATGATCCACATTACCAGATCATTAATAAGAATCTCCGGGATTCTTATAAGAGCGTCTACTAACATCTTCAATTTTATTCTTTCATGGATCACCGTTATTTCTTGATAATTAATATCGTATCTATCTTTGAGTATTTTCCATAATACATTTGGATCTTCAATCATGTAATATGTAGATTCTAAGGACTCATCAATATGTTTGCTAAGAAAAATACTTGCTATTGCTTTCTCTTGTTCGGAACAATTGTTATTTTTCATTCAGGGTTTCTAAAATACTGATTGATTCGAGATGTTTTTCTACATTCATAACCCATGTTAAGTAGTTGTTCCCACTTGATTCTAAAGGTGCAAATTTAAGCTTTTTCAAATTCGACATTTTCTATTATCAAAAAGATGAACATAAATCATAATCATAATCAACTTCTATTCATAGACAAATAATAAAATGAAATTAGAATCATTTTAAATTCATAAGTAGCAAACAACAGAATAATGGCGTGATTACAAATGATAAAACCACAAGAGCAGGATAGAATATAGGTTCACCCAGTGGTATATTAGCAACAATGATGATAGTTAATATGACCAATACAATAGGAAAAATCATCCTTGTGTGAATCATCTTTACAAAAAAAATTTGAGAGTGGTAATCTGAGAAAATGAAGATTGATTTGTGAAAATGTGAAAACGGAGATGTTTATTTTATATTTGAAAAATATAGTCGTTGTAACATTGTCAGTTGACGTTAACAACCGTTATGTATATATGACTGTTGTAACGTCGTTAGTTGACGTTAACGACTGTTATGTACTCGTTGTATTAATAATAGTTTTAATAAAAGAATTTTATTAGTACAAATACGATTACTATAAATACATTTAGTACAAATACGTTTAGTATAAATACGAAGATTAAGAGAATAAATATATTATGCATAAATAATAAATTTTAAGAATAAACATTAGTATGCATGAAATAAATAATGATTAATTGTTATATACTTTAGTTTTAAGTTCATAGACTACTTAACTAAATGAAGTCTGACAACTAAATAACTAAAGTTAAAATGTACTCCGTAATTAGTTATATTATATGTTCAATAGAATAGTTATTTTTTAAGTAAAAATCCGTTGAAATATATCGGACAATCTTTTGTCAAACTAACATTGTACGTTTTGAATTTTTTTTGGACCCTCCACAAAAGTTGTTCAAGATCCGCCACTGAATTCATAAATGTTAGATAACTTAAATATAAATGTTAGTGAAGTTAATAAAAGTTAAATTACAGAAATAAAATTCAGGCGGTATAACCGACCATATATAACTTAAATAACATAAATATAAATGTTAGTGAAGTTAATAAAAGTTAGATTACAGAAATATAATTCAGGCGGTATAACCGACCATATATAACTTTAATAACATAAATATAAATGTTAGTGAAGTTAATAAAAGTTAGATTACAGAAATATAATTCAGGCGGTATAACCGACCATATATAACTTTAAATAACATAAATATAAATGTTAGTGAAGTAAATAAAAGTTAGATTACGGAAATCTAATTCAGGCGGTATAACCGACCATATATAACTTAAATAACATAAATATAAATGTTAGTGAAGTTAATAAAAGTTAGATTACATAAATATAATTCAGGCGGTATAACCGACCATATATAACTTAAATAACATAAATATAAATATTAGTAAAGTTAATAAAAGTTAGATAACATAAATATAATTCAGGCGGTATAACTGTGACGATCGCTCCAAATCCATATGGACAAACACGTCATTCATTGATTTCATTGCGAGGTATTTGACCTCTATATGATACGTTTTGTAAACATTGCATTCTTTTGAAAAGGCACACCATAAATGAATATTTAAACCAAAGGTTTTCGACATCTGATGATTTCTACATATAGACAATCACCATAAATAATAGTTTACAATAGTACTTCCGTTGACAATGCAGCCAAAATAAGATACATGGTGATGATTTGGTGAATGCAACGTTTTCTTGAAAAATATGTCATGTAAGACTCCATGCACATCGCTTGTTTAACATCTAAGCAAACAGCGAAAGACTTCTAGGAAACCTGAGAATAAACATGCTAACAAGTGTCAACACAAAGGTTGGTGAGTTCATAGTTTTAATGTTTCATATAATCTGTATATAAAGGTGGATCACAAGATTTTAGTTGTTTCATCCAGAAACGTTTATAAAAATATTCTACGAAATTGAGCACCCTAGTAACTAAACTTTAACGTTATAATAAGTACCCCTGTTTTAACATACATGCAACCAACATGTACAATACACGCAAACCAACGTGTACTAATCTCAAATAGTATACGTCCATTTTATAGTTCAGGCTAGGGTTTCTATACCTGGAATAGACGGGGATGTCAAGCCCTATGGATCCATATACTGTTATTCGCGCCCACCAGTCCATATCCTATGTACTGGTGTGATGACTCGGAAATTTTCGACCAAATTTAAACTTAACCTTTATATGTTTCTGACACGATAAGCAGAATTTGTAATGTTGAATCTCAAAAAGTTTAGAACTACATTCATGTAATCAATTACCCTTTGACCGTGTTCGACGATTCACGAATAATTATGTGTATATAGATATGTATATATAATATATAATATTAACTGAAAACATTAACAAAGTATTAGATATATGATACTTTACATAAACATATTTGTGTCGATATATTTATCGACAGAATTAAGAGGTAATATCAAATGATTGAATTATCATATACATTATGATATGATTACGGGCCTATGTTATGAGGTCCACTGTGATTTAAGAAATCTATTTTTTTTTACAACTCATTACTTA
Organism: Rutidosis leptorrhynchoides; assembly: GCF_046630445.1. Taxonomy (NCBI): domain Eukaryota; kingdom Viridiplantae; phylum Streptophyta; class Magnoliopsida; order Asterales; family Asteraceae; genus Rutidosis; species Rutidosis leptorrhynchoides. Next base: position 567,340,752 of record NC_092333.1, read on the forward strand.
ACCAGTATGATAAAGATAAAGATATTTATATTTTATTTTATTAAATATATATATATATATATATATATATATATATATATAACGATTTAAATTAATATTATATATACACGTATTATACGTACATAGTTTTATACTTTTACTATACTTTAACTTTACCTTTACTTTACTTTTACTTTACTTTAACTTTAATAATTCATACTTTAATAATTCACTTTAATAATTCATACTTTAATAATTCACTTTAATAATTCATACTTTAATAATTCACTTTAATAATTCATACTTTAATAATTCACTTTAATAATTCATACTTTAATAATTCACTTTAATAATTAAAAAATCTATTATAAATAGAATTCAATAGGTTTCATTATTTCATAGAAACTTGAAAATATATTTCTCTAAACTCTCTCAATCGAATTACATATATATATACATATTTACTTAGTATTATTTCAAGATATTATTAGTGTACATAAAATACTACGACGAAGTTATATTCAGACGATTTCAAAATAAGTTTTCAAATGGGATAGAGCTAAGGAAATTATGGGTTATAGCTATGAAGGTTATGGGTATTGATCGAGGGTATTGCTCGTGAGGTCAACCTAACGTTTATCATTTTCGTTGCGTCTACGTACTTTCCTGCAATATTGAATCACAATATTGATACGTGAGCATTCATATCTTATCTTTTATATATTAATAGTGTATCCCTGACTAGTGCTCGAGTATATATGATTATGCATGTTTGTATGCTTAGTTTCGTCGTTAAATAGTTTATGATAAATCACGAATTTGATACATATGCTACTGAGATAAGTTATATGATATGCATGTCGTTGAAAATCTGAAGAAAAAAATTAATAACTTTTCATTTAGAAATCGTGTGGTTTCGATGAACGGATTAAAAGATATGGTCAACTGAATTATCATTAATTTTAATATTATTATTAAAACGATTATTATAACTGTTATCAGTTGATGTTATTACTAAAATTATCTTTATTACTAAAAATTAATATTTTTATTGAAACTATCATTTTATTATTTTTATCATTATTATTATTATCAATATTATATTATTTTATCAAATAAATATGCGTACAAAGATATTTTTACCACACGTAATGTAATTACATTAATAATACATACCACTATATTTTTATGATATTAAGTGAATTTTATAAATTTTATTATTTGAGATATATAAAAGTATATTTTTATCATATATGAATTTTAATATAAATTTTTATTTATTAATAAATGACTTGTATTATTTAGTATAATAAGATCTGATAAATATATTTAAATATATAAAACTACTATATATAAGTTATATAATAAACATGTATAGATTTTGGAAGTCATTTTGGGTCAAGTTGACTTTTGTTGACTTTTGCATGTCGGTCTCGAGCATTAGGATTGTGATACACTACGACTTGACCTAAATTGTTAGACAGATATTGACCAACATATAAATATATATACTTAATATAGGTTCGTGAATCCGAGACAAACACTGCACTTGTTCAGTGCCGTCATATACATAATTGCTACGAAATACAGTATTGTGAGTTTCATTTGCTCCCTTTTTATATATATTTTTGGGCTGAGAATACATGCGCTGATTTATAAATATTTTACGAAATAGGCACAAGTACTAAAACTAATTCTATGTGGGTTTAAACCAGAAATATACCCTTAGCTTGGTAACATTAAACTACTTGTCTATGTACGGTAGGCGCGAATCCTAAAGATAGATCTATTGGGTCTGACAAACCCCATCCTGACTATGGGATGCTTTAGTACTTCGAGGTTATTTTAAACACACCTGATCTGGTGTACTTCAGAGGGTAAAACATGAACGTTAAAGCTTGTTACCGGGTGCCTACAACTTATAGAATACTTTTATACACTTGCGAGTGTACGGATATTTATAGAAACTGAAATCTTGTGGTCTATTACTATTACGGAAATGATGGATTATGATAAACTAATGAACTCACCAACCTTTTGGTTGACACTTTAAAGCATGTTTATTCTCAGGTATTAAAGAATTCTTCCGCTGTGCATTAGCTCATTTTAAGGATATTACTTGGAGTCATTCAAGACATACTTTGAAAGACGTTGCATTCGAGTCATTGAGTTCATCAAGATTAATATTAAGTCAATTATAGTTGGATGTAATATGAAATGGTATGCATGCCGTCAATTTTTGATGTAAAGAAAGTTTGTCTTTTAAAAACGAATGCAATGTTTGTAAAACGTATCATATAGAGGTCAAATACCTCGCGATGTAATCAACTATTGTGAATCGTTTATAATGTATATGAACGGGTCCTTTCAGTTGGTATCAGAGCGGTGGTCTTAGCGAACCAGGTCTTGCATTAGTGTGTCTAACTGATAGTTGTTAAGATGCATTAGTGAGTCTGGACTTTGACCGTGTCTGCATGTCAAAAGTTTTGCTTATCATTTTTAGTCGGAAATCATCTACTTACCATCCTTAGGAAATTACCTGCTTATCATTCTTAAGTCTAGACGCGTTTTCCTACATTTATTGCATAATAGTGTATAGACGAATTCTTATCTTAGCATATCTGTTACTGTGAACTTTGACTGACATCTTTCAAAGATTCCTCCGTAATTTATGGGATTTTGGTATTATATATACATATGTAAATTATATATTGAAGAATACCAAATCTAAATTCTACAATCTATTTCTTACCAAAAAAATTCTTTCCCTGATCATACAAGATGGATCCCTCAACCAGTTCGAGTTCCTTGGATTCCGACAGCTATGCCGATATGGATTTCCACATGAGCTCCGAAAGCAGCGTGACCGGAATGGATCAACCAATTAGCCATCATCTATTCTGGATGAATTAGGGATGGGTTCTTAATCTACTTAACCATTGGAGACAAGAAGAAGGCGATCCCTTTCATCCACCACATTGCCCTCTTGGCAATGAACCTGAAGCACTTACCTTCGAACCTGTCCGAAACACCATTTTCTCTCTCATTTCCAGAGTATCTCATCATGATTATATACTACACCAAATTCTAGATCTTATTTATCCGCTCGTCCGAACCGACAATCACCCCGGTCTAATAGAAGAAGTCAACGAGCTTCGCGCTCGGGTAGTGGCTTTGGAGAATATGGTGCAAAGGTTACAAACACCAGCAGTAGCACCAGCAGCATAACCAGTACCACCATCAACAACATCAACAGTACCATTACCACCACCAACAACAACCGCATCGCAAACCTCAACTTCACAATCTGTCCCACGAGCATCGACGTCATACGCCATGTAGATACCAAGGAATACCACAATGATGAAGTATTGATTCATAACTTCATTGGGGAAACATTCTACGGCGATTATGTAATTTCTAAAGTTTAGAAATTATCTATCTTAGCCTTAACCATAAATCAAATGAGTTTAATTTAATATTAACTCATTAAATCAATATTACATCTGAAGAAATATACACATATATATTTTCATAAAGACTGTAATAAAATTCTTTCGTACAAAATATTAATTGTGAATTTTTTTTAACGGGTAGGTAATACCCGAGAGATATATAAATTCACAATTAATATGTTACATTCTTCGAATCTGATTCAGCAAATAATCCATTATACTCCCTACTTTCACAACAATATACATTCTTTTATAGAAATCAAAACAACCATACTCATTCAAAATCTAATTACATATTCTGATTTTGAAATCTCAGAATTCGATTCAAGATATAACCGAAAGCATCACTCTTAGATTCCTACATCTTTCAAAACTATACTTTGACTTCAAAACTGTCCTAGAACCTCATTTCTATTCATGGAACTCACAAAAATATTTGTATCATTCAAAATCTTAGAACATCATATGCATATTAACAATTACAATATGTGTTCAAACACTTCGAAATTCCTAAAGACATGCGAGATGATGATCCAACCACATATTACCCACTGTCATGCATCTGAAAAGCTCTCGAAACCAAAGTTATAGTTTAACACGTATCCGTGTCAGATCCTTTGATATTTATTACCAAATATAATTTTTCAATCTCTTTCCAAAATAGACAGTTTTGTCACAGCTCCAGCAAATCACCTTCATTTGTTTATACGAATAAACCTTATTATAACAATTACCCCTTCATCATTGTTACCGGGGAACCTTTCATATCTCGCCACATTAGCAGTAAACTTATCAACAACTTCATTAACCTTCGACTTAAGCCTCTCCGAAAAGCCACTATACTTATTCATTAAAACCCCATCATGTACTCACCTACATCCTGTAACAATAATTGTCACACCAACTACTGGGAATTAGCAATCAGTATTTTGAATTTCGCGACAATTTTACGTCAAAAGTTATACATATAACGTCTATCTCCTAGACTTACATACTTCGAATGTGAATTTTCAGAAAAACATCCCAAACTATGAACTAGTTCTCCGAAATTGGAAAAATGCTGATGAAGCAGCAAAAACTGTAAATGTCTTTAACAGTCAAAAGTTTGATGATAAAGAATAGTATGGTGGTAAAGCTGAGAAAAAGAGAAGGTTTGAAACTGGAAAACGGATTGAGCAGACCATGAAGGAGGCTGTGGACAAATCACAAAGACTAAACCTGCCTTCAAAGGATCCAAATGATTCAGTGTCTACTGAAATCGTTAGCAAACACCTTACTTCTTATTCTAAACCTTCACAAACAAATCTTCTTCATCATCAATATTATCGTATCTTTTATTATAATATCTTCGATATTCATGAAGATATTTTCACAACTATTCTTATCCGATATCTTTTATCTCTTCGCAATATCTGCGTTACAACATAAAAAGAAACTGTGTTGGTTTCTAAATTTAAAAAAAAAAATTTGAATTTAAAATAGGAATGTTTTTGAAGTAGTGTTGGGAACTGAAGCATGAGTTAGTATAATATAATGACACTTGATCAACGTGATTATATTACAGTAAGTCATGCTGAGTTTCTAATGGAACGTGATGATTCACAGAACATACCGTCATCATGTACTGTTTACACGACTATTACATTCTACCCAATTTTCAAACATATTAAGAACATATCATCTTGATAGCTCTATATTTTCGGATATTCTGGTAATTTGCCAAATCAAGATCGTGCCATTACGATTTTCTTCTTGGAACATAAACTATGTTCATCCAAAAATTCATATCTACGAATTCTGGACTATTATCAGCTTGACTTAAGATCGGGAAGAGAAAATGAAAGCATGAAGCTCTGAAATATAATGGAGAATATAAAGCCCGATAACAACCCCGAAATTACAAACCGTGTATATAAATGCGTATAGCAATATAAAGACACGGGAGAATGAAAAACACAATAACCCCAAGGTAATGGTAGAAGAAAATAACTTCCTTCGGTGGTAGATGAAAAAGAAGAATGACAGATATGAAAGTTAAAAGTATATCAAGAATCAATACTGGATGAAGCATATTAACGACTGCTTTAAAGTATGAATTGGGGAGAAAGACTAGAAGGTGTGAGCTGTGGAAATAAAGAAACGAAGGGGGTGGAATTATAGTAAAATATCAGACAGAGAAATCGAGACAGATTATCGCATTTAATCAAAGAAGATCCTGATTTCCTTAATCGCCGAAGAACCAAATCTTATTGCAAAGATTTTCTTTAAATCTCATGAATTCTGGAAATCAATCATAACTACGTCATCGGTTAAAACGAATATACGTTTACTCATTTCACTCTCTTGCGATAGCTTCACTTATACTCTTCGCGTAATCAAATTGTTTTATCTATATTACTCAATGATGATAAAACTCTATTTATCAACTCATATTCGTCATGAAAACATTTTTATAGTTAGCCATGACGACCTCGATCAAATTTCGGGACGAAATTTCTTTAACGGGTAGGTACTGTGACGACTCGGAAATTTCCGACCAAATTTAAACTTAACCTTTATATGTTTCTGACACGATAAGCAGAATTTGTAATGTTGAATCTCAAAAAGTTTAGAACTACATTCATGTAATCAATTACCCTTTGACCGTGTTCGACGATTCACGAATAATTATGTGTATATAGATATGTATATATAATATATAATATAAACTGAAAACATTAACAAAGTATTAGATATATGATACTTTACATAAACATATTTGTTTCGATATATTTATCGACAGAATTAAGAGGTAATATCAAATGATTGAATTATCAGATACATTATGATATGATTACGGGCCTATGTTATGAGGTCCACTGTGATTTAAGAAATCTATTTTTTTTTACAACTCATTACTTAACCAGTATGATAAAGATAACGATATTTATATTTTATTTTATTAAATATATATATATATATATATATATATATATATATATATATATAACGATTTAAATTAATATTATATATACGCGTATTATACGTACATAGTTTTATACTTTTACTATACTTTAACTTTACCTTTACTTTACTTTTACTTTACTTTAACTTTAATAATTCATACTTTAATAATTCACTTTAATAATTCATACTTTAATAATTCACTTTAATAATTCATACTTTAATAATTCACTTTAATAATTCATACTTTAATAATTCACTTTAATAATTCATACTTTAATAATTCACTTTAATAATTCAAAAATCTATTATAAATAGAATTCAATAGGTTTCATTATTTCATAGAAACTTGAAAATATATTTATCTAAACTCTCTCAATCGAATTACATATATATATATATATATATATATATATATATATATATATATATATATATATATATATATATATATATATTACTTAGTATTATTTCAAGATATTATTAGTGTACATAAAATACTACGACGGAGTTATATTCAGACGATTTCAAAATAAGTTTTCAAATGGGATAGAGCTAAGGAAATTATGGGTTATAGCTATGAAGGTTATGGGTATTGATCGAGGGTATTGCTCGTGAGGTCAACCTAACGTTTATCATTTTCGTTGCATCTACGTACTTTCCTGCAATATTGAATCACAATATTGATACGTGAGCATTCATATCTTATCTTTTATATATTAATAGTGTATCCCTGACTAGTGCTCAAGTATATATGATTATGCATGTTTGTATGTTTAGTTTCGTCATTAAATAGTTTATGATAAATCATGAATTTGATACATATGCTACTGAGATAAGTTATATGATATGCATGTCGTTGAAAATCTGAAGAAAAAAATTAATAACTTTTCATTTAGAAATCGTGTGGTTTCGATGAACGGATTAAAAGATATGGTCAACTGAATTATCATTAATTTTAATATTATTATTAAAACGATTATTATAACTGTTATCAGTTGATGTTATTACTAAAATTATCTTTATTACTAAAAATTAATATTTTTATTGAAACTATCATTTTATTATTTTTATCATTATTATTATTATCAATATTATTTTATCAAATAAATATGCGTACAAAGATATTTTTACCACACGTAATGTAATTACATTAATAATACATACCACTATATTTTTATGATATTAAGTGAATTTTATAAATTTTATTATTTGAGATATATAAAAGTATATTTTTATCATATATGAATTTTAATATAAATTTTTATTTATTAATAAATGACTTGTATTATTTAGTATAATAAGATCTGATAAATATATTTAAATATATAAAACTACTATATATAAGTTATATAATAAACATGTATAGATTTTGGAAGTCATTTTGGGTCAAGTTGACTTTTGTTGACTTTTGCATGTCAGTCTCGAGCATTAGGATTGTGATACACTACGACTTGACCTAAATTGTTAGACAGATATTGACCAACATATAAATATATATACTTAATATAGGTTCGTGAATCCAAGACAAACACTGCACTTGTTCAGTGCCGTCATATACATAATTGCTACGAAATACAGTATTGTGAGTTTCATTTGCTCCCTTTTTATATATATTTTTGGGCTGAGAATACATGCGCTGATTTATAAATATTTTACGAAATAGGCACAAGTACTAAAACTAATTCTATGTGGGTTTAAACCAGAAATATACCCTTAGCTTGGTAACATTAAACTACTTGTCTATGTACGGTAGGCGCGAATCCTAAAGATAGATCTATTGGGTCTGACAAACCCCATCCTGACTATGGGATGCTTTAGTACTTCGAGGTTATTTTAAACACACCTGATCTGGTGTACTTCAGAGGGTAAAACATGAACGTTAAAGCTTGTTACCGGGTGCCTACAACTTATAGAATACTTTTATACACTTGCGAGTGTACGGATATTTATAGAAACTGAAATCTTGTGGTCTATTACTATTACGGAAATGATGGATTATGATAAACTAATGAACTCACCAACCTTTTGGTTGACACTTTAAATCATGTTTATTCTCAGGTATTAAAGAATTCTTCCGCTGTGCATTAGCTCATTTTAAGGATATTACTTGGAGTCATTCAAGACATACTTTGAAAGACGTTGCATTCGAGTCGTTGAGTTCATCAAGATTAATATTAAGTCAATTATAGTTGGATGTAATATGAAATGGTATGCATGCCGTCAATTTTTGATGTAAAGAAAGTTTGTCTTTTAAAAACGAATGCAATGTTTGTAAAACGTATCATATAGAGGTCAAATACCTCGCGACGTAATCAACTATTGTGAATCGTTTATAATGTATATGAACGGGTCCTTTCAACTGGCAGCTACTAGTTACCAAAGCTAAGGGATTTTCGGTTTAACTCAGTGTAGAATTTAGTATGTACTTGTATCCATTGTTTTTAAAATAAAGTGCATGTATTCTCAGCCTAAAAATATAGATTGCAAAAGCAATTAAAAAGGGAGCAAATGAAACTCACCTTAGCAGTACATAAAGTTGTTCACCGAAATGTGATCGAAACTCGAAATACCAAATAACCGTAGATCTCAACCTAGAGAGCATATGTTGGTCAATAAATGTCTACCAAGCTAGGTCTGGTCATAGTGTATCGTAATCCTAATGCTCGAGATCGACATACAAAAGTTATCCAAAGTTGTTTCAAAAAGTCAATTTTGACAATAGTTCAACAAAACGAGACGTGCTTTATATAAGAATTCATTTACTCGGCTGGTAATATTTAAAAATCCATTTTATCAATCTTGTAAACAAGTTGTTTAAATCCTAATTGCAGATTCAAAAGAAATTTCAATTAACGTCAATCATAATTCAGTTGATCATATATTTTAATCCGTTCATCGAAACTATTCGATATCTAAATGAAAAGTTATTGATTTTTCGCCAGCTTTCCAAAAACATGTATATCATATACCTTTTACCAGTAATATATGTATTTAATTCGTGATTCATTATAAACTGTTTAACGACGAAAATTAGCATACAAGCATGCATAAATATATATACTCGAGCACTAGACATGGATACACAATTATTATATAAAAGATAAAATATAAGTACTTACATATCAATATTGAGATTCAATATTGTAGAAAAGTACGTAGACGTAACGGAGATGATAACACTAGGTTTGACTTGCAAATAATACCCATGAATATTACCCATAACCTCCATAGCTATAACCCATAATTTTCTTAGTTTTATCCCGCTCATAAAACCATTTTGAAATTGATACGCTCATGACCTCGTCGTAGTATTTTATGTATAATACTAATTAATAATATTACTGCTAATAATATTAAGATTAATAATAATATTAATCTTAATAATAATAATAATAATAATAATAATAATAATAATAACAATAATAATAATAATAATAATAATAATAATAATAATAATTTAATAATTACTTACGGAGTAATTTAAATCAAAACAGAGGCGGATATCTCAAGCTTTTATAGGTGTGGCCTATCCAGGACTGCCATGCGATCGCATGGCTTCCTAGCCCATTTTCCATGCGATCGCATGGGGTGGATTTCCAGCTCACATTGTTTTTTGTAATCTAGCTTGTCGACATATTTATTTAATATATATATATATATATATAATATATTTAATTTATATAATTAATTATATATTATATTAAATTCACATGCATAGTTGACTTGTAATTTTCGTTCCGATAAGTCGTACGTCGTCACTCGACTTATGTCCCGGTTCTGGTTTTTCGAACGTCCTATCGTATACTGAGAAAACTTGTACTTTACGGTTCGTGATTCGTACCTTTGTCAAAATATAGTCTTAAATCATCCATAAACTATACCGCTCGAGGTATAACTTATATATTTGAGTGTTTTGGTCATTTACTTCTATAAATCATCATCTCGCTATTTGTTAATATATATATATATATATATATATATATATATATATATATATATATAATACATACATTTTTATTTTGAAATAGTGTTTTACTGTAGCAAAGTTACTGTAGCAATTCACTGCAGCAAATAGTGATTTTCAAAAACACTGTAGCATTTTGGGTACTGTAGCAATTTAAAAATACTATAGCAAATTAGTGTTTTACTGGTTTATCTTAAATGCTTTAGTTAACTTATCTAAATATTAATCGAATCAATAAACGAATGTTACTATCGTTTACTAAATAACTTGAAATTATATATATGTATATATCTTTTTAATATACATAAATCAGTTTTTTTTTTAAATACACATTGGAAGTTATTTATAAATAAATTTTAATAATAAATATTTCAACTTATCATATATATTCAAATAGATATTTAAACCAATAAGTTTAATGTACGGTATCAAATAATTAATACATTGTTACCTTTTCAAGTTATAGTATATATGTATCTATTTACATATAATTGTTCGCGAATCGTCGAAAACAACCGAAGGTTATTTAAATATATAAAAGTAGTTCAAAAATTTTGAGATTCAGTTTTACAGACTTTGCTTATCGTGTCGAAAATGTTAATCATACAAAGATTAAGTTTAAATTTGGTCAGAAATTTTCGGGTCATCACAATAACTGACCATATATAACTTAAATAACATAAATATAAATGTTAGTGATGTTAATAAAAGTTAGATTATAGAAATATAATTTTACTTATGATGATAATAATATTTACCTTACTAATAAATAATAGAAGATACCGTTAAAGAATTTCTTACCTTGATTAGTGACTTTTGCTTGCTTAGATAAATCTTGATTATACGGAGCATTTCGTGCTGATAACGTGTTATAATTTTAGGAGTTTATGACTACCTTTAGTGGCCTATTTCCAACTATTAATATGAATGAAGAAAGAAGATAGTATATTCTTATTGAAGAAAAATGGGTGTGCATATCTTTTCATTTCAATCGGTATTTATAACACAATAATATACTGTACATGTTTGAAATATGAGGGTTAGGTGAAAAAAATTGTCATCCATAATTGACTTTCTCACAACAACCCCATAAATATCAATCACTCAGGGCTTGTTTACTTTTGGATTATTAGGCTGAGGTGAATAAATGCATTATTCGGTCACCCAAAATCTTGTTTACTTTTTGACTTAAATTAATGAAATGAATAAATGGGTGTATTATTGGTCAGTTGAGAAATGGCTGTTGTCCCCATATGGATTGTTTTTTTCTCAATACTACCCCTCTTCATCTTCTTCCATTATTTCTTTACTTTACATATCCCCTGCTACTTGGCTATCCATCTTCATCTTTCTTCCATTATTTCTTTATTTTACACATCCCTCTCTATTAATCCTCAACAATTGATTTCATATTCTTTTCTACTAAATATAAGCAACTGATTTTGTGGCCATGAACATTTTTTCTAAAGTCATCATAGGTAACGATTGACATATGTAACAATCAGCACGAATCTGTACATCATTTTTAAATTTCTATTTGCCCTCGGTTTTCATAATTTAAAGTAGCAGAAATTACACACAAAAAAAAATTCGTGAATTATAAGGAAGAAGAGAAAGGATCTGCTGGCGACGATGGATATATATGGTGACAAACTTACACCGTAGGAATTATTCAACTATTACATCTAATTTTGAGGGGTTTTATTTTAAAGAAGACAGAAAGGGATATAATTTGTAGAATATAGAAAGGGATATATGATATTTTTATTCAATGAATTAAGGATACAGGTTGAACTTTTGAGAATGAAATGTAATAATTTGGTTAAGGTGGAAAATAATCAACAATGAAAATACAAAGAGTAAAGAGAATTAAGTTGTTAGATCTGAGAAATGAATTGACGTAAGAATTGGGGTAAAGTTAGTTGTTTCTATCATTTAATTTAATTTTGAAAAGAACTAGAAAGTTACCGACCGCACGTTGCGGCGGTGGCGTTCGGGTCATAATGTGGGTGCTCTATTTGTGCTTATTATGTTTGAAACTATTTAGGATACGTGGGTCTTATGTTAATACACATAATGTAAACATTCATATAGGGAAAATGGCACGTGTGTTAAGTGTCGTTGTCAGAAAATCTATTCAGTTTGAACGTAGTTAGTTTCGTTTCGTTGATAAAATTATTTTGAGTCTAACGGTGCTAGAGGAAGATATGGGTTGTCATTGTGTTTAGCGTTTTTTAAAAAGTGTCCGTTTCAAACGTAATTCTTATCGTCTTGTTCATAAAATTATTTCGAGTAAGACGCTACTGTCGAAAAATTTTAACTCGTGGCAGCGGGAAGATACGGGCTGTCATTGTGTTTAGCATTTTTTAAAAGGTATCCATTTCGAACATACCTTTTATCGTTTTGTTCATAAAATTATTTCGAGTACGACACTGCTTTCAAAAATTTAACTCGCGGCGAGCGGGAAGATACGGGCTGTCGTTGTGGTTAGCATTTTTTAAAAAGTGTCCGTTTCGAACGTAGTTAGTTTCGTTTTGTTCACAGAAATATTTCGAGTTTAACAGTGTGGTCGGTGGAATTTAACTCGGAGCGAGGAGGAAGATACGGGCTGTCATAGGGGTTGGGGGGAGTTTTTTATTTTAATTAAGTAAGTTGACGTTTTACCCCCTGGAGTTCAGGGTATTTTATGTAAGGTGTGGATAGTTGAAGGGGGGTTTTGTGAATTTTTTGGGGTGAAGTTTGGTCAATTGTCGTTTTGACCATTTTTTGGGTGAGGTTGGGGGTAAAACGACCAAAATCCCCACGACTATTAGTAGAATTGGGGTAAAATAGTCATTTTTAACATTTAATCCGTTTGTTCATCACAAAAAGTAAACAACATTTTTGTTTCATTAATTATTCTATACTGCCATCTATATCCACAATGTCATCTATATCCATACAGGACTTAATGTAAAAAAAAAAAAAGTAAACAGGCCCTGACTCATTCATAATAATTATGAATATACAAGTCACCAGTGGCCGTCCATACGACATCTAGTGACTATTATAGTCACACAATGTCAAGTGTATTAGAAATGTGGATTGGTGGATTGAGAAGCTGTAATCGGATTGATACTAGAATCGTGTGAACATTTTCTCAATAAAGTATTTCAACTCAAGATGTTATGCGAGGTGTATACGAAATAGTTATATTTTTATTGCGAAATACTATTAAATACGATACAATTTTACACAAGTTATTTATTTATTTATTTATAGAGTGGATATACCTAAACCTTGCTACAACACTATAGGCAGTGTACCTAATCGTAAAGTAGTGTAGTTTTTAGTAAGTCCGGTTCATTCCGCAGGGAGCTAGCTGAGTCTAATGCTATATTTATTTTAAACTATATTTGTATCAATATATATAAGTAATATTATTATTATTATAAAAGGGGGGGTTTTTACCGTTTAATGACCGGTTTGTCGATTTTATGTCTTAAGTCACAATTAAAACCTAATGTAAAATATTAAATATAAATACAACTTAATTTAAAGCGTAAAGTAAATGACGATAAATAAAAATGCGATAATTAAAAGTACGATAATTAAAAGTGCGATAAATAAAATGACAGTAAATAAAAGTGCGATGAGATATAAAATAAAGGAATTATGCTTATTTAAACTTTCGTAATCATGATGTTTGACATGTTGATTTTAATTTATTACCATGGGTTAATTGTCCTTTGTCCTGGATTATTCGATATGTCCATCTGGTTTTGTCCATAATAGTCCATCGGTCATAATTATAAAGTGCGAGAGTCTTCATCAAATTAACCTTATACCCGAAGTCAAATATTCCAACTAATTGGGGATTCAAACTGTAACAAGGTCTTAATACTTTGTTTAATGAATACACCAGGTTATCGACTGCGTGTAATCCATGGTTTTAATACTTTGTTAACAATTACACCAATTACCCTTGAATCTAATCCACCCCTGTTTTAATGAGTCCAGTGACTATTAATGATGTTATGCGAGGTGTAGTACGTAATACTATTAATTTTGCTACGAAAAACTTTTAAATACGATGCAATTTTACACAAGTTATTTATTTATTTATTGAATGGATTTACCTAAACCTTGCTACAACACTTATAGGCAGTGTAACTAATCGTAGAGTAGTTTAGTTTTTAGTAAGTTCGGTTCGTTCCGCAGGGGCCTAGCCAAGTTTAACGCTATATTTTTAAACTATATATATATATATATATATATATATATATATATATATATATATATATATATATATATATATATATATATATATATATATATATAAGTAGTATTATTATTTATAAAAAGGGAGTTTTTACCGTTTAGTGATCGGTTTGTCGATTTTATGTCTTAAGTCACAATTAAAACCTAATGTAAAATATTAAAAATAAATATAACTTAATTTAAAGCGTAAAGTAAATGATGATAATAAAATTTCAATAAAAGTGCGATAAATAAAAGTGCGATAATTAAAAAGTACGATAAGATATAAATTAAAATAATTATGCTTACTTAAACTTCCGTAATCTTGATGTTTGACTTGTTAATTTTAATTTATTACCATGGGTTAATTGTTCTTTGTCCTGGATTATTTGATATGTCCATACGGTTTTGTCCATAATAGTTCATCGGTCATAATTATAAAGTACGAGGATCTTCGTCAAATTAACCTTATACCCGAAGTCAAATATTCAACTAATTGGGGATTCGAACTGTAACGAGGTCTTAATACTTTGTTTAATGAATACACCAGGTTATCGACTGTGTGTAATCCAAGGTTTTACTACTTTGTTAACAATTACACCAATTACCCTTGAATGTAATCCACCCCTGTTTTAATGAGTCCATTAACTATTAATCCATCTCCGTGTCCGGTAAAATGAACAATAATTCGTATTTATAGATATCCCGCCCACCGTACCCAATTAAGCGTATGTGGTTATATATAGATACGTCAAATTGAAACCTTTATATTAAATTAACGAGGTATCGTTTAGTTAATATAAATCCCATTAATAGCCCATAGTCCAATTTAGATAAGTGTCGGTCTTTTGTCCAAACCCCAATTATGGTACAAAGTCCAATAATCCCGGTTTAATATTTATCCCAACATCACGATTACTTCGGCTTAAATAAGCATAATAATAATTTAGTTACGAGACATTAATTTAAAAAGGTTGAACATAACTTACAATGAGTATCAATAGCGTAGCGTTACACGGACAGAGTTTCGACTTACAAACTTAAAACATTCGCCACTTTAACCTTATTATTATTAAACTTAAATTAAAATTATAATTAAAATATAAATATAAATATATCGTAGATAGATAGATAGAAAAAGGTGTGTTTGATCGAGCAGAATTCATTACCTTTTATAGGCCCACTCGATCACTGTGTAACTCCGCGAGTGCGGAGGTTTTGTTCCTCACATCTCCGCGAGTGCGGAGCTCTGGATTCCATCTCATTGATCAAATCCAAAACGTGGGCTGCGTGTACTTATAATATATAATAATATATATAATTAATTATATATTATATTATATTCTTGTGCATAGTTGACTTGTAATTTTTGGTCCGTTGCGTCGCTCGCTGAAAGTTGGTTCATGTCTCGGTTCCGAATTTCCGAACGCCTTTTCGTACTATTTAATATCTTGTACTTTGCGTTTCACGGCTTGTACTCTTGTAATTTTTAGACGTTTCTCATTAATAATTTGAACCACTTGGATTGTACTTTGTACTTTTTAGCTTTTTGGTCATTTGCGTCTTCAATTCGTCGAATCTGTCTTTTGTTTTCACCTTTTATTATTTAAACGAATATAACTTGTAAATAGAACAATTGCAACTAAAAGCTTGTCTTTCTTGAAGGATAATGCTATGAAATATATGTTCGTTTTTAGCATTATCAAATATTCCCACACTTGAGCGTTGCTTGTCCTCAAGCAATATAGAACTTGAATATAACTTTATTAGAATCACTTCTTTATTCTTCACACTTTGTACATCAGTGATTTCTATACGGCGGTATGAACAATGATAGTAACGTTGTGGTTTACAGTCCCACATGACTTTGAAAATTTAGATCCTTTAGGAAATTGGATCTTTATGAAAATATTTGATCTTTTGAAAATTCAATCTAGCTTTTACCCTAGATAAGTTTTCCGGAATAACCCTTCACCGGTGTTTGCAAATTTTTTTTGTGGGTTTCAGATTTGAAAATTTTAGCTCAAAACTTGCGGTTTTGTGTCACCCACTTGCTAACCTTGTATTGGGAAAGCAACACGTCCAGTATACTTACTCCGTATATTACCTTTCGGTAAAATACCGTCCGGAAGTAAAGGAAAATGTTGAACAAGCAACTGTTAAGGCAATGTCCCGTGACATGCTTTTGATTATGGTCTATATCGTGTCGGATGCAATTACTATCCTTTGTAGGAGCAATAGCAAAGATCACCCTATGGTTTTTCGGTCTGGCACAAGGTCCTGTCTTCGACCATGCTATGCAACCACCGTTCTTACGGTTGACACCCGATTTGGTTCAGGTGACCTAATGAATTCCGGTGAATTCTTAGGATTTTACGTTCAATGGTAATGAACGCATTGAAAATAGGGTTTCAGAAAACAAATCGGTTTGTAATTTGATCAAAATATTTTCTCGTTCAAGCTCGAGTTTAGATATCATTGAATTCCATGAGTTTGAATTCTCAATCTTTAAGGTCAATCTCAAGGATTGAGTAATATCAGGCTTAAAAGCTGATTTTTTATCTTTAAGGAGATTATCCTTTCTGGAGATCTGATTCATTAGTCTTATAAGCTAATTTGCACGGTGCCCCCCATTGTACGAGACAGATCCTCTCATGGTTAGGATAAGTCTGACCACTTGGCGACCCTGTTTGATGCTGAGGTCTGTGGATTTCCAGCTGATTTTCGAGAAAACTTTTCAAGGTTTTTCGTAGACTCTTCAACTGGTCTGGACGACAACTTCCTGACCTAAATCAAGAAGCGTGTGTCTTTTTCTCGGAAGACTTTACTTCCTTTTAAATTCCATTTATATTACAATAAACTGGGTAAAACTGATTAATATCGTCCAAAACAAAAGTATCTTCAATTATTTATACAAAAATATGTGATATATGTTCTAAATAACTTGGTAAATTTTTCCCACACTTGACTTTTATTTTCCTTTCTTTGCCTTTTTATTCTTCTCTATTCCATTTTAAATTAATTCAAGCGTTTTGGGTTGTTTCTCAATTTATGTCCTTTCCGAGGTAACAATAATTTCGGTGTTAACACCTAGTTTTATCGTTCATAAATATGTATAAACATGATTTTGAATTCATTTATTTGAAAAAAATTTTAAAAATTTTACTAGAATTGAGTAGTCAGTATATAAGACTAGAGCTGTTCTTTATTATCAGAGAGCACTAGATTCTAATACAACTACTGCGTTACTAGTATTTTTAATGGTAACCAAGTGTTTAAATTAAAATTTTAAAACCTGAAAGAATTTAACCCCTTCCCACACTTAAGATCTTGCAATGCCCTCATTTGCATGAAATCAGACTATAATTATAAATTCATGAGGGTGATTAGTGTAGAAAAGTGATTAAAAATAACGAGTTTGCAAACATATTGTTTTATATCACATTTGATATTTTACGTCTTGTCGTTAAAATTAGTAGCTTTTGCTGAACTTAATGTCAGTCTTTGAAAGTGCTATGTTTTACCATGTTTTGTACATAAGATAAACTACAAACATACATAATATTTTTATTTTTTATTATTATTATTTTTTTAATCTTTATTTATTAAAACAATTTAAATGAATAATTTTTTTTTAAAATTTTGTTTACTTTTACTTTAGATAGTTTCGGTATGTTTACCTAGTCCGTCCCTTAACAAAATTTAAAATTTATCGTTTTTAAAGCGATTGTTTTAAAAGCAAAGATTTTTGGGTTTTTTTAAATTTTTTTGGTATACTTTAGATCAATAATATTAAAATAATGATAATAAAATTTTTCGCCCCGCCCTCGGGTAAAGCAATTTCGGTTCAACGACCTAGTCTTCAACTCACGACAAATTTTAGAAATCATATTTTTAACTTAATGAAATAAAGTAAATTTTGTTTTTAAATTCACACCAAACTTAAATTTAAAATGCATAAAATTTCATATAAATATTATTAATATTTATATATTTTAGTTTTACAAACTTATATTAAAAATATTAGTTTTTTTTTAATTATTTACAAACTTAAGTATATTGATTTTAAAATTTTACAATATTAATTTTAAAAATATGGTAAAAATAAAATTAAAAATCTTTTTGGTCTTTTATCCCATTTTAATCGATCAAATATTATCAAAAATATACGCCCCTCTTTTGGGTAAAGTAATTTCGGCTATATTACCTAGTTTTACTCCTGACGAATTTCTAAAATATTTTGGATTGATTGATTAAAGATATTTATACCTTAAGTATAAACGGTAAATTTCGCATTGATGTAATAAATTTTTGTTTGATATCAATAATTTCGGTTTCGCATACCTAATTTTATTGAATATCAATTTAATACTTTATAGCGAACGATTCAGCGTTTATTATCAAACGGTTAAAATCAATAAATAAAAACAAATAAAAACTGTACATACTTACCTGTGAGATAGAATTCTCAGAGACCTGCTTCAGCCGACTCATAAGAGAGTCGTGTGATTTGATTTTTCATAGCTACATAAGCGTAACCTCTATTCTTCAATAACTTTTCTTCTAAATATATGAACGGTCCTTCTCTGCATAGAGTAACAAATTCGGTATTTGAATATGTTTGATTGTTCGAACATTTACCTTTGTGTGACCATTTTCCGCATTTATGACATCTTTCAAGGTGTCGTGCTCTTCTTTTTGTTGCGGATTTTGATTTTCCTTTACCAAAATGTGTCTTATGATGATCTTTCCTGAGTCTTTCCTTACTTCATCCATTTTTTCTCTTATGAATGATACCAGTTAACTCGGAAAGATGTTATTGTTACGTTTAGTAATCATAGCGTGTAGTAGTAGACCATGGTTTAGATCAAAGGAATTCTTCATCTTGTAAAACCTAAAAGAAATAAAAATTCAGAATGGAGGGAGAAGACTAGTTCTTTAGAGTCTGCTAAGGAAAGACCATTCGGATTCCATTTTCGAGAACTACACGAAAATAGAAAATCTAACTCTAGACAGCATTATATTATCCTTTAAAACATTTGAATCTCCCCACACTTAGTTAGTTGTGGTATCGAAATTGTGATTAACTTCATTGTCAATTTTCATCGGATCATGTATGTAATGTTTAACTCTGTGACCATTAACTTTAAATTCAATCCCATTTGAATTTATTAACTCTATTGTTCTGTATGGGAAAACTCTTTTGACTATAAATGGTCCAGACCATCTTGATTTCAACTTTCCAGGAAATAGCTTGAATCGTGAATTGAAAAGAAGAACTATATCTCCTTCTTTAAATTCTTTTGAACTTCTGATTCTTTTATCATGCCATTTCTTCGTTTTTTCTTTATAGATTAACGAATTTTCATATGCTTCATGTCTCAATTCTTCTAATTCGTTTAGTTGACTTAATCGTAAACGTCCGGCTTCATGTAAATCAAGATTACATGTCTTCAAAACCCAAAATGCTTTGTGCTCAATTTCTACCTGAAGGTGACATACTTTTCCGTAAACAAGTTTAAAAGGTGTGGTTCTAATTGGAGTTTTGTAAGCGGTTCTAAAAGCCCAGAGTGCATCCTCCAATTTCATGGACCATTCCTTCGGATTTGATCCTACGGTTTTCTCTAGAATACGTTTTAAAGCTCGGTTGGTATTTTCAACTTGTCCACTTATTTGTGGATGATAAGCGGTTGAGATTTTATGAGTTACTCCATTTCTTTTGAGAACTTTCTCAAGTTGATTATTACAAAAATGAGTACCCCGATCACTTATTAAAGCTTTCGGTGTTCCGAACTTAGCAAAAAGACGTTTTAAAAAATTGACTACAACTTGTGCATCGTTAGTTGGGAGAGCTTGTGCTTCTGCCCATTTAGATACATAATCAATGGCAACGAGAATGTAGAGATTATTATGAGATTTTGGAAATGGACCCATAAAGTCAATACCCTAAACGTCAAATACTTCACATACTTGAATGACATTTTGTGGTATTTCATCACGTTGACTTATTTTTCCGGCCCTTTGACAAGCATCACAGGATTTACAAAGAAGGTGTGCGTCTTTGAAAATTGTAGGCCAATAAAATCTAGCGTCATAAACTATTTTTTTTGTAAGTTGAGGCCCATAATGCCCTCCTGTTGGTCCTGTGTGACAATGGTTTAAGATTTGACTAGCTTCATCCCCGAATACGCATCGGCGTTGATAATGCTAAAAACGAACATATATTTCATAGCATTATCCTTCAAGAAAGATAAGCTTTTAGTTGCAATTGTTCTATTTACAAGTGATATTCGTTTAAATAATAAAAGGTGAAGACAAAAGACAGATTCGACGAATTGAAGACGCAAATGACCAAAAAGCTAAAAAGTACAAAGAACAATCCAAGTGGTTCAAATTATTGATGAGAAACGTCTAAAAGTTACAAGAGTACGAGCCGCAAAACGCAAAGTACAAGATATTAAATAGTACGAAAGGACGTTCGAAAATCCGGAACCGGGACCAGAGTCAACTCTTAACGCGCGACGCAACGGAGCGAAAATTACAAGTCAACTATGCACATGAATATAATATAATATATAATTAATTTTTAAAATTATATATATATATATATATATATATATATATATATATATTATATTATATATTAAAACTTTCGGCAAACTAGAAAACAAGAGAATGTGGCCTAATCCAGCTGGCCATGCGATCGCATGGCCTGGAAGAAGAAATCTCATGCGATCGCATGAGCCTAAAAGTTAGGTCAGGTCCTATAAATTTCGCGTGTTTTGGCCGAATTTCACACATCTTTTTCTATCCACTCTCTCTCTCACGATATATATATATATATATATATATATATATATATATATATATATATATATATATATATATATATATATATATATATATATAATTTTAATTTTAATTAAAGATTAATAATAATAAGGTTATGTTAGCGAATATTGTAAGTGTGTAAGTTGAAATTATGTCCATGTAACGCTAAGCTATTATTAATCATTGTAAGTTATGTTCAACCTTTTTAAATTAATGTCTCGTAGCTAAGTTATTATTATGCTTATTTAAATAGAAGTAATCGTGATGTTGGGCTAAATATTAAAGACGGGGTAATTGGGCTTTGGACCTTAATTGGGGTTTGGATAAAAGAACGACACTTGTGGAAATTAGACTATGGGCTATTAATGGGCTTTATATTAACTAAATGATACCTCGTTAATTTAATATATAGACTTATAATTTGACGTATTTATATATAACCACATACGCTTGACTGGGTACGGTGGGCGGGATATTTATAAATACCAATAATTATACATTTGACCGGACACGGGGATAGATTAATAATCAATAGACTTGTTGAAACAGGGGTGATGTCGTAGCGTGGAGGTACGAAATAGTTTATATTTTTACTAGGAAATACTATTAAATATGCTACAATTTTACACAAGTTTTAATTATTTATTTACAAATGGGATATACCTAAACCTTGCTACAACACTATAGGCATTGTACCTAATCGTAGAGTAGTATAGTTTTTAGGAAGTCCGGTTCGTTCCACAGGGAGCGGGCTTATTAAACACTATATTTTAAATAACTATATTTGTACAAAATATATATAATTATATATTACAATTATTATTATTATAAAAAGGGGGTTTACCGTTTAATGACTGGTTTGTCGATTTTATATTTTAAGCGAAGCGTATAGTAAATGACAATATTTAAATAATGATAAAATAAATAACAATAATTAAAATGACAATAAATAAAAGTACGAGGAAATATGAAATAAAATATATTATGCTTATTTAAACTTTCGTAACCATGATGGTTGACGTGTTGATTTTAGTTTTATGCCCATGGGTTAATTGTCCTTTGTTCTGGATGTATTTGAAATCTATCTGGTTTTTGTCCATAATAGTTCATCGGTCATAATTATAAACTGCTCGGCAAATTTAACCTTATACCCGAAGTCAAATATTCCAACTAACTGGGGATTCGAACTGTAACAAGGTCTTAATATTTTGCTTAATGAATACACCAGGTTATCGACTGTGTGTAAACCAAGGTTTTAATACTTTGTTAACAATTACACCAATTACCCTTGAATGTAATCCACCCCTGTTTTAATGAGTCCATTGACTATTAATCCATCCCCATGTCCGGTCAAATGAACAATAATTCGTACTTATAAATATCCCGCCCATCGTGTCCGATTAAGCGTATGTGGTTATATATAGATACGTCAAATCATAACCTTTATATTAAATTAACGAGGTATCGTTAATTTAATATAAAGCCCATTAATAGTCCATAGTTTAATTTCCACAAGTGTCGTTCTTTTGTCCAAACCCCAATTATGGTACAAAACCCAATTGACCCGTCTTTAATATTTAGCTCAACATCATGATTACATCGGCTCAAATAAGCATAATAATAACTTAAGTACGAGACATTAATTTAAAAAGGAGAACATAGCTTACATTGATTATTTATCGCGTAGTAGTACACGGACAGAGCTCCGACTTTAAAACCCGTAAAAATAACTTTTACATAACCCAAACTAATCTAATATAACACTAATCTATATATTTATTTATATTATACTACGGAGTATTATTATTATTATGTATATATATATTTTTTAAAAACTGCAGAAGCTCATGGTCTTTTATAGGCATTTTGGAATCTGGCTGCTTCGCGAGTCGTGGAGTTTTTGGCCTTCAAACTCCGCGAGTCGTGGAGTTTGATTTTCCAGCTCACATCATTTTGGATCTTTGCTTGTCGACGTTATTAAATAATAATATAATATATATATAATTTTTAAGAATTATTTATATATTATATTTTATTTATGTGCATCGTTGACTTGTAATTTTTGCACCGTTGCATCGCGCGTTGAGAGTTGACTCATGTCCCGGTTCCGATTTTTCGAATGTCCTTGCGTACAATTTAATATCTTGTACTTTGCGTTTTGTAACTTGTACTCTTGTCATTTTTAGACGTTTTTCATCAATAAATTGAACCTTTTGAATTGTATCTTGTACATTTGAGCTTTTTGGACGTTTGTGACTTCAAATCTTCGTTTTCGCCTTTTGTCTTCGCACTTATTTATTTAAACAATTACAATTTAAAATAGGACAATTACAACTAGATAATTTACATATTGGGATGATATTGCTACTAAATATATGTTCATTTGGAGCACTATCAAATATCCCCACACTTGAACGTTGCTTGTCCTCAAGAAATACATAACTTGAAATAATATAATACATCACACGAATCACTTCTTTATTCTTCACACTTTGTACATCAGTGATTTTGAGATGGCGGTATGAACAATGGTAGTAACGATGTGGTTTACAGTCCCACATGACTATAAAAATTTAGATCCTTTAGAAAATTGGATCTTTATGAAAACATTTGATCTTTTGAAAATTCATTCTAGCTTTTACCCTAGATAAGTTTTCCGGAATAACCCTTCACCGGTGTTTCAAAATATTTTTGTGGGTTTTGTGGGTTTCAGATTTGAAAATTTTAGCTCAAAACTTATGGTTTTGTGTCACCCACTTGCTAACCTTGTATTAGGAAAGCAACACGTCCAGTTTACTTGTCCCGTATATTACCTTTCGGCAAACTACCATCCGGTTGTAAAGGAAAGCGTTGAACAAGCAACTGTTAAGGCAATGTCTAATGACATGCTTTTGATTATGGTCTATAAACGTGTCGGATGCTAGTACTATCCTTTGTAGGAGCAATAGTAAAGCTCACCCTATAGTTTTTCGGTCTGGCACAAGGTCCTGTCTTTGACCATGCTATGCAACCACCGTTCTTACGGTTGACACCCGATTTGGTTCAGGTGACCTAATGAATTCTAGGTGAATTCTGAAATGTCCCGTTCTTATTGATTAAAAACGTTCCATATTAATTGATTTCATTGCGAGGTTTTGACCTCTATATGAGACGTTTTTCAAAGACTGCATTCATTTTAAAACAAACCATAACCTTTATTTCATCAATAAAGGTTAAAAAAAACTTTACATCGATTATCAAATAATGATAATCTAAAATATCCTGTTTACACACGACCATTACATAATGGTTTACAATACAAATATGTTACAACAAAATAAGTTTCTTGAAATGCAGTTTTTACACAATATCATACAAACATGGACTCCAAATCTCGTCCTTATTTAAGTATGCGACAGCGGAAGCTCTTAATAATCACCTGAGAATAAACATGCTTAAAACGTCAACAAAAATGTTGGTGAGTTATAGGTTTAACCTATATATATCAAATCATAATAATAGACCACAAGATTTCATATTTCAATACACATCCCATACATAGAGATAAAAGTCATTCATATGGTGAACACCTGGTAACCGACATTAACAAGATGCATATATAAGAATATCCCCATCATTCCGGGACACCCTTCGGATATGATATAAATTTCGAAGTACTAAAGCATCCGGTACTTTGGATGGGGTTTGTTAGGCCCAATAGATCTATCTTTAGGATTCGCGTCAATTAGGGTGTCTGTTCCCTAATTCTTAGATTACCAGACTATATAAAAAGGGGCATATTCGATTTCGATAATTCAACCATAGAATGTAGTTTCACGTACTTGTGTCTATTTTGTAAATCATTTATAAAACCTGCATGTATTCTCATCCCAAAAATATTAGATTTTAAAAGTGGGACTATAACTCACTTTCACGGAATTTTACTTCGTCGGGAAGTAAGACTTGGCCACTGGTTGATTCACAAACCTATAACAATATATACATATATATCAAAGTATGTTCAAAATATATTTACAACACTTTTAATATATTTTGATGTTTTAAGTTTATTAAGTCAGCTGTCCTCGTTAGTAACCTACAACTAGTTGTCCACAGTTAGATGTACAGAAATAAATCGATAAATATTATCTTGAATCAATCCACGACCCAGTGTATACGTATCTCAGTATTGATCACAACTCAAACTATATATATTTTGGAATCAACCTCAACCCTGTATAGCTAACTCCAACATTCACATATAGAGTGTCTATGGTTGTTCCGAAATATATATAGATGTGTCGACATGATAGGTCGAAACATTGTATACGTGTCTATGGTATCTCAAGATTACATAATATACAATACAAGTTGATTAAGTTATGGTTGGAATAGATTTGTTACCAATTTTCACGTAGCTAAAATGAGAAAAATTATCCAATCTTGTTTTACCCATAACTTCTTCATTTTAAATCCGTTTTGAGTGAATCAAATTGCTATGGTTTAATATTGAACTCTATTTTATGAATCTAAACAGAAAAAGTATAGGTTTATAGTCGGAAAAATAAGTTACAAGTCGTTTTTGTAAAGGTAGTCATTTCAGTCGAAAGAACGACGTCTAGATGACCATTTTAGAAAACATACTTCCACTTTGAGTTTAACCATAATTTTTGGATATAGTTTCATGTTCATAATAAAAATCATTTTCTCAGAATAACAACTTTTAAATCAAAGTTTATCATAGTTTTTAATTAACTAACCCAAAACAGCCCGCGGTGTTACTACGACGGCGTAAATCCGGTTTTACGGTGTTTTTCGTGTTTCCAGGTTTTAAATCATTAAGTTAGCATATCATATAGATATAGAACATGTGTTTACTTGATTTTAAAAGTCAAGTTAGAAGGATTAACTTTTGTTTGCGAACAAGTTTAGAATTAACTAAACTATGTTCTAGTGATTACAAGTTTAAACCTTCGAATAAGATAGCTTTATATGTATGAATCGAATGATGTTATGAACATCATTACTACCTTAAGTTCCTTGGATAAACCTACTGGAAAAGAAAAAAATGGATCTAGCTTCAACGGATCCTTGGATGGCTCGAAGTTCTTGAAGCAGAATCATGACACGAAAACAAGTTCAAGTAAGATCATCACTTGAAATAAGATTGTTATAGTTATAGAAATTGAACCAAAGTTTGAATATGATTATTACCTTGTATTAGAATGATAACCTACTGTAAGAAACAAAGATTTCTTGAGGTTGGATGATCACCTTACAAGATTGGAAGTGAGCTAGCAAACTTGAAAGTATTCTTGATTTTATGTAACTAGAACTTGTAAAATATATGAAGAACACTTAGAACTTGAAGATAGAACTTGAGAGAGATTAATTAGATGAAGAAAATTGAAGAATGAAAGTGTTTGTAGGTGTTTTTGGTTGTTGGTGTATGGATTAGATATAAAGGATATGTAATTTTGTTTTCATGTAAATAAGTCATGAATGATTACTCATATTTTTGTAATTTTATGAGATATTTCATGCTAGTTGCCAAATGATGGTTCCCACATGTGTTAGGTGACTCACATGGGCTGCTAAGAGCTGATCATTGGAGTGTATATACCAATAGTACATACATCTAAAAGCTGTGTATTGTACGAGTACGAATACGGGTGCATACGAGTAGAATTGTTGATGAAACTGAACGAGGATGTAATTGTAAGCATTTTTGTTAAGTAGAAGTATTTTGATAAGTGTCTTGAAGTCTTTAAAAAGTGTATGAATACATATTAAAACACTACATGTATATACATTTTAACTGAGTCGTTAAGTCATCGTTAGTCGTTACATGTAAATGTTGTTTTGAAACCTTTAGGTTAACGATCTTGTTGAATGTTGTTAACCCATTGTTTATTATAACAAATGATATGTTAAATTATTATATTATCATGATATTATGATATATAATATATCTTAGTATAAGGTATATACAGTTAAATGTCGTTACAACGATAATCGTTACATATATGTCTCGTTTCGAAATCATTAACTTAGTAGTCTTATTTTTACATATGTATTTCATTGTTAATACACTTAATAATATATTTACTTATCATTTAACATAATTAACCAAGTGTATCAATATCTTAATATGATTCATATGTACCTAGTAAGACGTTGTTATAACGATAATCGTTATATATATCGTTTTCGAGTTTCTTAAATTAATAGTCTCATTTTTATGTATATAACTCATTGTTAAAATACCTAATGAGATACATACTTATAATAAAAATATGTTAACTATATATATAACCATATATATGTCATCGTATAGTTTTTACAAGTTTTAACGTTCGTGAATCACCGGTCAACTTGGGTGATCAATTGTCTATATGAAATATATTTCAATTAATCAAGTCTTAACAAGTTTGATTGCTTAACATGTTGGAAATATTTAATCATGTAAATATCAATCTCAATTAATATATATAAACATGGAAAAGTTCGGGTCACTACAGTACCTACCCGTTAAATAAATTTCGTCCCGAAATTTTAAGCTGTTGAAGGTGTTGACGAATCTTCTGGAAATAGATGCGGGTATTTCTTCTTCATCTGATCTTCACGCTCCCAGGTGAACTCGGGTCCTCTACGAGCATTCCATCGAACCTTAACAATTGGTATCTTGTTTTGCTTAAGTCTTTTAACCTCACGATCCATTATTTCGACGGGTTCTTCGATGAATTGAAGTTTTTCGTTGATTTGGATTTCATCTAACGGAATAGTGAGATCTTCTTTACCAAAACATTTCTTCAAATTCGAGACGTGGAAAGTGTTATGTACAGCCCCGAGTTGTTGAGGTAAATCAAGTCGGTAAGCTACTGGTCCGACACGATCAATAATCTTGAATGGTCCAATATACCTTGGATTTAATTTCCCTCGTTTACCAAATCGAACAACGCCTTTCCAAGGTGCAACTTTAAGCATGACCATCTCTCCAATTTCAAATTCTATATCTTTTCTTTTAATGTCAGCGTAGCTCTTTTGTCGACTTTGGGCGGTTTTCAACCGTTGTTGAATTTGGATGATCTTCTCGGTAGTTTCTTGTATAATCTCCGGACCCGTAATCTGTCTATCCCCCACTTCACTCCAACAAATTGGAGACCTGCACTTTCTACCATAAAGTGCTTCAAACGGCGCCATCTCAATGCTTGAATGGTAGCTGTTGTTGTAGGAAAATTCTGCTAACGGTAGATGTCGATCCCAACTGTTTCCGAAATCAATAACACATGCTCGTAGCATGTCTTCAAGCGTTTGTATCGTCCTTTCGCTCTGCCCATCAGTTTGTGGATGATAGGCAGTACTCATGTCTAGACGAGTTCCTAATGCTTGCTGTAATGTCTGCCAGAATCTTGAAATAAATCTGCCATCCCTATCAGAGATAATAGAGATTGGTATTCCATGTCTGGAGATGACTTCCTTCAAATACAGTCGTGCTAACTTCTCCATCTTGTCATCTTCTCTTATTGGCAGGAAGTGTGCTGATTTGGTGAGACGATCAACTATTACCCAAATAGTATCAAAACCACTTGCAGTCCTTGGCAATTTAGTGATGAAATCCATGGTAATGTTTTCCCATTTCCATTCTGGGATTTCGGGTTGTTAAAGTAGACCTGATGGTTTCTGATGCTCAGCTTTGACCTTAGAACACGTCAAACATTCTCCTACGTATTTAGCAACATCGGCTTTCATACCCGGCCACCAAAAATGTTTCTTGAGATCCTTGTACATCTTCCCCGTTCCAGGATGTATTGAGTATCTGGTTTTATGAGCTTCTCTAAGTACCATTTCTCTCATATCTCCAAATTTTGGTACCCAAATCCTTTCAGCCCTATACCGGGTTCCGTCTTCCTGAATATTAAGATGCTTCTCCGATCCTTTGGGTATTTCATCCTTTAAATTTCCCTCTTTTAAAACTCCTTGTTGCGCCTCCTTTATTTGAGTAGTAAGGTTATTATGAATCATTATATTCATAGATTTTACTCGAATGGGTTCTCTGTCCTTCCTGCTCAAGGCATCGGCTACCACATTTGCCTTCCCCGGGTGGTAACGAATCTCAAAGTCGTAATCATTCAACAATTCAATCCACCTACGCTGCCTCATATTCAGTTGTTTCTGATTAAATATGTGTTGAAGACTTTTGTGGTCGGTATATATAATACTTTTGACCCCATATAAGTAGTGCCTCCAAGTCTTTAATGCAAAAACAACCGCTCCTAATTCCAAATCATGCGTCGTATAATTTTGTTCGTGAATCTTCAATTCTCTAGACGCATAAGCAATCACCTTCGTTCGTTGCATTAATACACAACCGAGACCTTGCTTTGATGCGTCACAATAAATCACAAAATCATCATTCCCTTCAGGCAATGACAATATAGGTGCCGTAGTTAGCTTTTTCTTCAATAACTGAAACGCTTTCTCTTGTTCATCATTCCATTCAAATTTCTTCCCTTTATGCGTTAATGCAGTCAAGGGTTTTGCTATTCTGGAAAAGTCTTGGATGAACCTTCTGTAGTAACCAGCTAGTCCTAAAAACTGGCGTATGTGTTTCGAAGTTTTCGGGGTTTCCCACTTTTCAACAGTTTCTATCTTTGCCGGATCCACCTTAATACCTTCTTTGTTCACTATGTGACCGAGGAATTGAACTTCTTCTAACCAAAATGCACACTTTGAAAACTTAGCGTACAATTCTTCCTTCCTCAATACTTCTAACACCTTTCTCAAATATTCACCGTGTTCTTGGTCATTCTTTGAGTAAATAAGTATGTCATCAATGAAAACAATGACAAACTTGTCAAGGTATGGTCCACACACTCGGTTCATAAGGTCCATGAACATAGCTGGTGCATTAGTTAAACCAAACGGCATGACCATAAACTCGTAATGACCGTAACGTGTTCTGAAAGCAGTCTTTGGAATATCATCTTCTTTCACCCGCATTTGATGATACCCGGAACGTAAGTCAATCTTTGAATAAACAGACGAGCCTTGTAGTTGATCAAATAAGTCGTCGATTCTCGGTAGTGGGTAGCGGTTCTTGATGGTAAGTTTGTTCAACTCTCGGTAGTCGATACACAACCTGAATGTACCATCTTTCTTCTTGACAAACAAAACAGGAGCTCCCCACGGTGATGTGCTTGGTCGAATGAAACCACGCTCTAAAAGTTCTTGTAATTGGCTTTTCAGTTCTTTCATCTCGCTGGGTGCGAGTCTGTAAGGAGCACGAGCTATTGGTGCAGCTCCTGGTACAAGATCTATTTGAAATTCAACAGATCGATGTGGGGGTAATCCCGGTAATTCTTTCGAAAATACATCGGGAAATTCTTTTGCAATGGGAACATCATTGATGCTCTTTTCTTCAGTTTGTACTTTCTCGACGTGTGCTAGAACAGCATAGCAACCTTTTCTTATTAGTTTTTGTGCCTTCAAATTACTAATAAGATGTAGCTTCGTGTTGCCCTTTTCTTCGTACACCATTAAGGGTTTTCCTTTTTCTCGTATAATGCGAATTGCATTTTTGTAACAGACGATCTCTGCTTTCACTTCTTTCAACCAGTCCATACCGATTATCACATCAAAACTCCCTAACTCTACTGGTATCAAATCAATCTTAAATGTTTCGCTAACCAGTTTAATTTCTCGATTCCGACATATATTATCTGCTGAAATTAATTTACCATTTGCTAATTCGAGTAAAAATTTACTATCCAAAGGCGTCAATGGACAACTTAATTTAGCACAAAAATCTCTACTCATATAGCTTCTATCCGCACCCGAATCAAATAAAACGTAAGCAGATTTATTGTCAATAAGAAACGTACCCGTAACAAGCTCCGGGTCTTCCTGTGCCTCTGCCGCATTAATATTGAAAACTCTTCCGCGGCCTTGTCCATTCGTGTTCTCCTGGTTCGGGCAATTTCTAATAATGTGGCCCGGTTTTCCACATTTATAACAAACTACATTGGCATAACTTGCTCCGACACTACTTGCTCCGCCATTACTCGTTCCGACACCATTTGTTCCTTTCGTTCTATTAACCCCTGGTCCGTAGACCTCACACTTCGCCGCGCTATGACCATTTCTTTTACACTTGTTGCAAAATTTGGTGCAGAACCCCGAGTGATACTTTTCACACCTTTGGCATAGCTGCTTCTGATTGTTGTTGTTGTTGCGGTTATTATTGTTGTTGGGATGATTGTTGTAGTTGTTGTTGTTGTTGTTGTTGTTATTGTTGTTGTTGTTGGGCCGTTTGTTATAGTTGCGATTGATGTTGCGATTGTTGGGATAATTGTTGCGATTATTGTTGTAATTGCTGTTGTTGTTGTATTGGTGATTCTTATCACCGTTTTCCTCCCACTTTCTTTTGACTTGCTTCACATTGGCCTCTTCAGCAGTCTGTTCTTTAATTCTTTCTTCAATCTGGTTCACTAGTTTGTGAGCCATTCTACATGCCTGTTGTATGGAGGCGGGCTCGTGTGAACTTATATCTTCTTGGATTCTTTCCGGTAATCCTTTCACAAACGCGTCGATCTTCTCTTCCTCATCTTCGAATGCTCCCGGGCACAATAGGCATAATTCTGTGAATCGTCTTTCGTACGTGGTAATATCAAATCCTTGGGTTCGTAACCCTCTAAGTTCTGTCTTGAGCTTATTGACCTCGGTTCTGGGACGGTACTTCTCGTTCATCAAGTGCTTGAATGCTGACCACGGTAGTGCGTACGCATCGTCTTATCCCACTTGCTCTAGATAGGTATTCCACCATGTTAACGCAGAACCTGTGAAGGTATGCGTAGCGTACTTCACTTTGTCCTCTTCAGTACACTTACTTATGGCAAATACCGATTCGACCTTCTCAGTCCACCGTTTCAATCCGATCGGTCCTTCGGTTCCATCAAATTCCAAAGGTTTTCAGGCAGTGAATTCTTTGTAGGTGCATCCTACACGATTTCCTGTACTGCTAGATCCAAGGTTATTGTTGGTATGTAGCGCAGCTTGTACTGCGGCTATGTTTGAAGCTAGAAAAGTACGGAATTCCTCTTCATTCATATTCACGGTGTGTCGAGTAGTCGGTGCCATTTCCTTCAAAATAGTCAAATGGAACAAGTTAATCATACAGAATATTAAGAGTAGTTAATAGTATTTCGTAGCATAATATGAACTTATTTATAAAAGCTTTTTCTTCATATTAGCGTTTTATAAGTTTAAATTCGGGTAGTACCTACCCGTTAAGTTCATACTTAGTAGCTAATATACAATTCAACTACTACAATTCTATATGAAAAACTGATTATAATAATATTTCGCGTTCAAACTTTTATACAATATTTTACAAACTTACAATACCGCTTATTTTACATAAAGCATGAAATATAGCACACAATAACTTTGATACAAGATAGTTGTGAAGATAATTCTAGCTAGTACACAAGTCGTTCAGCAAAGGCAATAAAGACACGTAATTCATACGTCCAGAAACAAGTCATGCATTCTGGTTTTACTAGGATTACTTCCCATCCTTGGTCTTGTGGAACATAACCGTTATGGCCGTTGATAAGACAGCGTGTTGTAACGTCGTCAAAGGGACGAGGGTTACGTAATGTCCAACAGTCCCGTAACAATCTAAAAACCTCATTTCTTACCCCAATTACCGACTCCGTCACTTGTGGAAACGTTTTGTTTAATAGTTGTAGTCCGATGTTCTTGTTCTCACTTTGGTGAGAAGCGAACATTACTAATCCGTAAGCATAACATGCTTCTTTATGTTGCATGTTAGCCGCTTTTTCTAAATCACGAAGTCCAATATTCGGATATATTGAGTCAAAATAATTTCTTAACCCGTTGCGTAAAATAGCATTTGGGTTCCCCGCAATATATGCGTCAAAGTAAACACATCGTAACTTATGGGTTTCCCAATGTGATATCCCCCATCTTTCAAACGAAAGTCTCTTATAAACCAAGACATTCTTGGAACGTTCTTCGAATGTCTTACAAACTGATCTCGCCTTAAATAGTTGTGCCGAAGAATTCTGACCGACTCTAGACAAGATTTCATCAATCATGTCTCCGGGTAGGTCTCTTAAAATATTGGGTTGTCTATCCATTTTGTGTTTTTATACTGTAAAATAGACAAGAGTTAGATTCATAAAAAAAAAATACTTATTAATACAAGCAATTTTTACATATATCATAAAGCATAAGAACACTATATTACATATATTACACCACACGAATACAACTATCTTATTCCGACTCGCTCGTTTCTTCTTGTTCGGTTTTGGTTCGTTTTGCCAAGTTTCTAGGGATATATGATGTTCCCCTAATACGAGCCGTCGTTGTCCACATTGGTTTAGAAAAACCTGGTGGTTTAGAGGTTCCCGGGTCATTGTTACAACTTAAGGACTTCGGGGGTTGACGATACATATAAAGTTCATCGGGGTTGGAATTAGATTTCTCTATTTTTATGCCCTTTCCCTTATTATTTTCTTTTGCCTTTTTAAATTCAGTTGGGGTAATTTCTATAACATCATCGGAATTCTCGTCGGAATCCGATTCATCGGAGAATTGGTAATCCTCCCAATATTTTGCTTCCATGGCGGAAACACCATTGACCATAATTAACCTTGGTCGGTTGGTTGAGGATTCTCTTTTACTTAACCGTTTTATTATTTCCCCCACCGGTTCTATTTCTTCTTCCGGTTCCGATTCTTCCTCCGGTTCCGATTCTTCTTCCGATTCCGACTCTTCTTCCGGTTCCTCTTCGGGAACTTGTGAATCAGTCCACGAATCATTCTAATTTACACTTGACTCTTCATTATTATTAGGTGAGTCAATGGGACTTGTTCTAGAGGTAGACATCTATCACATAATATCAAACACGTTAAGAGATTAATATATCACATAATATTCATATGTTAAAAATATATAGTTTCCAACAAAAATGTTAAGTAATCATTTTTAAAGAAAACACGGTCGAAGTCCAGACTCACTAATGCATCCTAACAACTCGATAAGACACACTAATGCAAATTTTCTGGTTCTCTAAGACCAACGCTCGGATACCAACTGAAATGTCCCGTTCTTATTGATTAAAAACGTTCCATATTAATTGATTTCGTTGCGAGGTTTTGACCTCTATATGAGACGTTTTTCAAAGACTGCATTCATTTTAAAACAAACCATAACCTTTATTTCATCAATAAAGGTTAAAAAAAACTTTACATCGATTATCAAATAATGATAATCTAAAATATCCTGTTTACACACGACCATTACATAATGGTTTACAATACAAATATGTTACAACAAAATAAGTTTCTTGAAATGCAGTTTTTACACAATATCATACAAACATGGACTCCAAATCTCGTCCTTATTTAAGTATGCGACAGCGGAAGCTCTTAATAATCACCTGAGAATAAACATGCTTAAAACGTCAACAAAAATGTTGGTGAGTTATAGGTTTAACCTATATATATCAAATCATAATAATAGACTACAAGATTTCATATTTCAATACACATCCCATACATAGAGATAAAAGTCATTCATATGATGAACACCTGGTAACCAACATTAACAAGATGCATATATAAGAATATCCCCATCATTCCGGGACACCCTTCGGATATGATATAAATTTCGAAGTACTAAAGCATCCGGTACTTTGGATGGGGTTTGTTAGGCCCAATAGATCTATCTTTAGGATTCGCGTCAATTAGGGTGTCTGTTCCCTAATTCTTAGATTACCAGACTATATAAAAAGGGGCATATTCGATTTCGATAATTCAACCATAGAATGTAGTTTCACGTACTTGTGTCTATTTTGTAAATCATTTATAAAACCTGCATGTATTCTCATCCCAAAAATATTAGATTTTAAAAGTGGGACTATAACTCACTTTCACGGAATTTTACTTCGTCGGGAAGTAAGACTTGGCCACTGGTTGATTCACAAACCTATAACAATATATACATATATATCAAAGTATGTTCAAAATATATTTACAACACTTTTAATATATTTTGATGTTTTAAGTTTATTAAGTCAGCTGTCCTCGTTAGTAACCTACAACTAGTTGTCCACAGTTAGATGTACAGAAATAAATCGATAAATATTATCTTGAATTAATCCACGACCCAGTGTATACGTATCTCAGTATTGATCACAACTCAAACTATATATATTTTGGAATCAACCTCAACCCTGTATAGCTAACTCCAACATTCACATATAGAGTGTCTATGGTTGTTCCGAAATATATATAGATGTGTCGACATGATAGGTCGAAACATTGTATACGTGTCTATGGTATCTCAAGATTACATAATATACAATACAAGTTGATTAAGTTATGGTTGGAATAGATTTGTTACCAATTTTCACGTAGCTAAAATGAGAAAAATTATCCAATCTTGTTTTACCCATAACTTCTTCATTTTAAATCCGTTTTGAGTGAATCAAATTGCTATGGTTTCATATTGAACTCTATTTTATGAATCTAAACAGAAAAAGTATAGGTTTATAGTCGGAAAAATAAGTTACAAGTCGTTTTTGTAATGGTAGTCATTTCAGTCAAAAGAACGACGTCTAGATGACCATTTTAGAAAACATACTTCCACTTTGAGTTTAACCATAATTTTTGGATATAGTTTCATGTTCATAATAAAAATCATTTTCTCAGAATAACAACTTTTAAATCAAAGTTTATCATAGTTTTTAATTAACTAACCCAAAACAGCCCGCGGTGTTACTACGACGGCGTAAATCCGGTTTTACGGTGTTTTTCGTGTTTCCAGGTTTTAAATCATTAAGTTAGCATATCATATAGATATAGAACATGTGTTTAGTTGATTTTAAAAGTCAAGTTAGAAGGATTAACTTTTGTTTGCGAACAAGTTTAGAATTAACTAAACTATGTTCTAGTGATTACAAGTTTAAACCTTCGAATAAGATAGCTTTATATGTATGAATTGAATGATGTTATGAACATCATTACTACCTTAAGTTCCTTGGATAAACCTACTGGAAAAGAGAAAAATGGATCTAGCTTCAACGGATCCTTGGATGGCTCGAAGTTCTTGAAGCAGAATCATGACACGAAAACAAGTTCAAGTAAGATCATCACTTGAAATAAGATTGTTATAGTTATAGAAATTGAACCAAAGTTTGAATATGATTATTACCTTGTATTAGAATGATAACCTACTGTAAGAAACAAAGATTTCTTGAGGTTGGATGATCACCTTACAAGATTGGAAGTGAGCTAGCAAACTTGAAAGTATTCTTGATTTTATGTAACTAGAACTTGTAAAATATATGAAGAACACTTAGAACTTGAAGATAGAACTTGAGAGAGATTAATTAGATGAATAAAATTGAAGAATGAAAGTGTTTGTAGGTGTTTTTGGTCGTTGGTGTATGGATTAGATATAAAGGATATGTAATTTTGTTTTCATGTAAATAAGTCATGAATGATTACTCATATTTTTGTAATTTTATGAGATATTTCATGCTAGTTGCCAAATGATGGTTCCCACATGTGTTAGGTGACTCACATGGGCTGCTAAGAGCTGATCATTGGAGTGTATATACCAATAGTACATACATCTAAAAGCTGTGTA
The DNA here is from genome assembly GCF_046630445.1 of Rutidosis leptorrhynchoides. Classification (NCBI taxonomy): domain Eukaryota; kingdom Viridiplantae; phylum Streptophyta; class Magnoliopsida; order Asterales; family Asteraceae; genus Rutidosis; species Rutidosis leptorrhynchoides. The sequence goes on from NC_092333.1 coordinate 567,377,829, forward strand.
TTGTACGAGTACGAATACGGGTGCATACGAGTAGAATTGTTGATGAAACTGAACGAGGATGTAATTGTAAGCATTTTTGTTAAGTAGAAGTATTTTGATAAGTGTCTTGAAGTCTTTAAAAAGTGTATGAATACATATTAAAACACTACATGTATATACATTTTAACTGAGTCGTTAAGTCATCGTTAGTCGTTACATGTAAATGTTGTTTTGAAACCTTTAGGTTAACGATCTTGTTGAATGTTGTTAACCCATTGTTTATTATAACAAATGAGATGTTAAATTATTATATTATCATGATATTATGATATATAATATATCTTAGTATAAGGTATATACAGTTAAATGTCGTTACAACGATAATCGTTACATATATGTCTCGTTTCGAAATCATTAAGTTAGTAGTCTTATTTTTACATATGTATTTCATTGTTAATACACTTAATAATATATTTACTTATCATTTAACATAATTAACCAAGTGTATCAATATCTTAATATGATTCATATGTACCTAGTAAGACGTTGTTATAACGATAATCGTTATATATATCATTTTCGAGTTTCTTAAATTAATAGTCTCATTTTTATGTATATAACTCATTGTTAAAATACCTAATGAGATACATACTTATAATAAAAACATGTTAACTATATATATAACCATATATATGTCATCGTATAGTTTCTACAAGTTTTAACGTTCGTGAATCACCGGTCAACTTGGGTGGTCAATTGTCTATATGAAACATATTTCAATTAATCAAGTCTTAACAAGTTTGATTGCTTAACATGTTGGAAACATTTAATCATGTAAATATCAATCTCAATTAATATATATAAACATGGAAAAGTTCGGGTCACTACAAATTCCTAGAATTTTACGTTCAATGGTAATGAACGTATTAAAAATGGGTTTTCAGAAAACAAATCGGTTTTAATTTGATCAAAATATTTTCTCGTTCAAGCTCGAGTTTAGATATCATCGAATTCCATGAGTTTGTAATTCTCAATCTTTAAGGTCAATCTCTAGGATTGAGTAATATCAGTCTTAAAAGCTAATTTTTAATCTTTAAGGAGATTATCCTTTCTGGGGATCTGATTTATTAGTCTTATCAAGCTAATTTGCACGGCGCCCTCCCCATTTTACGATACAGATCCTCTCATGGTTAGGATAAGTCTGACCACTTGGCGACCCTGTTTGATGCTGAGGTCCGTGGATTTCCTGCTGATTTTAGAGATGACTTTTCAAGATTTTTCGTCAACCTACAGCTGGTCTGGACGACAACTTCTTGACCTAAATCAATAAGCACGTGTCTTTTTCGGAAGACTTTACTTCCTTTAAATGATGGAATAGATTCATCGTGTAGATCCATCTTTCATTACAGTAAATCGGGTAAAACAGTTAATTTAGTCCAAAACAAAAGCACCTGCAATAAACTTTACAGAAACATGTGATAGATAGTTTTTAATTGAATAACTTGGTACATTCTCCCCACACTTGGCTTTTTTCATGCTTCTTTTTATATCCTAATAAATAAATTCAAGCGTTTTAGTTGTTTCTCAATTTATGTCCTTTCCGAGGTAACGATAATTTCGGCATTAACACCTAGTTTTATCGTTCATAAATATGTATAAACATGATTTTGAATTCATTTAGTTTAAAATTTTTCAAATTTTCATAAAATTTAGAAAATAAGCTAAGTATAAACCCGAGAGAATTTATAACCCTTCCCCACACTTGAGATCATGTAATGCCCTCATTAGCATGAAATCAGACTATAATTATAAATTCATGAGGGTGATTAGTGTAGAAAAGTGATAAAAAATACCCATTTTGTAATTACAAAGCTCATTGAATGATAGATGGCGCGCCTCATCGTTCATTCCTTCTTGTTTTATCACACATGTTTTTCTTCAAAAACGGTTGCTTTTCTGAACTGTTTGCTAATATTTGAAAATGCGTCTTTTACCCTAATCGTGCATTTTTATTAACGAGTTATGCACTAACCCGAACCCCTAATTTAATGTTAAGTGGGGTTAGACTTCCCCACACTTAGCTGACGACATGTGAAGTCGGTAGAATAAGTTCCGCGAATTAAAATAGTGAGCCAGTTATTTACATCTCGGGTGGTATAAAATATATCAATGGGTTTAAAGTTTAGTGAATGGATATGTCTCTTTTCTGGTTCTTGGTCAAATGGATCGATATACACCGACATACATATTTCTATAGGGTGGACAATTCCTAACACTTCCTTTCGTTCATTCTCGGAATCAAAGTTTTCACCTCTATTACCCAATTGGGTGAAATTTGAGGTGTCAATATCTATTACAGCTTGTAGTTCATCTTTGGTAAATGACTTGTCTATTGAGAATATTGAGTTGGAAGGTTGTGGAATGGTGAATTTCGGGATCAAAGCAAATTCTTCTTTATTAATGGTACTTATTGGTCTCACCATTTTGGTCTCGGGGGTAAAATTTTCAACGTTATCGTTTTCCCAAGAGTACCAATTTGTCACCCTTACTTCTTCTTCATTCATTGATGGATCGATGATTTTGTCGGTAGAGGCTAATGTGTCGATATGTTGTGAAATTGGTAAAACTGAATAAAAAGTATCATCGGGATAATTGGTGATTTCGGAGCTCTCGAATTCATCAAAATTCGATGATATGAGATTTTCTTGCACACGACTCCTCAGATCAACAGGTGTGTAATCTGATAGAGTTTTAGCTTGCCGATTTACAAACTATCTCATTTGTTCATTTTGAGCATTGAGTTCTTCGAGTTTGATTTTCATATTGTCTAATAAATTTTCAGACACGTAATTTTTCTCGTCTACTGGTTGTTGAGTTTGGAAATATTCTTGGGAATAATCCCAATTTGAATTGTATTCTTCATAATCATTCCATTCAGGTTCCGTGGGTGCGTAATTTTCCATAGGAACGTAATAATAACATTCCCATGTTGAGTGATAATCTCCACAGATTTCACAACCAGTTATTGTTTCGTCATTCGTGATACAAGATTGACCGAACGAATTGTCATCAAAACCCATTTGAGAGTATTGATTTAATTGATTTTGGATATCAAAAAGAGTTTCCATAGCCTTGTTTTCAAAATTTTCCATTTTATTGCGATGGCCAAATTTTAGCTACAATGTGGTGCATTTACTAATTATCCTATTAGTTATAAAAATAGAAAAACTTATATAAGTTGTCCAATTAATAGACTTTTCTGCTTTTGCCCACATTTTGAATAGCCAATAGATGCAGCAGGGAGCCAGAACCCTTTAAATCGGAAGCTCACAACTCAGCCACTAACAAATCCAACTATTACTACGAAGCAGAAAATTTGGATGTCTATCAATTTAACCACTTAAATAATTTTTCTTTCCGTTCGAGATATTAGATAAGAAATAGAGAAAATTTCTAAGTCCTAAAAACTAGAGCGTCGAGAAATAAGAAAGAAAAAGATTGCGCGTCGAAAAACGTCAAAAAATAAAAAGGTGAAAAATAAAAAGAAAGTAACGCGTCGTAACTTAAAAGGCACTAAAATTTTAAAATGGCGTCACAAAATTCTAAAGAACCTAAATCTTAGTCTAAAGAAAAGGCACTTTAGGGATTTTACGGCAAAGCCTAAAAATCTAGAAATATAAAAATTAACTACGGCAAAATACTAGTCTTAAAACTAATTAGAATGATAAAAATACAAATATTACGAATAAACGATTAAAAAGATACAAAAATAAAAATAAACTTAAAGTTGATAAAAAGTACAATTTTTATAAAAATATTATTTTTATATTATTTTATAAAAGTATTAATTTAAATATATAAATAAAACTAATTAAAACTTAATATAACTAAATAATTAAAATTAAATATTAATTTAATTAAAACCTAAATCTTAATTAATTAATAATAATAATTATTACTCCGTATTAAATGCGATTAGGGTTTCTGGTCTGGCAGGTCAAGGCGGCTCCGCGAGTCGCGGTGTCCCGTTCCAGAAAATCTCCGCGAGTCGCGGAGGTTGAAAAACGTTTTTTTTATATTGTTTTTCTAAAAATATATATAAATATATTTATACAAAAATAAATTAAAAATATAGCTTTTCGCCGATTTCCCCGGCAGCGGCACCAAAAACTTGATGTCGTAGCGTGGGGGTACGAAATAGTTTATATTTTTACTAGGAAATACTATTAAATATGCTACAATTTTACACAAGTTTTAATTATTTATTTACAAATGGGATATACCTAAACCTTACTATAACACTATAGGCAGTGTACCTAATCGTAGAGTAGTATAGTTTTTAGGAAGTCCGGTTCGTTCCACAGGGAGCGGGCTTATTAAACACTATATTTTAAATAACTATATTTGTACAAAATATATATAATTATATATTACAATTATTATTATTATAAAAGGGGGTTTACCGTTTAATGACTGGTTTGTCGATTTTATATTTTAAGCGAAGCGTATAGTAGATGACAATATTTAAATAACGATAAAATAAATAACAATAATTAAAATGACAATAAATAAAAGTACGAGGAAATATGAAATAAAATATATTATGCTTATTTAAACTTTCGTAACCATGATGGTTGACGTGTTGATTTTAGTTTTATGCCCATGGGTTAATTGTCCTTTGTTCTGGATGTATTTGAAATCTAAATGGTTTTTGTCAATAATAGTTCATCGGTCATAATTATAAACTGCTCGCCAAATTTAACCTTATACCCGAAGTCAAATATTCCAACTAACTGGGGATTCGAACTGTAACAAGGTCTTAATACTTTGCTTAATAAATACACCAGGTTATCGACTGTGTGTAAACTAAGGTTTTAATACTTTGTTAACAATTACACCAATTACCCTTGAATGTAATCCACCCCTGCTTTAATGAGTCCATTGACTATTAATCCATCCCCGTGTCCGGTCAAATGAACAATAATTCGTACTTATAAATATCCCGCCCATCGTGTCCGATTAAGCGTATGTGGTTATATATAGATACGTCAAATCATAACCTTTATATTAAATTAACGAGGTATCGTTAATTTAATATAAAGCCCATTAATAGCCCATAGTTTAATTTCCACAAGTGTCGTTCTTTTGTCCAAATCCCAATTATGGTACAAAACCCAATTACCCCGTCTTTAATATTTAGCTCAACATCATGATTACTTCGGCTCAAATAAGCATAATAATAACTTAAGTACGAGACATTAATTTAAAAAGGAGAACATAGCTTACATTGATTATTTATCGCGTAGAAGTACACGGACAGAGCTCCGACTTTAAAACCCGTAAAAATAACTTTTACATAACCCAAACTAATCTAATATAACACTAATCTATACTATATATATATATATATATATATATATATATATATATATATATATTATATGTATTTATTTATATTATACTACGGAGTATTATTATTATTATGTATATATATATTTTTTTAAAACTGCAGAAGCTTGTGGCCTTTTATAGGCATTTTGGAATCTGGCTGCTCCGCGAGTCGTGGAGTTTTTGGCCTTCAAACTCCGCGAGTCGTGGAGTTTGATTTTCCATCTCACATCATTTTGGATCTTTGCTTGTCGACGTTATTAAATAATAATATAATATATATATAATTTTTAAGAATTATTTATATATTATATTTTATTTATGTGCATCGTTGACTTGTAATTTTTGCACCGTTGCGTCGCGCGTTGAGAGTTGACTCATGTCCCGGTTCCGATTTTTCGAACGTCCTTGCGTACAATTTAATATCTTGTACTTTGCGTTTTGTAACTTGTACTCTTGTCATTTTTAGACTTTTTTCATCAATAAATTGAACCTTTTGAATTGTATCTTGTACATTTGAGCTTTTTGGACGTTTGTGTCTTCAAATCTTCGTTTTCGCCTTTTGTCTTCGCACTTATTTATTTAAACAATTACAATTTAAAATAGAACAATTACAACTAGATAATTTACATATTGGGAGGATATTGCTACTAAATATATGTTCATTTGGAGCACTATCAAGGGGTGAATTACATACAAGGGTAATTGGTGTAATTGTTAACAAAGTAATAAAACCTTGGATTACACGCAGTCGATAACCTGGTGTATTCATTAAACAAAGTATTAAGACCTTGTTACAGTTCGAATCCCCAATTAGTTGAAATATTTGACTTCGAGTATAAGGATAATTTGACGAAGACTCTCGCACTTTATATTTATGACTGATGGACTATTATGGACAAAACCGTATGGACATATCGAATAATCCAGGACAAAGGACAATTAACCCATGGTAATAAATTAATATCAACACGTCGAACATCATGATTACGGAAGTTTAAATAAGCATAATTCCTTTATTTCATATTTTATCGCACTTTTATTTACTGTCATTTTATTTATTGCACTTTTAATTATCATACTTTTTAATTATTGCAATTTTATTTATCGCACTTTAATTTATCGCACTTTAATTATTGTCATTTACTTTCCGCTTTAAATTAAGTCATTTGTATTTTTTTAATATTTTACATTAGGTTTTAACTGCGACTTAAGTTTTTATAAAATCGACAAACCGATCATTAAACGCTAAAAACCCCCCTTTTATAATAATAATAATACTACTTATATATATATATATATATATATATATATATATATATATATATATATATATATATATATATATATATATATATATATATATATATATATATTTATACAAATATAGTTTTTAAAAAATTATAGCGTTAAACTTGGCTAGTTCCCTGTGGACGAACCGGACTTACTAAAAACTACACTACTGTACAATTAGGTACTCTGCCTATAAGTATTGTAGCAAGGTTCAGGTATATCCACTCTATAAATAAATAAATAACTTGTGTAAAATTGTATCATATTTCGTCATATTTCGTAGTAAATATATAACTATTTCGTATACACATTTGCACACATCAAGTATTTTTGGCGCCGCTGCCGGGGAACAAACAACGCCGAAAGCGAAACGCTAAAAAAAAGATTTTTTAATTTACTTTTGTAAAAATACGTTTTAAATATCAAAAATATAAAAACAAGAAAAAGAAAAATATATATATATATATATATATATATATATATATATATATATATATATATATATATATATATATATATATATATATATATATATATATATATATATATATATATATTACTATATATTTTTACATTTTTTTTAAAAAGCTTGTATTTTCTTTTAGTTACAAAAACTAATAGGTAGTTTTTAAAATATAAGTTTTTATTTATATAAATATGTTTTTTTTAAAATATAAAATAGAAAAAAAAATAGAGTAAAAGTAAACGGGCTACACTGTAGCGGCCCAAACTTTCAGCCTGTATTCGAAGCCATGCGATCGCATGAGCACAAGGCAGCAAACCCATTCGACTGCATGGGTTGACTGGACAGGTCTGAATCCTCATCATAATTACACAGTAGGTTATCATTATTAATTATTATTATTATTAAACCCTAATTAGGGTTAATTATTATATTATTTAGTTTTAGTTTTTAATTAATTTTTATTTTAAGTTATAATTAGTTTTATTAATATAATAAATTAATACTTTTATAAAATAAATAATATAAAAATAATATTTTTATAAAAATTGTATTTTTATAACTTTAAGATTATTTTTATTTTTTGTATCTTTTTATTAGTTAATCCGTAATATTTGTATTTTTATCGTTCGTAATTAGTTTTAAGATTAGTTTTAGCCGTAGTTATTTTTATTTCTAGATTTTTAGACTTTGCCGTAAAATCCCTTAAGTACTTTTTCTTTAGATTAAGATTTAGGTGCTTTATAATTTTACAACGTCGCTCATCGCTTTAATATTTAATAGACTTTAGTACCTTTTTAAGTTATTACCGTTTTGGATATAGAATTCCTTTTAAGCTTTAATACCTTTAGACGTAAGTTTTAATATTTAGTTTTTAGACTTTTAAATTTTGACGCTGCATTTTATTATTTTTTCGACGCTTATTTTTTGACCTTTTATTTTTCGACGTTTTTCGACGCACTCTTTTTCTTTCTTATTTCTCGACGCTCTAGTTTTTAGGACATAGAATTTTCTATTTCTTCTCTAAAATTTCTTTGAACTTCGACGAAAAATTATTTTAAGCGGTTAAATTGATAGACATCCAAAATTTTCTGGTTCGTAGTAATAGTTGGATTTGTTAGTGGCGAGTTGTGGGCTTCCGATTTAAAGGGTCCTGGCTACCTGCTGCATCTATTGGTTATTCGAAACGTGGGCAAAATCAGAAAAGTCTATTAATTTGATAACTTATATAATTTTTATTTTTATAACTAATAGGATATTCTGTGAATGCATCGAGCAAAACGTTCATCACCTTTCATACGTTCACCACCTGTAATTCGATCAAGGCATTTAGCCAATATTGTCACCGTTGATTTTTCTTTAGAATCGTCATCCAGTCGACCAAGTACTCCAATTCAAATTTCCGATAATTCATTTTTTGAACCCGACTTCACAATTGAGAATCCGGAGGATATTCAGGGACAATTCAGAGATCCTGAACCACTAATCATTCCTCCTGAACCACAAATCACTCATCCAGAGATTGTCGAGAAAGAAACCATTAAGTCAGAATCCTCTAGTGATTCAGATTCAACAAATTCAATCATGGAAAATCTGGAACCTCTAAGTATGGAAGACCGAATGAGAGCTAAACGCACTGGCCAAGGTCACGCAATTACTCAACCATACATTAATGCGCCTAATCTCCTAAAACCAGTCATTAGGGAATACCGACGAGTCTGTCTGCCGCTTGATTTCCAGATTATTAAATTAAAGGACAAATCCTACACATGGTAACTAATCAATGCCAATTTAGTGGTGCACCGAAGGAAGATCCAAACGAACATCTTCGAACCTTTAATAGGATCTGTACTCTATTCAAAATCTGAGAAGTGGAGGATGAACAGATATATATCATGTTATTTCTCTGGACTTTAAAGGGAGAAGCCAAAGATTGGTTAGAATCGTTACCTGAAGGGGCGATTGATACATGGGACGTTTTAGTTGAAAAATTTCTTAAACAATTCTTTTCGGCATCTAAAGCCGTGAGACTTCAAGGAGAAATTGTTACTTTCATGCAAAAGCCAAATGAAACTCTATATGAGGCACAGACAAGATATGGAAAGTTATTGAGAGGTTGTCCGCAACATGGTTTAGACACTTATTAAATAGTACAAATATTCAACCAAGGATGCGACATCACTACAAGAAAAGACATCGATATAGCAGCTCGTGGTTCCATTATGAAGAAAACCGCAACTGAAGCTTACAAAATTATTGATAACACTGCTTCTCACTCACATGAGTGGCATCAAGAAAAAGACATCGTTAGATCATCTAAAGCGGCTAGAGCCGATTCTAGCCATGACTTTGATTCCATTTCCGCAAAGATAGATGATGTCGAAAGACGAATGGAAAAGATGACTAAAGATATTCACTCAATACGAATTAGTTGTGAGCAGTGTGGAGGACCACATTTGACAAAAGATTGTCTCAGTATTGAACAAACAATGGAATAGAGAGAGAATGTTTCATACATGAACCAAAGGCCTGAAAATAATTATCAGAATAATTATCAACCGCCAAGACCAATCTACAATCAAAATCAGAATTATAACCGAAATTTTCCATACAACAACTAACAAGGTCCTAGCAATCAACAAGTATCCAACAATACTTACAATCAGCAAAGACCTATTTTTCAAAATACACCACCACAAACCGATGATAAAAAGCCAAATTTAGAAGATATGATGTCGAAGCTAGTTGAATCTCAAACGCAGTTTTTCACATCTCAGAAACAAACCAATGAACAAAATGCTCAAGCATTTAGAAATCAACAAGCTTCAAACCAAAATCTGGAACAAGAAGTAAGCAACCTAGGAAGGTTGATAGGTGAAAGAAAATCGGAAAGTCTACCTAGTGATACAAATGCTAACCCCCGGAATGAAATAGCTAAAGCCATTATCACAAGAAGTGGTATTACACTTATACCACCTGAAATACCTGTAATTTCTGATGACTTTATTCCTACTACACAGCCTGAACAAGGAAAAGAAATAGAACCGGTAGTTGAAAAGGTTAATGAAGATAACACAGTTAAGGATAAACCTTATGTTAAACCATATCAACCACCACTTCCTTACCCGAGTAAAATGAGAAAAGAAAGACTTGAAGCCGAGCAATCCAAATTCTTGGATATGTTTAAACAAATAAATGTCAATCTTCCTTTCATTGATGTGATATCAGGAATGCCTAGGTATGCCAAATTCTTGAAAGATGTAATCACAAATAGAAAGAAAATGGAAGAACTCTCGGCTATTACTATGAATGCAAATTGTTCTGCAGTGTTGTTGAATAAGATACCAGAAAAATTATCAGATCCAGGAAGTTTCACAATTTCATGTTTTCTGGGTAGTCTTAGTTCAATAGAAGCATTGGCAGACTTAGGTGCTAGTATAAATTTAATGCCATATTCACTATACGCTAAACTAGACCTTGGATAATTGAAACCAACATGAATAAGCATACAACTAGCCGATCGATCAGTAAAATATCCTAGAGGGATAATGGAGAACATGCTAGTTAAAGTTGGTACTTTAGTATTTTCAGTAGATTTTGTTATTCTGGACATGGAAGAAGATTCTCGAGTTCCTCTTATATTAGGAAGACCATTCTTAAACACGGCTAAAGCAATAATAGACGTGTTTGGTAAGAAACAGACCCTAAGTATAGAGGACGAGAGTGTTACCTTTTCTGTTGATAGAGCCATGCAACAACCGCAATCTGCAGATGATACATGTTATTATATTCAAACTATAGATTCACATGCAGAATTGTTAGAAGAATTTCGAGAATTACAAGGAACAAGAGAATGTTCTTTAGGAGAAAGAACTGAACCAATTGATGATGCTGAAATGTTAGCTACACTCATGGATAATGGATATGAACCAACTACAGAAGAAATTCAAATGCTAAAAGAGGAAGACATATATCGATACAAATCATCGATAGAAGAACCACCAACATTAGAGTTAAAGCCACTTCCAAACCATTTGGAATATGCTTATTTACATGGTGAATCTGAATTACCTGTAATAATATCATCTTCTCTTACTGAAAATGAAAAATCTCAACTCATTTATGTGTTAAAAGCTCATAAACCAGCTATTGCATGGAAGATTCATGACATTAAAGGCATAAATCCTTCGTATTGCTCACATAAAATCCTTATGGAAGAAGATCATAAAACGTATGTGCAACGCCAATGAAGACTAAATCCTAATATGCAAGATGTTGTTAAGAAAGAAATAATTAAACTGCTAGATGCACGTTTAATTTATCCAATCTCTGATAGTCCATGGGTAAGCCCAGTTCAATGCGTACCTAAAAAGGGTAGCATGACTGTCATCACAAATGAAAAAAATGAGCTTATTCCTACTAGGACTGTAACAGGATAGCGTGTTTGTATTGATTATAGAAAATTAAATGACGCCACCAGAAAATATCACTTTCCTACTATTATTTTCTTGATGGTTTCTCCGGATACTTTCAAATTCCAATAGCACCCGAGGACCAAGAGAAAACCACATTCACGTGCCCTTATGGTACTTTTGCTTACAAACGCATGCCATTTGGACTTTGCAACGCCCCTGCAACCTTTCAAAGGTGTATGATGGCGATTTTTCACAACATGATAGAAGAATGCATGGAAGTTTTCATGGATGACTTTTCAGTCTTCGGTGATACTTTTGAAACATGTCTATTTAATCTTGAACGAATGCTTATTAGATGCGAACATTCAAATCTAGTTCTTAATTGGGAGAAATGCCATTTCATGGTTAAAGAAGGCATCGTTCTTGGTCATAAAATTTCAAAGGAAGGAATTGAAGTGGATAGAGCTAAAGTAAATGTAATTGCTAAACTTTCACATCCCACCAATGTTAGAGGAGTTAGGAGTTTTCTAGGGCATGCCGGTTTTTACCGACGTTTCATAAAAGATTTTTCTAAAATTGCCACTCCTATGAATAAACTCCTAGAAAAGGATGCTCCATTCATCTTTTCAGATGAATGCATCAAATCTTTTAATATTCTTAAAGAAAAACTCACGAATGCGCCGATCATGATAACTCCAAATTGGAATCTACCATTTGAACTCATGTGCGATGCAAGTGATTTTGCAATGGGAGCCGTTTTAGGACAAAGGATTGAAAAATGATTTCAACCTATTTATTACGCTAGTAAGACGTTACAAGGAGCACAAACGAATTACACAACTACTGAAAAAGAACTCCTTGCCATTGTCTTTGCTTTTGACAAATTTCGTTCATATCTCGTTCTAGCTAAAACGGTGGTCTATACCGACCATTCTGCTCTTAGATACCTATTTTCAAAACAAGATGCCAAACCAAGATTAATTCGTTGGATCTTACTCTTACAAGAGTTCGGTATTGAGATGCGAGATAAAAAGGGAGCAGAAAATCTCGCCGCTGATCATCTTTCTCGTCTTGAAAATCCTGAATTAGAAGTTCTAAATAAATCGGCCATACAAGATAACTTTCCTGATGAATATCTATTGAAGATCGATTGCAATGAAATTCCATGGTTTGCAGACTATGCAAACTACTTAGTATGTGGATTCCTTGAAAAAGGGTTGTCGTACCAAAAACGAAAGAAATTCTTTAGTGATATAAAACACTATTTCTGGGAAGATCCACATTTGTTTAAAAGTTGTCCCGATGGAATAATCCGCCAATGTGTATTCAAGGATGAAGCTAGTCAAATCTTAAACCATTGTCACACAGGGCCAACAGGAGGGCATTATGGGCCTCAACTCACAGCAAGAAAAGTTTACGACGCTGGATTCTATTGGCCTACAATTTTCAAAGACGCACACCTTCTTTGTAAATCCTGTGATGCATGTCAAAGGGCCGGAAAAATAAGTCAACGTGATGAAATGCCACAAAATGTCATTCAAGTATGTGAAGTATTTGACGTTTGGGGTATTGACTTTATGGGTCCATATCCAAAATCTCATAATAATCTATACATTCTCGTTGCCATTGATTATGTATCTAAATGGACGGAAGCACAAGCTCTCCCAACTAACGATGCACGAGTTGTAGTCAATTTTTTAAAATGTCTTTTTGCTAGGTTTGGAACACCGAAAGCTTTAATAAGTGATCGGGGTACTCATTTTTGTAATAATCAACTTGAGAAAGTTCTCAAAAGATATGGAGTAACTCATAAAATCTCAACCGCTTATCATCCACAAACAAGTGGACAAGTTGAAAATACCAACCGAGCTTTAAAACGTATTCTAGAGAAAACCGTAGGATCAAATCCGAAGGAATGGTCCATGGAATTGGAGGATGCACTCTGGGCTTTTAGAACCGCTTACAAAACTCCAATTGGAACCACACCTTTTAAACTTGTTTACGGAAAAGCATGTCACCTTCAAGTAGAAATTGAGCACAAAGCATTTTGGGTTTTGAAGACATGTAATCTTGATTTACATGAAGTCGGACGTCTACGGTTAAGTCAACTAAACGAATTAGAAGAATTGAGACATGAAGCATATGAAAATTCGTTAATCTATAAAGAAAGAACGAAGAAATGGCATGATAAAAGAATCAGAAGTTCAAAAGAATTTAAGGAAGGAGATAGAGTTCTTCTTTTCAATTAACGATTCAAGCTATTTCCTGGAAAGTTGAAATCAAGATGGTCTGGACCATTTATAGTCAAAAGAGTTTTCCCATATGGAAACATATAGAGTTAATAAATTCAAATGGGATTGAATTTAAAGTTAATAGTCACAGAGTTAAACATTACATACATGGTCCAATGGAAGTTGACAATGAAGTCAATCATAATTTCACAACCCAAGAAAACCCTCAGAATGAAAACATAAATATGTTATCAACAACATATGAAAAACCAAAATTGGAAGACGGGGAAGCTTCAAATTGGAGTGATGAAGAAGAATTCCTATACAAACCTCCCATTCCAAGAAACGAAGAAAAATGTGAACAAAAAGTTCAAGTAGAAGTGAAAGAACCAAGAAAATATCACTTGGAAAAGGTTAACAAACCAACGCTACTTACTAAAGTAGGAGACCCAGGTGAATTTATCATTTCTTGCTTGCTTAACGATGGTGCTATGTATAATGGACTCGCAGATTTAGGAGCAAGTGCAAATGTTATGCCTCTTTCCTTATACAAAAGATTAGGTGTGGGTAAATTAAGACCAATCAGAATAGGTGTTCAATTATTTGATCAAACCATTAAACACCCGGTTGGAATAGCAAAAATTACTTGTTAAAGTGGGAAGTTTGACCTTTGTTGGAGATATTCATAGTTATTAATATGGAGGAAGACCTTGATATTCCTCTAATTTTAGGTCGCCCATTTTTAGCAACCACCGAGGCATTCATTGATGTAAGCGAAGGTAGAATGACACTAAGGGATGATGACAAATCGGTCACCTTTGTGAACCGAAAGTTTAGATCTCCAACAACCAAAATTGTTGAACCAATAAAAATGCCTAAGTGTGGGGAAGATGAAGCAACAACCAATGATGACCTAATAACAAAGAACCCCGTTGTTGATACTAAATTAGATGAACCCATTTTTAACAGTTCAACGAAGAAACTTTATAAACGGATTCAAGATGCTAGGATTAAGGGGAACTTTAAGTTATGTAACCGATTAGTATCCAATTTATCGCCTAAAGAAAAGGCAATGTTAGTTGAATTTGTGAAAGTTATAGAGAAAATCAACAATTGGCTTGAAGCAAAAGTCAGAGATATACAAGTTGATAGTCCAATTAAAAACGAAGTTAATCACAATTTCGACACCACATCTAACTAAGTGTGGGGAGAATCAAGTCTTTTTAAGGAAAATATATATTTCTGTTAGAGATAGATATTCTGTTTTCGTGTAATTCTCGAGAATGGAATCCGAATTGTCTTTCCCTAGCAGACTCTAAAGAACTAGTCTTCTCCCTCCATTCTGATTTTTTTTTTTTAGATTTACGAGATGAAGAATTCCTTTGATCTGAACCATGGTCTACTACTACATGCTATGATTACTAAACATAATAATAACATCTTTCCGAGTGAACTGGTATCATTCATAAGAGGAAAAATGGACGAAGTAAGGAGAGAACTCAGGAAAGATCATCATAAGACACATTTTGGTAAAGGAAAATCAAAATCCGCAACAAAAAGAAGAGCACGACACCTTGAAAGATGTCATAAATGCGGAAAATGGTCACACGAAGGTAAATGTTCAAACAATCAAACATATTCAAATACCGAATTTATTACTCTATGCAGAGAAGGACCATTCATATGTTTAGAAGAAAAGTTATTAAAGAATCGAGGTTACGCTTATGTAGCTATGGAAAACCAAATCACACGACTCTCTTATGAGTCAGCTAAAGCAGGTCTCTGAGAATTCCATCTCACAGGTAAGTATGTACAGTTTTTATTTTTGTTTTTATTGCTTTTAACCTTTTGATAATAAACGTTGAATCGTTATAAAGTATTAAATTGATATTCAATAAAATTAGGTATGCGAAACCGAAATTATTGATATCATATAAAAATTTATTACATCACTGCGAAATTTACCGTTTATTCTTAAGGTATAAATATCTTTAATTAATCAACTCAAAATATTTCAAAAATTCGTCAGTAGTAAAACAAGGTTATGGAATCGAAATTACTTTACCGAAAAGAGGGGCGTATATTTTTTTTAATATTTGATTGATTAAAGTGGGATAAAAAAACCAAAAAGATTTTTAATTTTAATTTTTACCTTGTTTTTAAAATTAATATATAAATATCAAATTATTAATGTAAATTTTTAAAATCAATATATTTAAGTTTTTAAATATTTTAAAAAGTAATATTTTTAATATAAGTTTGTAAAATTAATGTATAAAAATATTAATAATATTTATATGAATTTTTAATTTTATGCATTTTAAATTTAAGTTTGGTGTGAATTTAAAAACAAAATTTTACTTTATTTCATTGAGTTAAAAATATGATTTCTAAAATTCGTCGTGAGCTGAAGACTAGGTCGTTGAACCGAAATTGCTTTACCCGAGGGCGGGACGAGAACATTTATTATCATTATTTTTAATCTTATTGAATTAAAGTATGCCAAAAACATTAAAAAACCCAAAAATCTTTGCTTTTAAAACGACGCTTAAAAAGTAACAAATTTTAAAACTTTGTTGAGAGACGGACTAGGACAACAATCCGAAACGCCCTCATTCTTAAAAAGAAACAAATTTCTTAAATTTTTTAATTTATGTTTTATTAGTTAAAGGTTTTTATATATATAAAAAAAAGATCAGACCCCATGCAATCGCATGGGGTTTCCTCTTCAAATCCATGCGGTCGCATGGAGGCAAAATGTTGGCCAGGATCATAAAGTCAGTCGAGCTGTTCTGTACTCACACAACTACACACACATACACGAAAAACACAGCAAAACACCCTCTAAAATCATCATTTTTCATCAAATTCAACCAAATTTCGTTCTACAATTAGCTCTAATCATATTTTTCTTCAGATGGGGAGACAAGAAGGTAAAGATTTCACCCCTAAACTCTCTAAAATTTTCAGTTTTAGTGTTCTTGAGCTAATTTTTACCTAATTTAATTTTGTTAATTTCTAGTGTAATTAGAGTTAAATTGTTAGTATATTATGCATGTATAACCTAGATTGATGCTATTTAACATGATTTGAAGCCAAAAACTTCAAAAAATTTAGAAATCTAGGGTTTGTGTTCTTGAGCAATTTGGGGCTTTTTGATATAAACAGGTTATGGCTGATTTTTGTTTTGAATTATTGCTAAATTAAGTAGTGTAACATGTTTAGGTAGCTAAATGATCCAAACATTGATCCTAAACATGATTTTTGAGAATTAAAGTGGACTTTTTAAGTCTAAAATTCATGAACTTGATTAAATTTGTAAATGCCATTTGAAACTTGTTCAATTGCTAATAATGATTATTTTGACATGTTATTTGAATAGAATGCTTATGAACTTTGTAAACATTTTCATATATGCTTATTTGAAAAAGTGTAGAATTGATAAAAATATGAAAATGAGTATGAGTTTAATATGGATTAAACATGTTATTGTAATTGTTTCAAGTTGTTATTTTGCTAACACTAATGCATATTTGGATCCACAAATTTTGTGTTTAATGTGTTTTGCAGAAATATACCGAATCTGACGGTGGATCATCATCCAAACAACCTGAAAACGAACCTGAACCAGAAATGCAATATGAACAGGAACAACAACAGGAACAACAACAGGAACAAAAATATCATAATGATCAACACATACCGTATTATGATTCGCAACAAGAATATGTTAATGCCTAAGTACAATTTCCGATTCATCCGATAATAGAACACCCAACGATTCATGAAGAACAGTTGCATCCCAATTTTAGATTTGATCGAAGTTGGAGAGATTACCCGACGTATCAAAGTAACAAATTTAAACTGGTAACGAAAAATGTAGAAGTACCGAGGGTAATTGATTGGGAGCCTTTGGACAGGGTCCAACTAGTTAACTCGGTTAGGTAGCATCTGATCCAAAGGTATGGGAACTCTTCTTTTCCTGATTGGGAACGTTTATTCACCATTCGTAGGCCTGTATATAAAGAGTGGTGTGTTGAGCTTATGAGTACTATATCACTTGATACGGATGTAGTTAGGTTAGACGATAGGAATTTTCTTAGATTTTTACTTGGCCGTAGGATGTATAGGATGTCCATGCTGGACATGGCCAGGGCTTTATAGATTTACACTCCTAGTGAATTACTACTACCTGATTGTACAAATTTGATTTATCATGGTGAAAGGGTAGATAGGAATTTTGACGCGGACGCCGTCTGGAGGCGTATGTCAAATTATAATGTTTTTACGCTGGGAGGAAGACACTCCTATTTAGATATTAACAAAGCAAAGCTGCGTATTATACATAGATTTTTAGCTAATTCGATTACACAAAGAGGTAAAAACAAGGAGAAGATGACCTTACACGATTTATTTTATCTTAAGTGTATTCGAAACACTAGAAGCTTTGTTAATATCCCCTACTGTGTTGGTTTTTATCTGTGGTTTTTATCTGTCCAAAATGGTGACAGGAATACAGGAAGGGGGAATAATAGGAGGAGGTATTTTTGTTACTCTCATTGGAGAGTATTTGGGTGTAGATAGGGATCAAGGGGGTCCACTGATGGTGTGTAGGGAACAGGTTGAAACTTTAGGATTGCGGGTCTATCAGGGTGCAAAGGTATTAAAGAGCAGACGCAATCAGGCAGTACCATATGAGGGCCGTCATCCACAGGTAGAGAGAGGTTCAGATGAGGAAATGGATGACATTAGGGATGTCATTAGAGGGGCTATTACTGACGTTTACCAGCGTATAGATGAGGTAGAAATGACAAACAAGGCTAGACATAGTCAGTTCGAGCAGTGGCACGCCGAGAATGTGTACGAGCATTCCAGGCAATGACAGCATGATAGATGGCACTATCATCAGCATCAGATCATGAGCCAGCTATCACCTCAGGTACCAAATAACTACGTACCAACTCGACCTGCTTACTATCCGCCACACCAACCCGATATGCGACCACCAGTTACTCTCTACGACCCCAACCAGGCCTATCAGTACACCTATAACCAACCATGGAATCCGACCGACGACATGAACTGAAACCCCTATCCAGATTGATACAGTTCCCGTTGGTATTTTTATCTTTTACTATTTTTATTTACTTATGTTTAAAACATATAATATTGTGATACTTTTAATGTAATGTTAATATTTTTATTATTGTGTACTAATATTTCATTTTTGTAATTTGAAAGTGGGATATTAAGTCTCATTTCAAATTACCGTGCATGTTTGTATTTGTATTGTATGTATTTTATTTCATGTACACAACAGGGTAAAACAGCGCATTTTCAAAGCCTGGCATTAGGTTCAGCAAAAGCAACTAATTTTGACGACAAAATGAAAAACAAATGTGATGTAACAATAAGACAGAATGAACAAATGATGTGCACAATTTATCATTCAACAAACAAACGCCAATATGTTTGGAAACTTTGGTAAAATTTAATCATTTTTCTACGCTAATCACCCTCAATAATTTAAATTGTTACTGATTTCTTGCAAATGAGGGCATTGCAAGATCTTAAGTGTGGGAAGGGGTTAAATTCTTTCGGATTTTTAAATTTTTTGACTTATACACTTGGTTAACATTAAAAATACTAGTAACGCAGTAGTTGTATTAGAATCTGGTGCTCTCTGATAATAAAGAACAGCCCTAGTCTCATATACTGACTACCCATTTCTAGTAAAAATTTTCAAAATTTTCAATTAAATGAACTCAAAATCATGTTTATACAAATTTATGAACGATAAAACTAGGTGTTAACACCGAAATTATTGTTACCTCGGAAAGGACATAAATTGAGAAACAACCTAAAATGTTAGAATTCATTTAAAATGGAATAGTGGAAAATAAAAAGGCAAAGAAAGGAAAATAAAAGCCAAGTGTGGGAAAAATTTACCAAGTTATTTAGAACATATGACACATATTTTTGTACAAATAATTGATGATACTTTTGTTTTGGACGATATTTATCAGTTTTACCCAGATTATTGTAATATAAAAGGAAGTAAAGTCTTCCGAGAGAAAAAGAAACGCGCTTCTTAATTTAGGTCAGGAAGTTGTCATCCAGACCAGTTGTAGAGTCTACGAAAAAACTTGAAAAGTTTTCTCGAAAATCAGCTGGAAATCCACGGACCTCAGCATTAAACAGGGTCGCCAAGTGGTCAGACTTATCCTAACCATGAGAGGATCTGTCTCATACAATGGGGGGCACCGTGCAAATTAGCTTATAAGACTAATGAATCAGATCCCCAGAAAGGATAATCTCCTTAAAGATCAAAAATTAGCTTTTAAGACTGATATTACTCAATCCTTGGGATTGACCTTAAAGATTGAGAATTACAAACTCATGGAATTCGATGATATCTAAACTTGAGCTTGAACGAGAAAATATTTTGATCAAAATTACAAACCGATTTGTTTTCTGAAAACCCATTTTTAATGCGTTCATTACCATTGAGCGTAAAATCCTAGGAATTCACTTGGAATTCATTAGGTCACCTGAACCAAATCGGGTGTCAACCGTAAGAACGGTGGTTGCATAGCATGGTCGAAGACAGGATCTTGTGCTAGACCGAAAAACTATAGGATGATCTTTACTATTGCTCCTACAAAGGATAGTAATTGCATCCGACACGATATAGACCATAATCAAAAGCATGTCACGGGAAATTGCCTCAACAGTTGCTTGTTCAACACTTTCCTTTACAACCGGACGGTTACCAAAAGGTAATATACGGAGAAGAAATCTCTTGCGATCGCATGAGCCAAAAATTTGGGTCAGGTCCTATAAATTTCGCGTGTTTTGGCCGAATTTCACACATCTTTTTCTATCCACTCTCTCTCACGATATATATATATATACATATATATATATATATACACACACACACATATATATATATATATATATATATATATATATATATATATATATATATATATATATATATATATATATATATATATATATATATATATATATATATATATATATATATATATAGATATATATATATATATATAATTTATAATTTATAATTTTAATTTTAATTAAAGATTAATAATAATAAGGTTATGTTAGCGAATATTGTAAGTGTGTAAGTCGAAATTCTGTCCATGTAACGCTACGCTATTATTAATCATTGTAAGTTATGTTCAACCTTTTTAAATTAATGTCTCGTAGCTAAGTTATTATTATGCTTATTTAAATAGAAGTAATCATGATGTTGGGCTAAATATTAAAGACGGGGTAATTGGGCTTTGGACCATAATTGGGGTTTGGATAAAAGAACGACACTTATGAAAATTAGACTATGGGCTATTAATGGGCTTTATATTAACTAAATGATACCTCGTTAATTTAATATATAGACTTATAATTTGACGTATTTATATATAACCACATACGCTTGACTGGGTACGGTTGGCGGGATATCTATAAATACCAATAATTATTCATTTGACCGGACACGAGGATGGATTAGTAATCAATAGACTTGTTGAAACAGGGGTGAATTACATACAAGGGTAATTGGTGTAATTGTTAACAAAGTAATAAAACCTTGGATTACACGCAGTCGATAACCTGGTGTATTCATTAAACAAAGTATTAAGACCTTGTTACAGTTCGAATCCCCAATTAGTTGGAATATTTGACTTCGGGTATAAGGATAATTTGACGAAGACTCTCGCACTTTATATTTATGACTGATGAACTATTATGGACAAAACCGTATGGACATATCTAATAATCTAGGACAAAGGACAATTAACCCATGGTAATAAATTAAAATCAACACGTCGAACATCATGATTACGGAAGTTTAAATAAGCATAATTCCTTTATTTCATATTTTATCGCACTTTTATTTACTATCATTTTATTTATTGCACTTTTAATTATCATACTTTTTAATTATCGCAATTTTATTTATCGCACTTTAATTTATCTCACTTTAATTATTGTCATTTACTTTCCGCTTTAAATTAAGTCATTTGTATTTTTTTAATATTTTACATTAGGTTTTAACTGCGACTTAAGTTTTTATAAAATCGACAAACCGGTCATTAAACGGTAAAAATCCCCTTTTATAATAATAATACTACTTATATATATATATATATATATATATATATATATATATATATATATATATATTTATACAAATATAGTTTTTAAAAAAGTATAGCGTTAAACTTGGCTAGTTCCCTGTGGACGAATCGGACTTACTAAAAACTACACTACTGTACGATTAGGTACACTGCCTATATGTGTTGTAGCAAGGTTTAAGTATATCCACTCTATAAATAAATAAATAACTTGTGTAAAATTGTATCATATTTCGTCATATTTCGTAGTAAATATATAACTATTTCGTATACACTACTGCACACATCAGGCGTATTATTCCATCGGGACAAATTTTAAACAAATGTGGATCTTCCCAAAAATAGTGTTTTATATCACTAAAGAATTTCTTTCGTTTTTGGTACGACAACCCTTTTTCAAGGAATCCACATACTAAGTAGTTTGCATAGTCTGCAAACCATGGAATTTCATTATAATCGATCTTCAAAAGATATTCATAAGAAAAGTTGTCTTGTATAGCCGATTCATTTAGAACTTCTAATTCAGGATTTTCAAGACGAGAAAGATGATCAGCGGCGAGATTTTCTGCTCCCTTTTTATCTCGGATTTCAATATCGAACTCTTGTAAGAGTAAGATCTAATGAATTAATCGTGGTTTGGCATCTTATTTCGAAAATAAGTATCTAAGAGCAGAATGATCAGTATAGATCACCGTTTTAGCTAGAACGGGATATGAACGAAATTTGTCAAAAGCAAAGACAATAGCAATGAGTTCTTTTTCAGTAGTTGTGTAATTCGTTTGTGCTCCTTATAACGTCTTACTAGCGTAATAAATAGGTTGAAATCGTTTTTCAATCCTTTGTCCTAAAACGGCTCCCATTGCAAAATCACTTGCATCGCATATGAGTTCAAATGGTAGATTCCAATTTGGAGTTATCATGATCGGCACATTAGTGAGTTTTTCTTTAAGAATATTAAAAGATTTAATACATTCATCCGAAAAGATGAATGGAGCATCCTTTTCTAGGAGTTTATTCATAGGAGTGGCAAATTTAGAAAAGTCTTTTATGAATCGTCGGTAAAAACCGGCATGCCCTAGAAAACTCCTAACTCCTCTAACATTGGTGGGATGTGGAAGTTTAGCAATTACATCTACTTTAGCTCTATCCACTTCAATTCCTTCCTTTGAAATTTTATGACCAAGAACGATGCCTTCTCTAACATGAAATGGCATTTCTCCCAATTAAGAACTAGATTTGATTGCTTGCATCTAATAAGCATTCGTTCAAGATTAATTAGACATGTTTTAAAAGTATCACCGAAGACTGAAAAGTAATCCATGAAAAGTTCCATGCATTCTTCTATCATGTCGTGAAAAATCGCCATCATGCACCTTTGAAAGGTTGCAGGGGTGTTGCAAAGTCCAAATGGCATGCGTTTGTAAGCAAAAGTACCATAAGGGCACTTGAATGTGGTTTTCTCTTGGTCCTAGGGTGCGATTGGAATTTGAAAGTATCCGAAAAAACCGTCAAGAAAATAATAGTAACTATTCCCGGCTAATCTTTCCAATATTTGATCAATGAAAGGTAAGGGAAAGTGATCCTTTCTGGTGGCGTCTTTTAATTTTTTATAATCAATACAAACACGCCATCCTGTTACAGTCCTAGTAGGAATAAGCTCATTTTTTCATTTGTGATGACAGTCATGCCACCCTTCTTAGGTACTCATTGAACTGGGCTTACCCATGGACTATCAGAGATTGGATAAATTAAACATGCATCTAGCAGTTTAATAATTTCTTTCTTAACAACATCTTGCATATTAGGATTTAGTCTTCGTTAGCATTGCACATATGTTTTATGACCTTCTTCCATAAGGATTTTCTGTGTGCAATACGAAGGACTTATTCCTTTAATGTCATGAATCTTCCATGCAATAGCTGGTTTATGAGCTTTTAGCACAGAAATGAGTTGAGATTTTTCATTTTCAGTAAGAGAAGATGATATTATTACAGGTAACTCAGATTCACCAAGTAAATAAGCGTATTCCAAATGGTTTGGAAGTGGCTTTAACTCTAATGTCGGTGGTTTTTCTATCGATGATTTGTATCGATATCTGTTTTCCTCTTTTAGCATTTAAATTTCTTCTGTTGTTAGTTCGTATTCATTATCCATGAGTGCAGCTAACATTTCAGCTTCATCAATTGGTTCAGTTCCTTCTCCTAAAGAACATTCTCCTGTTCCTTGTAATTCTGGAAATTCTTGTAACAATTATGCATGTGAATCTATAGTTTGAATGTAATAACATGTATCATTTGCAGATTGCGGTTGTTGCATTGCTCTATCAATAGAAAAGGTAACACTCTCGTCCTCTATACTTAGGGTCAGTTTCTTACCGAACACGTCTATTATTGCTTTAGCCGTGTTTAAGAATAGTCTTCCTAGTATGAGAGGAACTCGAGAATCTTCTTCCATGTCTAGAATAACAAAATCTACTAGAAATACTAAAGTACCAACTTTAACTAGCATGTTCTCCATTATCCCTCTAGGATATATTACTGATCGATCTGCTAGTTGTATACTTATTCGTGTTGGTTTCAATTCTCCAAGGTCTAGTTTAGCGTATAGTGAATACGGTATTAAATTTATACTAGCACCTAAATCTGCCAATGCTTCTGTTGAACTTAGACTACCCAGAAAACATGGAATTGTGAAACTTCCTAGATCTGAGAGTTTTTCTGGTAGCTTATTCAACAGTACTGCAGAACAATTAGCAATCATTGTAACAGCCGAAATTTCTTCCATTTTCTTTCTATTTGTGATTAGATCTTTCAAGAATTTGGCATATCTTGGTATTCCTGAAATCACATCAATGAAAGGAAGATTGACATTTATTTGTTTAAACATATCCAAGAATTTGGATTGCTCGGCTTCAAGTCTTTCTTTTATCATTTTACTCGAGTAAGGAAGTGGTGGTTGGTATGTGATGTCGTAGCGTGGGGTTACGAAATATACTATATTTTTAATACGGAATGCTACAAATTATGACAAGTTTTAATTATTTATTTATCGAGTGGGATATACCAAAACCTTGCTACAACACAATAGGCAGTGTACCTAGTCGCGGAGTAGTATAGTTTTTAGTAAGTCCGGTTCGTTCCACAGGGAGACGGGCTTATGAAACACTTATTTTTATATAATTATATTTGTACAAAAATATATAAATATATATATAATAATATATAAAAGTGGGGGTTTTACCGTTTAATGACCGGTTTGTTGATTTTAAGATTTTAGTCGCAGTTAAAACCTAATGTAAAATATAAAATAAATACAAGACTTAAATTAAAGCGTAAAGTAAATAACGATAATGAAATTGCGAATAATAAAAATGCGATAAAATAAAATTGCGATAATTAAAAAGTACGATAATTAAAAGTGCGATTAAATAACAATAAATAAAAATGCGATAATTAGAAGTGCAATTAAATATAAAATAAAGGAAATTAAATATGAAATAAAAGAATTATGCTTATTTAAACTTCCGTAATCATGATGTTTGACGTGTTGATTTTAGTTTTATGCCCATGGGTTAATTGTCCTTTGTCCTGGATTATTTAATATGTCCGTCTGGTTTTCGTCCATAACAGTCCATCAGTCATAAATATAAAGTGCAAGTGTCCTCGTCAAATTATTATTATACCCGAAGTTAAATATTCCAACTAATTGGGGATTCGAATTGTAACAAGGTTTTAATACTTTGTTTAATGAATACACCAGGTTATCGACTGCGTGTAAACCAAGGTTTTACTACTTTGTTAACAATTACACCAATTACCCTTGAATGTAATTTCACCCCTGTTTTAATTATTCTAGTGGCTATTAATCCATTCCCGTGTCCGGTTAAATGAACGATTATTCGTACATATAAATACCCCGCCCATCGTGTCCGATCGAGTGTATATGGTAATTTATAGGGACGCCCAATTGTAAATCTTTATATTAACATTAACAAACTTTCATTTAGTTAAACAAATATAAAGCCCATTAATAGCCCATAGTCTAATTTCCACAAGTGTCGTTCTTTTGTCCAAACCCCAATTAAGGTACAAAGCCCAATAACCCCGTCTTTAATATTTAGTCCAACATCATGATTACTTTGGCTCAAATAAGCATAATAATAACTTAAGTACGAGACATTAATTTAAAAAGAAGAACATAGCTTACATTGATTATTTATCGCGTAGTGTTACACGGACAGAGCTCCGACTTGAAAACCCGTAAAATAACCTTTACATAACCCGAACTAATCTAATATAAAACTACACTATACTATATATATTATATATATTTATTTATTACAGAGTATTATTATTATTATGTGTGTGGTGTGTTAAAAACGAGTAGAAAACTGGCCTTTTATAGAACCTGAGCTGAATCTGATCCTCATGCGACTCGCATGGGAAATAGGCATAAATCCATGCGAGTCGCATGGCTATGCTGGACAGCTCACATACGTTTGTCACATAGCTTTGCCGACATAATATAAAATAAATATAAATATATAAATAATTAATATAATTATTTATATATTATATTTTATTCTTGTGCATAGTAGACTAGATATTTTTGGTCCGTTGCGTCGGGCGTTTCTTCTTGGCTCGGGTCCCGGTTCCAGATTTTCGGACGTCTTCGCGTATTATTTTATATCGTGTACTTTGCGTTCCGCAACTTGTACTCTTGTCATTTTTAGACGTCCTTCATAAATATTTTGAACCTTTTTGATTGAATCTTGTACATTTGAGCATTTTGGACCTTTTTGTCTTCAAATCTTCGTTTACGCCTTTTGTCTTCGCACTTATTAAATATAAACGAATATTACTTGAATATGGAACAATTACAACTAAAATCTTGTCTTTCTTGGGGGATAATGCTATGAAATATATGTTCCTTTTTAACCTTATCAATATCCCCACACTTGAGCGTTGCTTGTCCTCAAGCAATACAGTCTTGAAATAGGATAATACAAATCACTTCTTTATTCTTCACACTTTATACATCAGTGATTTTGATAGAGCGGTATAAACAATGATAGTAACGATGTGGTTAAAGGTGGGTGTATCTTTTATAGTTGCCTCGGGTTTAGGTCAACGACACTGGCAATCAAATAGCCGATTTACTTTCGGTTTCCAAAGCAAAGTGCACATTTGAAAGGCGGTTTACAGTCCCACATGACTTATAAAAATGTAGATCCTTAAGGAAATTGGATCTTTATGAAAACATTTGATCTTTTGAAAATTCAAGGTAGATTTTATCCTAGACAAGTTTTCTGATTTAATCCATTCTTTGGTGTTGCAAAATATATTTGTGGATCAATATTTTGGCTTAAAACTTTTAGGTTCGTGTAATCCACTGCTATCCTGGTATCGGAAAGCACACATCCAGTTTACTTGTTCCGTATATTACCTTTCGGTAAACTACCATCCGGTTGTAAAGGAAAGCGATGAACAAGAAACTGTTAAGGCAATGTCCCGTGACATGCATTTGTTCATGGTCTAATTACGTGTCGGATGCTAGTACTATCCTTGGTAGGAGCAATAGTAAAGATCATCCTATGATTTTTCGGTCTGGCACAAGGTCCTGTCTCCGACCATGCTATGCAACCACCGTTCTTACGGTTGACACCCGATTTGGTTCAGGTGACCTAATGAATTCCAGGTGAATTCCTAGGATTTAACGTTCAATGGTAATGAACGCATTGAAAATGGATTTTCAGAAAACAAATCGGTTTGTATTTTTGATCAAAATATTTTCTCGTTCAAGCTCGAGTTTAGATATCATTGAATTCCATGAGTTTGAATTCTCAATCTTTAAGGTCAGTCTCAAGGATTGAGTAATATCAGTCTTAAAAGCTGATTTTTAATCTTTAAGGAGATTATCCTTTCTGGGGATCTGATTCATTAGTCTTATCAAGCTAATTTGCACGGTGCCCCCCCATTGTACGAGATAAATCCTTCTCATGGTTAGGATAAATCTGACCACTTGGCGACCCTGTTTGATGCTGAGGTCCGTGGATTTCCAGCCGATTTTAGTGATGACTTTTCTAGATTTTTCGTCAACCTACAGCTGGTCTGGACGACAACTTCATGACCTAAATCAAGAAGCGCGTGTCTTTTTCGGAAGACTTTACTTCCTTCTAATGATGGAATTGATTCATCGTGTAGATCCATCTTTCTTTCAAAAGTATCACAATAAACCGGGTAAAACTATTAATTTAGTTCAAAACAAAAGCACCTGCAATAACTTTACAGAAACATGTGATAGATAATTTTTAATTGAATAACTTGGTACATTCTCCCCACACTTAGTTTATTTCTTTGCCTTTTTATTCTCTTCTATTCCATTCTTAAATGAATTCAAGCGTTTTGGGTTGTTTCTCAATTTATGTCCTTTTTAAGGTAACGATAATTTCGGTATTAACACCTAGTTTTCATCGTTCATAAATATGTATAAACATGATTTTAAATTCATTTAGTTGAAATTTTTTTTCAAATTTTCACAAAATTTGGCAAATAAACCAAGTGTAAACCCGAGAGAATTTATAACCCTTCCCCACACTTGAGATCATGCAATGCCCTCATTTGCATGAAATCAGACTCTAATTATAAATTCATGAGGGTGATTAGTGTAGAAAAGTGATTAAGAATACCTAGTTTGTACTTACAAAGCTCGACGAATGATAGATGGCGCGCCTCATCGTTCATTCCTTCTTGTATTATCACACATGTTTTTTTTTTTTCAAAAATGGTTGCTTTTCTGAACTGTTTGCTAATCTTTGAAAATGCATCTTTTACCCTAATTTATTATGCATGTTTATTAACGAGTTATGCACTAATCCGAACCCCTAATTGAACGTTAAGTGGGGTTAGACTTCCCCACACTTAGCTGACGACATGTGAAATCGGTGGAATAAGTTCCACGAATTAAAATAGTGAGCCAGTTATTTGCATCTCGGGTGGTGTATAATATATCAATGGGTTTAAAGTTTAGACTCACCCGATCGTCACTACTTAATTCTTTTTTAAGTGTAGCTTTTAGTAAATGGATATGTCTCTTTTCTGGTTCTTGGTCAAATGGATCGATATACACCGACATACTTATATCTATAGGGTGGTCAATTCCAAAAGTGTCCTTCCGTTTATTCTCGGGATTAAAGTTTTCACCTCTATTACCCAATTGGGTGAAATCCGAGGTGTCATTATCTATTACAGCTCGTAGTTCATCTTCAGTAGATGACTCGTCTATTGAGAATATTGGGTTGGAAAGTTGTGGGATGGTAAAGTTCGGTTTGGCCTCGGGGGTAAAATTTTCAACGTTATCGTTTTCCCAAGAGTACCAATTTGTTACCCTTTCTTCTTCTTCATCCTCCATTGATGGATTGATTATTTCGTCGGTAGAGGCTAATGTGTCGATATGTTGTGAATTTGGTAAGACTGAATAAAAAGTATCATCGGGATAGTTGGTGATTTCGGAGCTCCCGAATTCATCAAAATTCGATGATTTGAGATTTTCTTGCACACGACTCCTCAGATCAACAGGTGTGTAATCTGATAGAGTTTCAGCTTGCCGGTTTACAAACTCTCTCATTTGTTCCTTTTGAGCATCAAGTTCTTCGAGTTTGATTTTCATATTGTCTAAAGAATTTTCGGACACGTAATTTTCCTCGTCTTCTGGTTGTTGAGTTTGGATATATTCTTGGGAATAATCCCAGTTTGAATTGCGTTCTTCATAATCGTTCCATTCAGGTTCTGTGGGTACGTAATTTTCCATAGGAACGTAATAATAACATTCCCATGTTGAGTGATAATCTCCACAGATTTCACAACCAGTTATTGTTTCGTCATTTGTGATCCAAGATTGACTGAACGAATTGTCATCAACACTCGGTTGAGAGTATTGATTTAATTGATTTTGGAGTTCAAAAAGAGTTTCCAAGGCCTTGTTTTCAAAATTTTCCATTTTATTGCGACGGCCAAATTTTAGCTACATTCACAAATGATCCTATTAGTTATAAAAATAGAAAAACTTATATAAGTTGTCCAATTAATAGACTTTTCTGATTTTTGCCCACGTTTCGAATAGCCAAAAGATGCAGCAGGTAGCCAGGACCCTTTAAATCGGAAGCCCACAACTAGCCACTAACAAATCCAACTATTACTACGAACCAGAAAAATGTCAACGTCCATTAACTTAACCGCTTAAATAATTTTTCTTTCCGTTTTGAGAATTAGATAAGAAGTAGAGAAAATTTCCAAGTCCTAGAAAACTAAAGCGTCGAGAAATAAGAAAGAAATAGATTGCGCGTCGAAAAGTGTCGAAAAAATAAAAAGGTAGAAAAATAGGCGTCGAAAAATAAAAATAAGAAAATAAAACGTCGGAACTTAAAAGTCTAAAAACTAAATCTAAAAAGTTGTGCCTAAAGGTATTAAGGCTTAGAAGCAATTCTATAGGAAATCCGCAATTACTTAAAGGCACTAAAATCTATTTAAAACTAAAGCGAAAAACGGCGTCGCAAAATTCTAAAGCACCTAAATCTTAGTCTAAGGAATAAGCACTTAAGGGATTTTACGGCAATGCCTAAAAATTCTAGAAATAAAAATGAAACTACGGCAAAAACTAGACTTAAAACTAAGCACGAATGATAAAAATACAAAAATTACGCTAAAAATAAATAAAAGATACAAAATATAAAGGAAAATAAAAAGTTGATAAAATTATATATTTTTATAAAAATATTATTTTTATATTTATATTATAAAAGTATTAATTTTAAATAAAATAAAACTAATTATAAGTAATAATAACTAATTAAAAACTGAAATATAATAATAATAAATAGATTAGGGTTTATAATAATAATAATAATAAAATCCGTAATAAATACGAAATTAGGGTAGAATGGTGGCCTGTCAGAAGACCTCATGCGACTCGCATGGGGTTCAGTTGAAATATCATGCGACTCGCATGGTGTTCGGATCCAGGCCAAAAGTTGGGCTGCTACAGTACCTTGGCCCGATTACTTATTATTATTTTTTTTTTTCTGTTTTTCTATTTTTTAATTTTTCTGTTTTAAAATTTAATATAAAATATTTATATAGTTTAAATAAAAACTTATATTTTTATAAAACTAAAAATAGAAATATTTGATAATTTTGTAAATAAAAATCTTAAAAATATATATAAGTATATTTTTTTTTCGGTTTTAAATTTTTTTTTTTTTTTTTTTTTAGATTTTATATTGTTTTTTCTAAAAATGTAAATAAATATTTCGCCGACTCCCCGGCAGCGGCGCCAAAAACTTGATGTCGTAGCGTGGGGTTACGAAATATACTATATTTTTAATACGGAATGCTACAAATTATGACAAGTTTTAATTATTTATTTATCGAGTGGGATATACCAAAACCTTGCTACAACACAATAGGCAGTGTACCTAGTCGCGGAGTAGTATAGTTTTTAGTAAGTCCGGTTCGTTCCACAGGGAGACGGGCTTATGAAACACTTATTTTTATATAATTATATTTGTACAAAAATATATAAATATATATATAATAATATATAAAAGTGGGGGTTTTACCGTTTAATGACCGGTTTGTTGATTTTAAGATTTTAGTCGCAGTTAAAACCTAATGTAAAATATAAAATAAATACAAGACTTAAATTAAAGCGTAAAGTAAATAACGATAATGAAATTGCGAATAATAAAAATGCGATAAAATAAAATTGCGATAATTAAAAAGTACGATAATTAAAAGTGCGATTAAATAACAATAAATAAAAATGCGATAATTAGAAGTGCAATTAAATATAAAATAAAGGAAATTAAATATGAAATAAAAGAATTATGCTTATTTAAACTTCCGTAATCATGATGTTTGACGTGTTGATTTTAGTTTTATGCCCATGGGTTAATTGTCCTTTGTCCTGGATTATTTAATATGTCCGTCTGGTTTTCGTCCATAACAGTCCATCAGTCATAAATATAAAGTGCAAGTGTCCTCGTCAAATTATTATTATACCCGAAGTTAAATATTCCAACTAATTGGGGATTCGAATTGTAACAAGGTTTTAATACTTTGTTTAATGAATACACCAGGTTATCGACTGCGTGTAAACCAAGGTTTTACTACTTTGTTAACAATTACACCAATTACCCTTGAATGTAATTTCACCCCTGTTTTAATTATTCTAGTGGCTATTAATCCATTCCCGTGTCCGGTTAAATGAACGATTATTCGTACATATAAATACCCCGCCCATCGTGTCCGATCGAGTGTATATGGTAATTTATAGGGACGCCCAATTGTAAATCTTTATATTAACATTAACAAACTTTCATTTAGTTAAACAAATATAAAGCCCATTAATAGCCCATAGTCTAATTTCCACAAGTGTCGTTCTTTTGTCCAAACCCCAATTAAGGTACAAAGCCCAATAACCCCGTCTTTAATATTTAGTCCAACATCATGATTACTTTGGCTCAAATAAGCATAATAATAACTTAAGTACGAGACATTAATTTAAAAAGAAGAACATAGCTTACATTGATTATTTATCGCGTAGTGTTACACGGACAGAGCTCCGACTTGAAAACCCGTAAAATAACCTTTACATAACCCGAACTAATCTAATATAAAACTACACTATACTATATATATTATATATATTTATTTATTACAGAGTATTATTATTATTATGTGTGTGGTGTGTTAAAAACGAGTAGAAAACTGGCCTTTTATAGAACCTGAGCTGAATCTGATCCTCATGCGACTCGCATGGGAAATAGGCATAAATCCATGCGAGTCGCATGGCTATGCTGGACAGCTCACATACGTTTGTCACATAGCTTTGCCGACATAATATAAAATAAATATAAATATATAAATAATTAATATAATTATTTATATATTATATTTTATTCTTGTGCATAGTAGACTAGATATTTTTGGTCCGTTGCGTCGGGCGTTTCTTCTTGGCTCGGGTCCCGGTTCCAGATTTTCGGACGTCTTCGCGTATTATTTTATATCGTGTACTTTGCGTTCCGCAACTTGTACTCTTGTCATTTTTAGACGTCCTTCATAAATATTTTGAACCTTTTTGATTGAATCTTGTACATTTGAGCATTTTGGACCTTTTTGTCTTCAAATCTTCGTTTACGCCTTTTGTCTTCGCACTTATTAAATATAAACGAATATTACTTGAATATGGAACAATTACAACTAAAATCTTGTCTTTCTTGGGGGATAATGCTATGAAATATATGTTCCTTTTTAACCTTATCAGTAT
Organism: Rutidosis leptorrhynchoides; assembly: GCF_046630445.1. NCBI lineage: Eukaryota > Viridiplantae > Streptophyta > Magnoliopsida > Asterales > Asteraceae > Rutidosis > Rutidosis leptorrhynchoides. The sequence continues at coordinate 567,411,085 of NC_092333.1, forward strand.
GGTTTAACATAAGGTTTAGCTTTAACTATGTTATCCTCATTAACCATTTCAACTACCGGTTCTGTTTTCTTTTCTTGCTCATGTTGTGGTGAATGTGTAGTAGGAATAGAGTCATCAGAAATTACAGGTATTTCAGGTGGTTTAAGTGTAATACCACTTCTCGTGGTAATGGCTTTAGCTGTTTCATTCCGGGGGTTAGCATTTGTATCACTAGGTAGACTCTCCGGTTTTCTTTCACCTATTAACCTTGCTAGGTTACTTACTTTTTGTTCCAGATTTTGTATAGAAACTTGTTGATTTCTAAATGCTTGAGCATTTTGTTCATTGGTTTGTTTCTGAGATGTGAAAAACTGCGTTTAAGATTCAACTAGCTTCGATATCATATCTTCTGAATTTGGCTTTTTATCATCGGTTTGTGGTGGTTTATTTTGAAAATAGGTCTTTGCTGATTGTAAGTATTGTTAGATACTTGTTAATTGCTAGGACCTTGTTGGTTGTTGTATGGAACATTTTGGTTATAATTCTGATTGTAGTTTGGTCTTGGTGGTTGATAATTATTCTGATAATTATTTCCAGGCCTTTGGTTCATGTATGAAACATTCTCTCTTTGTTCCATTGTTTGTTCAATACTGAGACAATCTTTTGTCAAATGTGGTCCTCCACACTGCTCACAACTAATTTGTATTGCGTGAATATCTTTAGTTATCTTTTCCATTCGTCTTTCGAAAGCATCTAACTTTGCGGAAATGGAATCAAAATCATGGCTAGAATCGGCTCTAGCCGCTTTAGATGATCTAACGATGTCTTTTTCTTGATGCCACTCATGTGAGTGGGAAGCAGTGTTATCAATAATTTTGTAAGCTTCAGTTGCAGTTTTCTTCATAATGGAACCACCAGCTGCTATATCGATGTCTTTTCGTGTAGTAATATCACATCCTTGATAGAATATTTGTACTATTTGATAAGTGTCTAAACCATGTTGAGGACATCCTCTCAACAACTTTCCAAATCTTGTCCACGCCTCATATAGAGTTTCATTTGGCTTCTGCGTGAACGTAACTATTTCTCCTTGAAGTCTCACGGCTTTAGATGCCGGAAAGAATTGTTTAAGAAAATTTTCAACTAAAACATCCCATGTATCAAATGCCCCTTCAGGTAACAATTCAAACCAATCTTTGGCTTCTCCCTTTGAATTCCTGGGAAATAACATGAGATAGATCTGTTCATCCAAAACTTCTCTGATTTTGAATAGAGTACAAATCCTATTAAAGGTACGAAGATGTTCGTTTGGATCTTCCTTCGGCGCACCACTAAATTGGAATTGATTAGTTACCATGTGTAGGATTTGTCCTTTGATTTCATAATCTGGCGCATTAATGTCTGGTTGAGTAATGGCATGACCTTGGCCAGTGCGTTTAGCTCTCATTCGGTCTTCCATACTTAGAGGTTCCAGATTTTTCATGATTAAATTTGTTGAATCTGAATCACTAGAGGATTCTGATTTAATGGTTTCTTCCTCGACAATCTCTGAATGAGTGATTTGTGGTTCAGGAGGAATGATTAGTGATTCAGGATCTCTGAATTGTCCTTGAATATCCTCCGGATTCTCAATTGTGAGGTCGGTTTCAAAAAATGGATTATCGGAAATTTGAATTGGAGTACGTGATCGACTAGATGACGATTCTAAAGAAAAATCAAAGGAGGCAATATTGGCCAGATGTCTTGATCGAGTTACAGGTGGTGAACGTATGAAAGGTGGTGAACGTTTTGCTCGGTACATTCACTGAATATCCTATTAGTTATAAAAATAAAAATTATTAAAGCTATCAAATTAATAGAATTTTCTGATTTTGCCCACGTTTCGAATAGCCAATAGATGTAGCAGGTAGCAAGGACCATTTAAATAGGAAGCCCACAACTCTCCATTAACAAATCCAACTATTACTACGAACCAGAAAATTTTAGATGTCTATCAATTTAACAGCTTAAAATAATTTTTTGTCGAAATTTAAAAAAGATAAAATCTATGTCATAAAAACTAGAGCGTCGAAATGAAAAAGAAAAGCGCGACGAAAAATAAGAGGTCAAAAAATAAGCGTCAAAAAATAAAAAGTCGAAAAACAAAGATAAGAAAGTAAAACGTCGAAACTTAAAAGTCTAAAAACTAAATATTAAAAATTACGTCTAAAGGTATTAAAGCTTAAAAGGAATTCTATATCCAAAACGGCAATAACTTAATTAGGCACTAAAGTTTATTAAATACTAAAGCGATAAGCGACGTCGTAAAATTTTAAAGCGCCTAAATCTTAGTCTAAAGAAAAAATACTTAAGGGATTTTACGGCAAAGCCTAGAAATCTAGAAATATAAAATAACTACGGTAAAAAATTAAGTTTAAACTAATTACGAATGATAAAAATACAAATTGCGAATTAAATGATTAAAAAAAACAATTTATAAAAATACTAAAAAAATGATAAAATTACAATTTTATAAAAATATTATTTTTATATTATTATTTTATAAAAGTATTAATTTTATAAATAATAAAACTAATTGAAACTTAAAAATACAAATTAAATAAAACTAAAAACTAATTATATTAAATATAACCCTAATTAGGTTAATAATAATAATAATAATAATAATAATTAAATTAAACTAACCCTAATCCGTACGTACCAGGTATCAGACGTGTCAGAAGCCCTCATGCGGTCGCATGAGTTTTATGCTTCTGGACCATGCGATCGCATAGCTTCGGATTTCAGGCATGTTTGTTTGGGCTGCTACAGTACTTGGCCCGAATACTTTTAATTTATTTTTTTTCTGATTTTTAAATTTATATAAATAATATGTAATAAAAACTTATATTTAAAAAAATTACTTATTAGTTTTAATTTTTAACAAAAGAAAAATAAAAATATAAACTCCTTAATTTAAATAGAAATATATTTTTCTTTTATATTTTTGTATTTTAAAACTTATATAAAATTATATTTTTACAAAAATAGCTTAAAAACTAATATATTTTTTTTATATAGCGTTTCGCTTTCGGCGTTGAGTGTTCCCCGACAGCGGCGCCAAAAATACTTGATGTTATGCGAGGTATATACGAAATAGTTATATTTTTATTGAGAAATACTATTAAATACGATACAATTTTACACAAGTTATTTATTTATTTATAGAGTGGATATACCTAAACCTTGCTACAACACTATAGGCAGTGTACCTAATTGTAAAGTAGTGTAGGTTTTAGTAAGTCCAGTTCGTTCCGCAGGGAGCTAGCTGAGTCTAACGCTATATTTATTTTAAACTATATTTGTATCAATATATATATATATATATATATATATATATATATATATATATATATATATATATATATATATATATAAGTAATATTATTATTATTATAAAAGGGGGGGGGGGGGGGGGGTTTACCGTTTAATAACCGGTTTGTCAATTTTATGTCTTAAGTCACAATTAAAACCTAATGTAAAATATTAAATATAAATACAACTTAATTTAAAGCGTAAAGTAAATGACGATAAATAAAAATGTGATAATTAAAAGTACGATAATTAAAAGTGCGATAGATAAAATGACAGTAAATATAAGTGTGATGAGATATAAAATAAAGGAATTATGCTTATTTAAACTTCCGTAATCATGATGTTTGACATGTTGATTTTAATTTATTACCTTTGTCCTGGATTATTCGATATGTCCATCTGGTTTTGTCCATAATAGTCCATCAGTCATAATTATAAAGTGCGAGAGTCTTCGTTAAATTAACCTTATACCCGAAGTCAAATATTCCAACTAATTGGGGATTCGAACTGTAACAAGGTCTTAATACTTTGTTAACAATTACACCAATTACCCTTGAATGTAATCTACCCCTGTTTTAATGAGTCCAGTGACTATTAATCCATTCCCGTGTCCGGTCAAATGAACAATAATTCGTATTTATAAATATCCCGCCCACCGTACCCGATTAAGCGTATGTGGTTATATATAGATACGTCAAATTGTAACCTTTATATTAAATTAACGAGGTATCGTTTAGTTAATATAAAGCCCATTAATAGCCCATAGTCTAATTTTCACAAGTGTCGATCTTTTGTCCAAACCCTAATTATGGTACAAAGCCCAATAACCCCGTCTTTAATATTTAGCCCAACATCACGATTACTTCGATTAATAACTTAGCTACGAGACATTAATTTAAAAAGGTTGAACATAACTTACAATGAGTATTAATCGCGTAGTGTTACACGGACAGAATTTTGACTTACAAACTTAAAACATTCGCCACTATAACCTTATTATTATTAACTTAAAATTAAAATTAAAATTAAAATTATAAATATAAATATAAATATATTGAGAGAGAGTAAGATATATGATATGGTGTACATAATTCGCTGAAAACTCGTCCAATTTATAGACCTGGCCAAACTGTTCTTCCCATGCGATCGCATGGAAAAATAACTTCCAGGCCATGCGATCGCATGGCCGCCTTGGACAGCTTACATCTCTTGTTTTATTGTTTGCCGACGGTTTATAAATAATATAATATAATATATATAATTTTATATAATTATATATATTATATTATATTCATGTGCCTAGTTGACTTGTAATTTTCGGTTCGTTGCGTTGCGCGCTGATAGTTGGTTTATGTTCCGGTTCCGGATTTTCGAACGTCCTTTCGTATGATTTAATATCTTGTACTTTGCGTTTCGCGTCTTGTACTATTGTAATTTTTAGACGTTTCTCATCAATACATTGAACCACTTTGATTGTACTTTGTACTTTTTAGCGTTTAGGTCATTTGCGTCTTCAATTCGTCGAATCTGTCTTTTGTCTTCACCTTTTATTATTTAAACGAATATCACTTGTAAATAGAACAATTACAACTAAAAGCTTATCTTTCTTGAAGGATAATGCTATGAAATATATGTTCGTTTTTAGCATTATCAACTCACTTGATCACGGGTATCACGAAATCAAGATTGAGATAAGACTAGTATGAAGAACTTTCTTGACCAAAAGAGAATTGTTCCTTGCATTTATGGAAAATGAAGTATTGAAACCTTTCATACATGTCCATTATGAAATGGTACATCACTTGAGAACCAAAACCACTTATTTGGTGTCTAAACATGTTATATTTGATGCATAAACCGTTCTAAAATGATCAACAATCAGTATGCAACGTTTTGAACCAACATGCCTTTTGGGTCAAAATTGGCACCAGTTCATGATTCACGTTATAGTGCACGTTGTGCATCATAGGATTCATAACTGAAATTCATGTTCAAAACTTTGCATCGACATCAATACATGTATTGGCGCGAGACTCGTAAGGAATGTGTGCGATGCGCACATATGTTGTGTTTGAGTTTTTGAACCAACTCAAAGCCGCGACATCCAATCTTAGTTGTGGCGCACGATGAGTACCAAATCTGCACTACACGCCTTATAGCTGTCAGTTTGGACTTGTCAAATCTTGTACCATTTAGCTCACCCAAGTCCAATTTCATTTAAGTGATCTTTCTTACACTTTACGAATGTGTACTCCACACTTCCCAAGATTCGTGTAGAGTATCGAAAGCTCACTTCCACTTTCAACTTAGCAAATCCAATACACTAAAATAATGTTATTGTTGGTACAATTTTCTGTATAGCAGGTATAAGGTACCAGTACATGACACTATCCGCCTAGCGTAGAATGATTGCATGTTGATTGATGTTTGCCCTCGGAAAATAATCCCTGCAAACTCGGAACACGGATGAGAGATCCGTGGGGTGGCCTCAATCAAACTGTGGATCAATCTGTAATTGATCCGTATAGCATTCTGCTACTAAGCGGTTAATGTTTTAGAGTGAGAAAGAACTGTGTGAGAGAGAAAGTGTACTTCTCTCTGACTGAAGTTTAGATTGTCAAATGTGGTGACCCAAGGGGTCTATTTATAGGCGTAGATGTCCGAAGTTCTCGGGAAATACGTGTCAAATGCTGATTAATTCAGTTATGCGAAATATCTGGAATGCCCGTGATGTTAAAGCAGAGGGGTACGAAATAGTTATATATTTACTACGAAATACTATTAAATACGATACAATTTTACACAAGTTATTTATATATTTATAAAGTGGATATACCTAAACCTTGCTACAACACTTATAGAAAGTGTACCTAATCGTACAGTAGTGTAGTTTTTAGTAAGTCCGGTTCGTCCACAGGGAACTAGCCAAGTTTAACGCTATATTTTTAAAACTATATTTGTATATATATTTGTATGTAAAAATATATATATATATATATATATATATATATATATATATATATATATATATATATATATATATATATATATGTATATAAGTAGTATTATTATTATAAAAGGGGGGTTTTTTTACCGTTTAATGACCGGTTTGTCGATTTTATGTCTTAAGTCGCAATTAAAACCTAATGTAAAATATTAAATATACAAATGACTTAATTTAAAGCGTAAATTAAATGACGATAATAAAAGTGCAATAATTTAAAGTGCGATAAATAAAATGACGATAAATAAAATTGCGATAATTACAAAGTACGATAATTAAAAGTGCGATAAATAAAATGACAGTAAATAAAAGTGCGATGAAATATGAAATAAAAGAATTATGCTTATTTAAACTTCCGTAATCATGATGTTTGACGTGTTAATTTTAGTTTATTACCATGGGTTAATTGTCCTTTGTCCTAGATTATTCAATATGTCCATCTGGTTTTTGTCCATAACAGTCCATCAGTCATAAATATAAAGTGCGAGTGTCCTCGTCAATTTATCCTTATATCCGAAGTCAAATATTCCAACTAATTGGGGACTTAAACTTTAGCAAGGTCTTAATACTTTGTTTAATAATTACACCAGGATATCGACTGCGTGTAACCCAAGGTCTTAATACTTTGTTAATAATTACGCCAAGTGTCCTTGTACATAATTCACCCCTGTTTTAAAGAGTCCATTGACTATTAATCCATTCTCGTGTCCGGTTAAATGAACGATTATTAGTACTTATAAATATCCCGCCCATCGTATCCGATCGAGTGTATATGGTTATTTATAAATACGTCAAATTGTAAATCGCTATATTAAATTAACGAACTATCATTCAGTTAAAAAATATAAAGCCAATTAATAGCCCATAGTCCAATTTCCACGAGTGTCGTTCTTTTGTCCAAACCCCAATTATGGTACAAAGCCCAATAACCCCGTCTTTAATATTTAGACCAACATCACGATTACTTCGGCTTAAATAAGCATAATAATAACTTAGCTACGATACATTAATTTAAAAAGGTTGAACATAACTTACAATGATTAATAATAGCGTAGCGTTACACGGACAGAATTTCGACTTACACCCTTACAGCATTCGCTAACATAACCTTATTATTATTAATCTTAAATTAAAATTATAAAATATATATATATATATATATATATATATATATATATATATATATATATATATATATATATATATATATATTGTGAGAGAGAGATTAGAAAAAGATGTGTTTTTGCTCGATCAGAACCCGAATTTTTATAGGCTAAATTCGAATTACTGTTCACCATGCGATCGCATGGGGATATAGCACAGAAGCCATGCGATCGCATGGCCCTCTGTCCAGCTCACAATCCTTTGTTTTTTAGTTTGCCGATGGTTTTAATATATAATATAATATATATATAATTTTAAGAATTAATTATATATTATATTATATTCATGTGCATAATTAACTTGTAATTTTTAGTCCGTTGCATCGCGTGTTGAGAGTTGACTCTGGTCCCGGTTCCGGATTTTCGAACGTCCTTTCGTACTATTTAATATCTTGTACTTTGCATTTTGCGTCTCGTACTCTTGTAATTTTGAGACATTTCTCATCAATAAATTGAACCTCTTGGATTGTACTTTGTACTTTTGAGCTTTTTGGTCGTTTGCGTCTTCAAATCGTCGAATCTATCTTTTGTCTTCACCTTTTATTATTTAAACAAATATCACTTGTAAATAGAACAATTGCAACTAAAAGCTTGTCTTTCTTGAGGGATAATGCTATGAAATATATGTTCGTTTTTAGCATTATCAAATATTCCCACACTTGAGCGTTGCTTGTCCTCAAGCAATATAGTCTTGAAATAAAAATACTAGAATCACTTCTTTATTCTTTACACTTTGTACATCAGTGATTTCTATACGGCGGTATGAACAATGATAGTAACAATGTGGTTTACAGTCCGACATGACTATGAAAATTTAGATCCTTTAAGGAAATTGGATCTTTATGAAAACATTTGATCTTTTGAAAATTCAATCTAGCTTTTACCCTAGATAATTTTTTCCGGAATAACCCTTCACCGGTGTTTACAAATTGTTTTTGTGGGTTTTAGATTTGAGAATTTTAGCTCAAAACTTATGGTTTTATGTCACCCACTTACTAACCTTGTATTAGGAAAGCAACACGTCCAGTATACTTGCTCCTATATTACCTTTCGGTAAACTACCGTCTGGTTGTAAAGGAAAGCGTTGAACAAGAAACTGTTGAGGCAATGTCCCTTGACATGCTTTTGATTATGGTCTATAACGTGTCGGATGCAATTACTATCCTTTTTAGGAGCAATAGTAAAGATCACCCTATAGTTTTTCAGTCTAGCACAAGGTCCTGTCTTCGACCATGCTATGCAACCACCGTTCTTACGGTTGACACCCGATTTAGTTCAGGTGACCTAATGAATTCCAGGTGAATTCCTAGGATTTTACGTTCAATGGTAATGAACGCATTGAAAATGGGTTTTCAGAAAACAAATCGGTTTGGAATTTGATCAAAATATTTTCTCGTTCAAGCTCGAGTTTAGATATCATTGAATTTCATGAGTTTGAATTCTCAATCTTTAAGGTCAATCTCAAGGATTGAGTAATATCAGTCTTAAAAGCTGATTTTTGATCATTAAGGAGATTATCCTTTCTGAGGATCTGATTCATTAGTCTTATAAACTAATTTGCATGGTGCCCCCCATTGTACGAGACAGATCCTCTCATGGTTAGGATAAGTCTGACCACATGGCGACCCTGTTTGATGCTGAGGTCCATGGATTTCCAGCTGATTTTCAAGAAAACTTTTCAAGGTTTTTCGTAGACTCTACAACTGGTCTGGACGACAACTTCCTGACCTAAATCAAGAAGCGCGTTTCTTTTCCTCTCAGAATACTTTACTTTCTTTTAAATCAAGTGGAACATTTCTTTTAAATATATTATAAGAAATTGGGTAAAACTGATAAAATTGTCCAAAACAAAAGTATCTTCAATTATTTGTACAAAAATATGTGATATATGTTCTAAATAACTTGGTAAATTTTTCCCACACTTGGCTTTTATTTTCCTTTCTTTGCCTTTTAATTTTCCACTATTCCATTTTAAATGAATTCAAGCGTTTTGAGTTGTTTCTCAATTTATGTCCTTTCCGAGGTAACAATAATTTCGGTATTAACACCTAGTTTTATCGTTCATAAATATGTATAAACATGATTTTGAATTCATTTATTTGAAAATTTTTAAAAATTTTACTAGAATTGGGTAGTCAGTATATAAGACTAGGGCTGTTCTTTATTATCAGAGAGCACTAGATTCTAATACAACTACTGCGTTACTAGTATTTTTAATGGTAACCAAGTGTTTAAATTTAAAATTTTTAAAAATCTGAAAGAATTTAACCCCTTCCTACACTTAAGAACTTACAATGCCCTCATTTGTAAGAAATCAGTACAATTTAAATTATTGAGGGTGATTAGCGTAGAAAAATGATTAAATTTTACCAAAGTTTCCAAACATATTGGCGTTTGTTTGTTGAATGATAAATGGTGCACATCATTTGTTCATTCCGTCTTGTTGTTACATCACATTTGTTTTTCGTTTTGTCGTCAAAATTAGTAGCTTTTGCTGAACTTAATGCCAGTATTTGAAAATTCGCTGTTTTACCCTGTTGTGTACAATTGACAATATACATACATACAAATAATAACATGCATGGTAATTTGAAATGGGACTTAACATCCTACTTTCAAATCAAATATGAAATATTAGTACAACATAATAAAAATGTTAAAACTTACATAAAACTATCACAATATTATATGTTTAAACAATAATAAAAAGATAAAAATCATAGAAATCACTAACGGAACTATATCAATCTAGATAGGGGTTCCAGTTCATGTCATTGGTTGGGTTCCACGGTTGGTTATAGGTGTATTGATAGGCTTGGTTGGGGTCATAGAGAGTAAATGGTGGTCGCATATCAGGCTGGTGTGGCGGATAGTAAGCAGGTGGGGTCGGTACGTAGTTATTTGGTACCTGAGGTGATAGTTGGCTCATGATCTGATGCTGATGATAGTGCCATCTATCATGCTGTCATTCCCTGGAATGCTCGTACACATTCTTGGTGTGCCACTGCTCGTACTGACTATGTCTAGCCTCGTTTGTCATTTCTACCTCATCTATACGCTGGTAAACGTCAGTAACAGCCTCCCTAATGACATCCCTAATGTCATCCGCTTCCTCCATTTCCTCATCTGAACCTCTCTCTACCTGTGGATGAGGGCCCTGATATGGTACTGCCTGATTGTGTCTGCTCTTTAATACCTTTGCACTCTGATAGACCCGCAATCCTAAAGTCTTAACCTGGTCCCTACACACCATCAGTGGACCCCCTTGATCCCTATCTACACCCAAATACTCTCCAATGAGAGTAACAAAAATACCCCCTCCTATTATTCCCCCGTCCTGTATTCCTTCCACCATTTTGGACAGATAAAAACCAACACAATGGGGAATATTAACAAAGCTTCTAGTGTTTCGAATACACTTAAGGTAAAATAAATCATGTAGAGTCATTTTCTGCTTGTTGTTACCTCTTTGTGTAATTGAATTAGCTAAAAATCTATATATAATACGAAGCTCTGCTTTGTTAATATCTAAATAGGAGTGTCTTCCTCCCCGCGTAAAAACATTATAATTTGACATACGCCTCCAGACGGCGTCCGCGTCAAAATTCCTATCTACCCTTTCACCATGATAAATCAAAATTGTACAATCAGGTAGTAGTAATTCAGAAGGAGTGTAAATCTATAAAGCCCTGGCCATGTCCATCATGGACATTCTGTACATCCTACGGCCAAGTAAAAATCTAAGAAAATTCCTATTGTCTAACCTAACTATATCCGTATCAAGTGATATATTACTCATAAGCTCAACACACCACTCTTTATATACAGGCCTACGAATGGTGAATAAACGTTCCCAATCGGGAAAAGAAGAGTTCCCATACCTTTGGATTAGATGCTGCCTAACCGAGTTAGCTAGTTAGACCCTTTCCAAAGGCTCCCAATCGATTACCCTCGGTACGTCTACATTTTTCGGTACCAGTTTAAATTTGTTACTTTGGTACGTCGGGTAATCTCTCCAACTTCGATCAAATCTCAAATTGGGATGCAAAAGCTCTTCATCAATCGTTGGGTGTTCTATTATTGGATGAATTGGAAATTGTACGTAGGAATTAATATATTCTTGTTGCGGATCATAATATGGTATGTGTTGATCATTATGATATTGTTGTTCTTGTTCAGGTTCTGGTTCATATTGTGGCTCATATTGCATTTCTGGCTGTGGTTCATTTTCAGGTTGTCTGGATGATGATGCACCGCCAGATTCGGTATATTTCTGCAAAACACATTAAAAACAAAATTTGTGCATCCAAATATGCATTAGTGTTAGCAAAATAACAAATTAAAACAATTACAATAACATGTTTAATCCATATTAAACTTATACTCATTTTCATATTTTTATTAATTCTACACTTTTTCAAATAAACATATATGAAAATGTTTACAAAGTTTATAAGCATTCAAATCAAATAACATGTTAAAATAACCATTACTAGCAATTGAACAAGTTTCAAATAGCATTTATATCAAATTAATCAAGTTCATAAATTTTAGACTTAAAAAGTCCACTTTAATTCTCAAAAATCATGTTTAGGATCAAAGTTTGGATCATTTAGCTACCTAAACATGTTACAATAATTAATTTAGCAATAATTCATGACAAAAATTGGTCATAACCTGTTTATATCAAAAAGCCCCAAATTGCTCAAGAACACAAACCCTAGATTTCTAAATTATTTGAAGTTTTTGGCTTCAAATCATGTTAAATAGCATCAATCTAGGTTATACATGCATAATATACTAACAATTTAACTCTAATTACACTAGAAATTAACAAAATCAAATTAGGTAAAAATTAGCTCAAGAACACTAAAATTCGAATTTAAAGAGTTTTAGGGGTAAAATCTTTACCTTCCTGCCTCCCCATCTGAATATAGGCATGATTATAGTGGATTATTGTGAGAAATTTGGTGAATTTTGGTTAAAAATGGCGAATTTTTGAGTGTGTTTATGGATGTGTTCGTGTATGTTTGTGTGTGTTATGAGACAGAACAGAACAGCGACTGACTTTATGAATCTGCCCAGGATTTTGCCTCCATGCGATCGCATGGTTCCTATGTGCAAACCCCATGCGATCGTATGGGGTTCAGGCATTTTTTTTTTTTAAACAATCCTTTTACTTAATAAAACAAAAAATAATAAATTTAAAATTTTGTTTTCCTTGCTATTTAGGACGAGGTCGTTTCGGATCGTTGTCCTAGTTCGTCCCTCGACAAAATTTTAAAATTTGTCATTTAAAAGCATTTGTTTTAAAAGCAAAGATTTTTGGATTTTTTTAATGTTTTTGGCATACATTAACTCAATAAGATTAAAAATAATGATAACAAAATTTCTCGTCCCGCCCTCGAGTAAAGCAATTTCGGTTCAACGACCTAGTCTTCAACTCACGACGAATTTTAAATATCAAATTTTTAACTTAGTGAAATAAAGTACATTTTTGTTTTTAAATTCACACCAAACTCAAATTTAAAATGCATAATATTAAAAATTCATATTAATATTATTAATACATTAATTTTACAAACTTATATTAAAAATATTAATTTTTAAAATATTTAAAAACTTAAATATATTGGTTTTAAAAATTTACAATATTAATTTTAAAAACATGGTAAAGATAAAATTAAAAATCTTTTTGGTCTTTTATCCCACTTTAATCAATCAAATATTATCAAAAATATACGCCCCTCTTTTCGGTAAAGTAATTTCGGTTCCATAACCTAGTTTTACTCCTGACGAATTTTTGAAATATTTTGGGTTGATTGATTAAAGATATTTATACCTTAAAAATAAACGGTAAATTTCGCAGTGATGTAATAAATTTTTGTATGATATCAATAATTTCGGTTTCGCATACCTAATTTTATTGAATATCAATTTAATACTTTATAGCGAACGATTCAGCGTTTATTATCAAAAGGTTAAAAGCAATAAATAAAAACTGTACATACTTACCTATGAGATAGAATTCTCAGAGACCTGCTTTAGCTGACTCATATGAGAGTCGTGTGATTTTGGTTTTCCATAGCTACGTAAGCGTAACCTCGATTCTTCAATAACTTTTCTTCTAAACATATGAACGGTCCTTCTCTGCATAGAGTAACAAATTCGGTATTTGAATATGTTTGATTGTTCGAACATTTACTTTCTTGTGACCATTTTCCGAATTTATGACATCTTTCAAGGTGTCGTGCTCTTATTTTTGTTACGGATTTTGATTTTCCTTTACCAAAATGTGTTTTATGATGATCTTTCCTGAGTTCTTTCCTTACTTCGTCCATTTTTCCTCTTATGAATGATACCAGTTCACTCGGGAAGATGTTATTATTACGTTTAGTAATCATAGCGTGTAGTAGTAGACCATGGTTCAGATCAAAGGAATTCTTCATCTCGTAAAACCTAAAAAAATAAAAATTCAGAATGGAGGGAGAAGACTAGTTCTTTAGGGTCTGCTAGGGAAAGACCATGCGGTTTCCATTCTCGAGAACTACACGAAAACAGAATATCTAACTCTAACAGAAATACATATTACCCTAAAAATATTCGAATCTTCCCACAGTTAGTTGACCGTGGTGTCGAAATTGTGATCAACTTCATCTTCAACTTCCATTGGATTATCTATGTAATGTTTAACTCTGTGACCATTAACCTTAAATTCAATCCCATTTGAATCTATTAATTCTACTGTTCCGTACGGGAAAACTCTTTTGACTATAAATGGTCCAGACCATCTTGATTTCAATTTTCCAGGAAATAGCTTAAATCGTGAATTGAAAAGAAAGACTCTGTCTCCTTCTTTAAATTCTTTTGAACTTCTGATTCTTTTATCATGCCATTTCTTCGTTCTTTCTTTATAGATTAACGAATTTTCATATGCTTCATGTCTTAACTCTTCTAATTCGTTTAATTGACTTAACCGTAGACGTCCAGCTTCATGTAAATCAAGATTACATGTCTTCAAAGCCCAAAATGCTTTGTGCTCAATTTCTACTGGAAGGTGACATGCTTTTCCGTAAACGAGTTTAAAAGGTATGGTGCCAATTGGAGTTTTGTAGGCTGTTCTAAAAGCCCAGAGTGCATCCTCCAATTTCATGGACCATTCCTTCGGATTTGATCCTACGGTTTTCTCTAGAATACGTTTTAAAGCTCGGTTGGTATTTTCAACTTGTCCACTTATTTGTTGATGATAATCAGTTGAGATTTTATGAGTTACTCCATATCTTTTGAGAACTTTCTCAAGTTGATTATTACAAAAATGAGTACCCCGATCACTCATTAAAGCTTTCGGTGTTCCGAACCTAGCAAAAAGACGTTTTAAAAAGTTGACTACAACTCGTGCATCATTAGTTAGAAGAGCTTGTGCTTCCGCCCATTTAGATACATAATCAATGGCAACGAGAATGAAGAGATTATTATGAGATTTTGGAAATAGACCCATAAAGTCAATACCCCAAACGTCAAATACTTCACATACTTGAATGACATTTTGTGTCATTTCATCACGTTGACTTATTTTTCCGACCCTTTGACATGCATCACAGGATTTGCAAAGAAGGTGTGCGTCTTTGAAAATTGTAGGCCAATAGAATCCAGCGTCGTAGACTTTTCTTGCTGTGAGTTGAGGCCCATAATGCCCTCCTGTTGGTCCTGTGTGACAAAGGTTTAAGATTTGGCTGGCTTCATCTCCGAATACACATCAGCGTATTATTCCATCGGGACAACTTTTAAACAAATATGGATCTTCCCAGAAATAGTGTTTTATATCACTAAAGAATTTCTTTCGTTTTTGGTACGACAACCCTTTTTCAAGTAATCCACATACTAAATAGTTTGCATAGTCTGCAAACCATGGAATTTCATTATAATCGATCTTCAAAAGATATTCATCAGGAAAGTTATCTTGTATAGCCGATTCATTTAGAACTTCTAATTCAGGATTTTCAAGACGAGAAAGATGATCAGCGGCGAGATTTTCTGCTCCCTTTTTGTCTCGGATCTCAATATCGAACTCTTGTAAGAGTAAAATCCAACGGATTAACCGTGGTTTGACATCTTGTTTCGAAAATAGGTATCTAAGAGCAGAATGGTCGGTATAGACCACCGTTTTTGCTAGAATGAGATATGAACGAAATTTGTCAAAAGCAAAGACAATAGCAAGGAGTTCTTTTTCAGTAGTTGTGTAATTTGTTTGTGCTCCTTGTAACGTCTTACTATCGTAATAGATAGGTTGAAATCGTTTTTCAATCCTTTGTCCTAAAACGGCTTCCATTGCAAAATCACTTGCATCGCACATGAGTTCAAATGGTAGATTCCAATTTGGAGTTATCATGATCGGCGCATTATTGAGTTTTTCATTAAGAATATTAAAAGATTTGATGCATTCATCCGAAAAGATGAATGGAGCATCCTTTTCTAGTAGTTTATTCATAGGAGTGGCAATTTTAGAAAAATCTTTTATGAAACGTCGGTAAAAACCGGCATGCCCTAGAAAACTCCTAACTCCTCTAACATTGGTGGGATGTGGAAGTTTAGCAATTACATCTACTTTAGCTATATTCACTTCAATTCCTTCCTTTGAAATTTTATGACCAAGAACGATGCCTTCTCTAACCATGAAATGGCATTTCTCCCAATTAAGTACTAGATTTGATTGCTCGCATCTAATAAGCATTCGTTCAAGATTAACTAGACATGATTGAAATGTATCACCGAAGACTGAAAAGTCATCCATCAAAACTTCCATGCATTCTTCTATCATGTCATGAAAAATCGGCATCATGCACCTTTGAAAGGTTGCAAGGGCGTTGCAAAGTTCAAATGGCATGCGTTTGTAAGCAAAAGTACCATAAGGGCACGTGAATGTGGTTTTCTCTTGGTCCTCGGGTGCTATTGGAATTTGAAAATATCCAGAAAAACCATCAAGAAAACAATAGTAACTATTTTCGGCTAATCTTTCCAACATTTGATCAATGAAAGGTAAGGGAAAGTGATCTTTTCTGGTGGCGTCATTTAATTTTCTATAATCAATACAAACACGTCATCCTGTTACAGTCCTAGTAGGAATAAGCTCATTTTTTTCATTTGTGATGACAGTCATGCCACCCTTCTTAGGTACGCATTGAACTGGGCTTACCCATGGACTATCAGAGATTGGATAAATTAAACCTGCATCTAGCAGTTTAATAATTTCTTTTTTAACAACATCTTGCATATTAGGATTTAGTCTTCGTTGGCATTGCACATACGTTTTATGACCTTCTTCCATAAGGATTTTATGTGTGCAATACGAAGGACTTATGCCTTTAATGTCATGAATTTTCCATGCGATAGCTGGTTTGTGAGCTTTTAGCACAGAAATAAGTTGAGATTTTTCATTTTCAGTAAGAGAAGACGATATTATTACAGGTAATTCTGATTCACCATGTAAATAAGCATATTCCAAATGGTTTTGGAAGTGACTTTAACTCTAATGTCGGTGGTTCTTCTATCGATGATTTGTATCGATATCTGTCTTCTTCTTTTAACATTTGAATTTCTTCTGTTGTTGGTTCATATCCATTAGCCATGAGTGCGGCTAACATTTCAGCTTCATCAATTGGTTCAGTTCCTTCTCCTAAAGAACATTCTCCTGTTCCTTGTAATTATGGAAATTCTTCTAACAATTCTGCATGTGAATCTATAGTTTGAATATAATAATATGTATCATCTGCAGATTGCGGTTGTTGCATGGCTCTATCCACAAAAAAGGTAACACTCTCGTCCTCTATACTTAGGGTCAGTTTCTTACCAAAAATGTCTATTATTGCTTTAGCCGTGTTTAAGAATGGTCTTCCTAATATGAGAGGAACTAGAGAATCTTCTTCCATGTCCAGAATAACAAAGTCTACTGGAAATAATAAAGTACCAACTTTAACTAGCATGTTCTCCATTATCCCTCTAGGATATTTTACTGATCGATCGGCTAGTTGTATGCTTATTCTTGTTGGTTTCAATTCTCCAAGGTCTAGTTTAGCGTATAGTGAATACGGCATTAAATTTATACTAGCACCTAAGTCTGCCAATGCTTCTATTGAACTAAGACTACCCAGAAAACATGGAATTGTGAAACTTCCTGGATCTGATAATTTTTCTGGTATCTTATTCAACAGCACTGCAGAACAATTTGCATTCATAGTAACAGCCGAAAGTTCTTCCATTTTCTTTCTATTTGTGATTAGATCTTTCAAGAATTTAGCATATCTAGGCATTCCTGATATCATGTCAATGAAAGGAAGATTTACATTTATTTGTTTAAACATATCCAAGAATTTGGATTGCTCGGCTTCAAGTTTTTTTTTCTCATTTTACTCGGGTAAGGAAGTGGTGGTTGGTATGGTTTAACATAAGGTTTAGCCTTAACTGTGTTATCTTCATTAACCTTTTCAACTACCGGTTCTTTTTCCTTATCTTGCTCAGGTTGTTGTTCTTGTGGAGTAGGAATAGAGTCATCAGAAATTACAGGTATTTCAGGTGCCTTAAGTGTGATACCACTTCTTGTGGTAATAGCTTTAGCTGTTTCATTCCGGGGGTTAGCATTTGTATCGCTAGGTAGACTTCCCGGTTTTCTTTCACCTATCAACCTTGCTAGGTTTCTTACTTCTTGTTCCAGATTTTGGATTGAAGCTTGTTGATTTCTAAATGTTTGAGCATTTTGTTCATTAGTTTGTTTCTGAGATGTGAAAATTTGCGTTTGAGATTCAACTAGCTTCGATATCATGTCTTCTAAATTTGGCTTTTTATCATCGGTTTGTGGTGGTTTATTTGAAAAAATAGGTCTTTACTGATTGTAAGTATTATAGGATACTTGTTGATTGCTAGGACCTTGTTGGTTGTTGTATGGAACATTTCGGTTATAATTCTGGTTTTGATTGTAGATTGGTCTTGGCGGTTGATAATTATTCTGATAATTATTTCCAGGCCTTTGGTTCATGTATGAAACATTCTCTCTTTGTTCTATTGTTTGTTCAATACTGAGACAATCTTTTGTCAAATGTGGTCCTCCATACTGCTCACAACTAATTCGTATTGAGTGAATATCTTTAGTCATCTTTTCCATTCGTCTCTCAAAAGCATCTATCTTTGCGGACATGGAATCAAAGTCATGGCTAGAATTGGCTCTAGCCGCTTTAGATGATCTAACGATATCTTTTTCTTGATGCCACTCATGTGAGTAGGAAGCAGTGTTATCAATAATTTTGTAAGCTTCAGTTGCGGTTTTCTTCATAATGGAACCACCAGCTGCTATGTCGATGTCTTTTCTTGTAGTGATGTCGCATCCTTGGTAGAATATTTGTACTATTTGATAAGTGTCTAAACCATGTTGCGGACATCCTCTCAACAACTTTCCAAATCTTGTCCACGCCTCATATAGTGTTTCATTTGGCTTATGTGTGAACGTAACTATTTCTCCTTGAAGTCTTACGGCTTTAGATGCCGGAAAGAATTGTTTAAGAAAATTTTCAACTAAAACATCCCATGTATCAATCGCCCCTTCTGGTAACGATTCTAACCAATCTTTGGCTTCTCCCTTTAAAGTCCAGGGAAATAACATGAGATAGATCTGTTCATCCTCAACTTCTCTGATTTTGAATATAGTACAGATCCTATTAAAGGTTCGAAGATGTTCGTTTGGATCTTCCTTCGGCGCACCACTAAATTGGCATTGATTAGTTACCATGTGTAGGATTTGTCCTTTGATTTCATAATCTGGCGCATTAATGTCTGGTTGAGTAATTTCATGACCTTGGCCAGTGCGTTTAGCTCTCATTCGGTCTTCCATACTTAGAGGTTCCAAATTTTTCATGATTGAATTTGTTGAATCTGACTCACTAGAGGATTCTGATTTAATGGTTTCTTCCTCCACAATCTCTGGATGTGTGATTTGTGGTTCAGGAGGAATGATTAGTGGTTCAGGATCTCTGAATTGTCCCTGAATATCCTCCGGATTCTCAATTGTGAGGTCTGGTTCAAAAAATCTATTATCGGAAATTTGAATTGGAGTACTTGGTCGACTAGATGACGATTCTAAAGAAAAATCAACGGCGACAATATTGTCTAGATGTCTTGATCGAGTTACAGGTGGTGAACGTATGAAAGATGGTGAACGTTTTGCTTGGTGCATTCACTGAATATCCTTTTAGTTATAAAAATAAAAATTATATAAGTTATCAAATTAATAGACTTTTCTGATTTTGCCCACGTTTCGAATAGCCAATAGATGCAGCAGGTAGCCAGGACCCTTTAAATCGGAAGCCCACAACTCGCCACTAACAAATCCAACTATTACTACGAACCAGAAAATTTTGGATGTCTATCAATTTAACCGCTTAAAATAATTTTTTCGTTTTGAAATTTTAGAGAAGAAATAGAAAATTCTATGTCCTAAAAACTAGAGCGTCGAGAAATAAGAAAGAAAAAGAGTGCGTCGAAAAACGTCAAAAAATAAATGGTCGAAAAAATAATAAAAAGAACGTAGCGCGTCAGATTTCAGGCATGTTTGTTTGGGCTGCTACAATACTTGGCCCGAATACTTTTAATTTATTTTTTTTCTGATTTTTAAATTTATATAAATAATATGTAATAAAAACTTATATTTTAAAAAAAAATACTTATTAGTTTTAATTTTTAACAAAAGAAAAATAAAAATATAAACTCCTTAATTTAAATAGAAATATATTTTTCTTTTATATTTTTGTATTTTAAAACTTATATAAAAATATATTTTTACAAAAATAGCTTAAAAACTAATATATATATATTTTTTATATAGCGTTTCGCTTTCGGCGTTGAGTGTTCCCCGGCAGCGGCGCCAAAAATACTTGATGTTATGCGAGGTGTATACGAAATATTTATATTTTTATTGCAAAATACTATTAAATACGATACAATTTTACACAAGTTATTTATTTATTTATAGAGTGGATATACCTAAACCTTGCTACAACACTATAGGCAGTGTACCTAATCGTAAAGTACTGTAGTTTTTAGTAAGTCCGGTTCGTTCCGCAGGGAGCTAGCTGAGTCTAACGCTATATTTATTTTAAACTATATTTGTATCAATATATATATATATAAGTAATATTTTTATTATTATAAAAGGGGGGTTTTTACCGTTTAATAACCGGTTTGTCGATTTTATGTCTTAAGTCACAATTAAAACCTAATGTAAAATATTAAATATAAATACAACTTAATTTAAAGCGTAAAGTAAATGACGATAAATAAAAATGCGATAATTAAAAGTACGATAATTAAAAGTGCGATAAATAAAATGACAGTAAATAAAAATTGGATGAGATATAAAATAAAGGAATTATGCTTATTTAAACTTCCGTAATCATGATGTTTGACATGTTGATTTTAATTTATTACCAAGGGTTAATTGTCCTTTGTCCTGGATTATTCGATATGTCCATCTGGTTTTGTCCATAATAGTTCATCAGTCATAATTATAAAGTGCGAGAGTCTTCGTTAAATTAACCTTATACCCGAAGTCAAATATTCCAACTAATTGGGAATTCGAACTGTAACAAGGTCTTAATACTTTGTGTAATGAATACACCAGGTTATCGACTGCGTGTAATCCAAGGTTTTAATACTTTGTTAACAATTACACCAATTACCCTTGAATGTAATCCACCCCTGTTTTAATGAGTCCAGTGACTATTAATCCATTCCCGTGTCCGGTCAAATGAACAATAATTCGTATTTATAAATATCCCGCCCACCGTACCTAATTAAGCGTATGTGGTTATATATAGATACGTCAAATTGTAACCTTTATATTAAATTAACGAGGTATCGTTTAGTTAATATAAAGAACATTAATAGCCCATAGTCTAATTTTCACAAGTGTCGATCTTTTGTCCAAACCCCAATTATGGTACAAAGCCCAATAACCCCGTCTTTAATATTTAGCCCAACATCACGATTACTTCGATTAGTAACTTAGCTACGAGACATTAATTTAAAAAGGTTGAACATAACTTACAATGAGTATTAATCACGTAGTGTTACACGGACAGAATTTCGACTTACAAACTTAAAACATTCGCCACTATAACCTTCTTATTATTAACTTAAAATTAAAATTAAAATTAAAATTAAAATTATAAATTTCAATATATTGAGAGAGAGTAAGATATATGATATGGTGTACATAATTCGCTGAAAACTCGTCCAATTTATAGACCTGGCCAAACTGTTCTTCCCATGCGATCGCATGGAAAAATAACTTCCAGGCCATGTGATCACATGGCCGCCTTGGACAGCTCACATCTCTTATTTTATTGTTTGCCGATGGTTTATAAATAATATAATATAATATATATAATTTTATATAATTATATATATTATATTATATTCATGTGCCTAGTTGACTTGTAATTTTCGGTCCGTTGCGTCGCGCGCTGATAGTTGGTTTATGTCCCGGTTCCGGATTTTCAAACGTCCTTTCGTATGATTTAATATCTTGTACTTTGCGTTTCGCGTCTTGTACTCTTGTAATTTTTAGACGTTTCTCATCAATACATTGAACCACTTTGATTTTACTTTGTACTTTTTAGCGTTTTGGTCATTTGCGTCTTCAATTCGTCGAATCTGTCTTTTGTCTTCACCTTTTATTATTTAAACGAATATCACTTGTAAATAGAACAATTACAACTAAAAGCTTGTCTTTCTTGAAGGATAATACTATGAAATATATGTTCGTTTTTAGCATTATCAACTCACTTGATCACGGGTATCACGAAATCAAGATTGAGATAAGACTAGTATGAAGAACTTTCTTGACCAAAAGAGAATTGTTCCTTGCATTTATGGAAAATGAAGTATTGAAACCTTTCATACGTGTCCATTATGAAATGGTACATCACTTGAGAACCAACACCACTTATTTGGTGTCTAAACATGTTATATTTGATGCATAAACCATTCTAAAATGATCAACAATCAGTATGCAACATTTTGAACCAACATGCCTTTTGGGTCAAAATTGGCACCAGTTCTTGATTCACGTTATAGTGCACGTCGTGCGTCATAGGCTTCATAACTGAAATTCATGTTCACAACTTTGCACCGACATCAATACATGTATTGGCGCGCGACTCGTAAGGAATGTGTGCGATGCGCACATATGTTGTGTTTGAGTTTTTGAACCAACTCAAAGCCGCGACATCCAATCTCAGTTGTGGCGCACGACGAGTACCAAATCTGTACGACACGCCTTATAGCTGTCAGTTTGGACTTGTCAAATCTTGTACCATTTAGCTCACCCAAGTTCAATTTCATTTAAGTGATCTTTCTTACTCTTTACGAACGTGTACTCCACACTTCCCAAGATTCGTGTAGAGTATCGAAAGCTCACTTCCACTTTCAACTTAGCAAATCCAATACACTAAAATAATGATATTGTTGGTACGATTTTCTGTATAGCAGGTATAAGGTACCAGTACAGGACACTATCCGCCTAGCGTAGAATGATTGCATGTTGATTGATGTTTGCCCTCGGAAAATAATCCCTGCAAACTCGGAACACGGATGAGAGATCCATGGGGTGGCCTCAATCTAACTGTGGATCAATCTGTAATTGATCCGTATAGCGTTCTGCTGCTAAGCGGTTAATGTTTTAGAGTGAGAAAGGACTGTGTGAGAGAGAAAGTGTACTTCTCTCTGACTGAAGTTCAGATTGTCAAATGTAGTGACCCAAGGGGTCTATTTATAGGCGTAGATGTCCGAAATTCTCGGGAAATACGTGTCAAATGCTGATTAATTCAGTTATGCAAAATATCTGGAATGCCGGTGATGTTAAAGCAGAGGGGTACGAAATAGTTATATATTTACTACGGAATACTATTAAATACGATACAATTTTACACAAGTTATTTATTTATTTATAAAGTGGATATACCTAAACCTTGCTACAACACTTATAGGCAGTGTACCTAATCGTACAGTAGTGTAGTTTTTAGTAAGTCCGGTTCGTCCACAGGGAACTAGCCAAGTTTAACGCTATATTTTTAAAACTATATTTGTATATATATATATATATATCTATATATATATATATATATATATATATATATATATATATATATATATATATATATAAGTAGTATTATTATTATAAAAAGGGGGTTTTTTTTTACCGTTTAATGACCGGTTTGTCGATTTTATGTCTTAAGTCGCAATTAAAACCTAATGTAAAATATTAAATATACAAATGACTTAATTTAAAGCGTAAATTAAATGACGATAATAAAAGTGCAATAATTTAAAGTGCGATAAATAAAATTACGATAAATAAAGTTGCGATAATTAAAAAGTACGATAAGTAAAATGACAGTAAATAAAAGTGCGATGAAATATGAAATAAAAGAATTATGCTTATTTAAACTTCCATAATCATGGTGTTTGACTTGTTGATTTTAGTTTATTACCATGGGTTAATTGTCCTTTGTCCTAGATTATTCAATATGTACATCTGGTTTTTGTCCATAACAGTCCATCAGTCATAAATATAAAGTGCGAGTGTCCTCGTCAATTTATCCTTATATCCGAAGTCAAATATTCCAACTAATTGGGGACTTAAACTTTAACAAGGTCTTAATACTTTGTTTAATAATTACACCAGGATATCGACTGCGTGTAACCCAAGGTTTTAATATTTTATTAATAATTACGCCAAGTGTCCTTGTACATAATTCACCCCTATTTTAATGAGTCCATTGACTATTAATCCATTCCCGTGTCCGGTTAAATGAATGATTATTAGTACTTATAAATACCCCGCCCATCGTATTCGATCGAGTGTATATGGTTATTTATAGATACGTCAAATTGTAAATCTCTATATTAAATTAAAGAACTATCATTCAGTTAAACAAATATAAAGCCCATTAATAGCCCATAGTCCAATTTCCACAAGTGTCGTTCTTTTGTTCAAACCCCAATTATGGTACAAAGCCCAATAACCCCGTCTTTAATATTTAGCTCAACATCACGATTACTTTGGCTTAAATAAGCATAATAATAACTTAGCTACGAGACATTAATTTAAAAAGGTTGAACATAATTTACAATGATTAATAATAACGTACCGTTACACGGACAGAATTTCGACTTACACCCTTACAACATTTGCTAACATAACCTTATTATTATTAATCTTAAATTAAAATTAAAATTATAATATATATATATATATATATATATATATATATATATATATATATATATATATATATATATATATATATATATATATATATATATATCGTGAGAGAGAGATTAGAAAAAGATGTGTTTTTGCTCGATCAGAACCCGACTTTTTATAGGCTAAATTCGAATTACTGTTCACCATGCGATTGCATGGGGATATAGCACAAAAGCCATGCGATCGCATGGCCCCTCTGTCCAGCTCACAATCCTTTATTTTTTAGTTTGCCGACGGTTTTAATATATAATATAATATATATATAATTTTAAGAATTAATTATATATTATATTATATTCATGTGCATAGTTGACTTGTAATTTTAGTCCGTTGCGTCGCGTGTTGAGAGTTGACTCTGGTCCCGGTTCCAGATTTTTGAACGTCCTTTTGTATTATTTAATATCTTGTACTTTGCGTTTGGCGTCTCGTACTCTTGTAATTTTGAGACGTTTCTCATCAATAAATTGAACCTCTTGGATTGTACTTTGTACTTTTAAGCTTTTTGGTCGTTTGCGTCTTCAAATCGCCGAATCTGTCTTTTATCTTCACCTTTTATTATTTAAACAAATATCACTTGTAAATAGAACAATTGCAACTAAAAGCTTGTCTTTCTTGAGGGATAATGCTATGAAATATATGTTCATTTTTAGCAATATCAGCCCGTGGCGTGTACTGACATGGCTGCGTGCCGCTCACGTGCTTAACTAAAGGGCTTAAGCATATAAGATGCCTACAGGGCTTACGCATGACGCTGGGCGGCTTGCTTAACGCTGGACGGCAAATGCTAAAAACTGCCAAATATTGTTATCTTTTGTGCTCTTTGATCCATTTTTCTGTATAGAAATGGTGTTTTTTATATGTGTATCCCCTAGGATACACCATTAAGTCCCCCCAGTTTAATGCATTTATTTTTGCAAAAAAAAAAGTCATTAAACTAAAAAATGAAAGTTTCATTTTTTCTCGGGAACATAAACCTGCTACAGCCATCCTGTTTCTCTGCTACACCAGCTACTTTTTGATCATGACCTGCAAAAACTTCCTTTTCGAAATTGGAATTTCATTTTCAATTAAATTTAAGTTTCCCGCATATATGTATACCCAACACGTGGCAGCATATCATCCATGCGATTAAGCATCAACTATTCATCTTCCACTCGCTATTTAATACCCGTCGTTTACTGTTTCGCATTTACTTCAACCCGAATTAACTTTTCTTCATCTACCTTAAATCTTCTGTCAATAATTCCCTTCTTAAGTACCTAATCAATGGCCATCTTTAATGTTGAAAATATTCAGAGCAGAATTTCATCAACATATCTCGATCGCGTTAGAATTGCATTCCCTAAGTTTTTTAGGGCCGACCTATTCTTCCAGGTTCACATGATCGTGCATCTCGTCTCCCTCCTGGGAAAGTTGCTATTTACGGTCGTGCTCTATATTTTTCTCATCTTCGTATCCCTTTTACAAAATTCTACTTAGATTTTTGTTGTTTTTACGGCGTTAGTGTTGGGTAATTTGAGCCTATGTCCATTCGCAAAATTATGCTTTTCGAGATGTACTGTCATGCTCGAGATATTACACCTTATGTACGCTTGTTTTGTCATCTTGCAACCGTAAAGTCGTATGATAAAGGATGGTTCTGTATTACCTTAGATGGATTTCTGCTTAACTTTGGTGATTCATCAGAGGACTGGCAAAGCACCTTCTTCTTTATTGACAGTGAAGTGATTCCCAACGATTGTTTAAAAGCTCGTTACTAGCGTACATCACTCGATCCCCCCAAAATTACCTATCCTAGGATATCACCTGATGAACGAAAGCTAGTAAATATGATGAAAAAAGAGAGGACTCCAAACCGCCGATATCCAAAACATATGCTTTCGTTATGTTCACTTAATGCTGAATGGGATGCAGAAACTCGTGGCTGCGCTATTGTAATGCTTAAAAACAAAGGTACATCAGAATTACCAATTGTAATTTGCTTACTGATTTTTATTATATGTATAATAATTCTAAATTTTTTTGTTCCAGCTATTACTCCGTTCACCACCTTGCGTTACATCAAGTTTGAGGAGCTACGATTTGCATCTAAAAAGATGGCTGATGAAACACTTGAGAAGAGTTTATCCGAAAATGAGGCTTGTTGATGATTCTGCTTTAACTCGATCAAGTTCACGCAAACGCCGTACTGCTGGTAATATTTCTTTTGAATCAATAGCAGAATAAAATATTTTTTGCTTTTTTCATATGCCTAGCAGTGGTGGCTATTATAATGTTGACCCTGATAAATTTCAAGTATTGAATTGTGAATCATCACATTTGGATTGGATAAACTTTTTAAATAATAACTGCTATTTTAATCCAGCCATGGTATCTGAAGAAGAAAGACAGAGAAGGCTTGCTCTTCCGCCTCCCGCTCAGCGTAACAGAATAGGGGAAATCAGTTCATAGATTAGCCTCCCTAATTTAGATACAACCGGTCTGTCTGCTATTCTTGCAGGTCCCCCAAGCGATTATTCAGACTTTATGAAATACCTTGAAGCGATGGTGTCTCCATCCCTTGTTAAATTTTTTGAAAACTTATCTGATGGCGATGCTCGTAAATCTAAGGCACAAGGCATAATCTGTAACATTGCTTCAGAGTTTGATAATCTGAAACGTTTGGAATGCTCGGATCAAGTTCACCGTGATAAATTTGAAAGAATTGAGATAGATTCTGAGTTATTGAAAGCTGCTAAGCTTGAATTAGATGCTGCTGTTGCTACTAAAAATGCTGATGAGGCTCATTTTGTTGAAATGGCAACAAAAGAGAGATGGTATCTTCATAAGATTGAAACATTAACTCAATCTGAAACAACATTAAAGGAAGGACGAGACCAAGCGGCTTATTGCAGGTGTTCCAAAGATTGTGAAAAATGCTTTTGCTTCTAAGAAATTAATGAAGCCTTTTGATGAGTTTATAACCGTTGCACTGGATGCTGAACGGATAAGGTTTCTAGAATCGCTGCATAAGGGTGTTCCCAACTTAACTAAATCTTTACCTGAAACCCTCACATCGCAATTGAAACCGAATGCAGAAGATAGGCTTAGGGTAATAGGTGAGTAGATAGAGCATATATCATTTCCTGAATTAGAAAAGTTGTGTAATAATCCTGCTATATTAGTAGATGATGTCTTGAATTTGAAATTGTAATGTGTACTGCTTGTATTATCTGCTGGTTATTAATGTGTATTATATATTCAATTACTTTGTATTAATTTTTGCCAAAGCTTTGTATGTTTGATTTGAACAATCAAAAATGATGGCTAGCCATTTATTGCTTGTATTATTTAACGTCATGACGGTCGTAGATACATTTTATTGCCTGGATGTTCAACAGATTTCTACGTCATCCGCTGCCATTTCAACCTTTGTTTATGATTGAACTTCTGCCACCGAGAATAAACTTCTCTTCTATGGGCAGGGGTGACACACAGCTTTGTGACATCTGATAAAAATTCTTTACTGGATAAAAATTATGAACAGTATGTTATAAGAATAATTGTCTGAATTCTTATTACTTAACGAAATTTTTACATTTATGAATGCATCTCATATTCACAATAGTTGATCAGGCTATTTGAATATGCAATACTACGCATAAAATTTCTTTAAACTCATTGCAAAAATTTCTTTAAACTCATTGCGTTCCATGTTCTTAGAATTTCCTCACCGGAGGGTGCTGCAAGGGTATATGATCCATTAGGATGTGCTCTTACAATTTTGTATGGACCTTCCCATCGTGGCCCTAACTTCCCTTGTTTTTCCTGTCTGCTTGATTCATTGTCCCTCAACACTAAATCTCTCACATTGAATTGCACATATCTGAATCGCTTGTTGTAATATTTTGCCATTCGCTGCTTAGCATCTGCTTGACGGATGGCGGCCATGATTCGCCTCTCTTCCAATAAATTCAAGTTTTCACGCAAGATAGATGAATTATTTTCAATATCAAATGCCAAAACTCTTTGTGTCGGAACACGAATCTCAGCTGGTATTACTGCCTCAGTGCCATATACCAAGCTGAATGGTGTTTCACTCATGCTCCGTTTTGGCGTTGTACCGTGAGCCCACAAAACATATGGTACTTCATCTACCCATTTAGTCTGACTAAAACCCAATCTAGCCTTTATGCCGGCTACAATTTCCTTATTTGTTATCTCAACTTGGCCATTGACTTGTGGGTGTGCAACTGAGGTAAATGTTTGTTTGATGTTTAATTCCTCACACCAACTTCTAAATGGATTATCTGCAACTGCTTACCATTATCACTTGCAATTTCATTTGGTAAACCATATCTACACACAATATCATTCTATACAAACTTCTTTATGTTTTCACCCGTTATCCGTGCTAACACCTTTGCTTCAACCCACTTACTGAAAAAATCAATTGCATCCACCAAGAACTTTACATTTCCCACGTTTCTTGGAAATGGCCCTACTATGTCAATTGCCCACTTACAAAATGACCATGCAGATGATACTGAGATTAAATCATATTTGGGTAAACGTTGGACTGTTCCGTGCCGCTGACAGGCATCACATGTTTTGATTACTTCTACCTTATCTCTGTAAATTGTTTGCCAATAATATCCTTGTCGCATTATCCATCCTACAACATTTCTATAACCAGAATGTTGTGCACACAAACCTTCATGCATCTCTTTTACCACATCTATTGCTTGCTGCGGTGCTAAACACCTTAAATTTGGACCATTGAAAGATTTTCTATAAAGCACCCCATTCTCCAAGACGTAAAGCGGAGCACTTACCTTTATCCGTCTTGCTTCCGTGACATCAGCTGGCAGTGTTCCGTCCTGCAAATGCTTCACATAGGGAGTCATCCAACACGGTCCTCCCTCTTCAACTGTTGCCACGACCACTTTTTCATCAATTCACTTATCCTTCAAAACTTCCACCAAAACTTTCTTATGTAAGTGGTCAAATATTAGCGTTGCTAATTTGCTCAAAACATCTTCCTTTTTATTCTTATTTCTTGATATTTGCACAACTTCCAGAGTTTTGAAATTTTTTGAAATCTTTTCAACCAATTGCAAATATCTTTTCATTGAGATATCCTTTGCTTCAAATTCTCCATTAACCTGTTGTGCTACAGTTTAAGAATCTACATATGCACGCAGATGCTTTATTCCCATCTCAGACGCTATGCGGAGGCTGGAAAGCAATGCCTCATACTCGGCTTCGTTATTAGATGCATAAAAATAAAACTTTAGTGCATATGTATGTTCTTCACCTTCCGGACTGGTAAGCACCAATCCTGCACCAATCCTGCACCAACTCCTTCCTCACTAGATGCACCATCAGTGTGCAATTTCCAAATGCAATTACTACTTTTTACATCTTGCAAATAATCCACCTCTTCAGTTATTTCCAAAAAAAAGTCTGCCAAAATTTGCCTTTAACTGCATGTCGTGGTGAGAAATTTATTTCATATTCCCCCAATTCAACCGCCCATTTTACCAAACGTCCTGACGACTCTGGATGCTTCAAAATTTGCTTTATTGGTTGATCTGTCAAGACGAGAATTGGATGTGCTTGAAAATAATGTCTGAGTAGTCTAGTTGTGTGTGTTAAAGCATATACCAATTTTTCAATTGGCGGATAGTTAACTTCACTTTGCTGTAATATCTTACTGACAAAGTATATTGGCATTTGTACCCCGTTCCATTCTGCGATTAAAACTGAACTAATGGCTTCTGTCGATGCTGCCATATATAAAATTAACGTTTCTCCTGCTATTGGTGCAGTTAAAGTAGGCAATTCTTTTAAGAGTCGCTTAACATCCTGAAAAGCTGTTTCAGCCTCTTCCGTCCACATAAAATCCTTTTTGTTCAAACAACTTTTTAAGACCCTCATAAATGGTTATGATCGATCTGCTACTCTGGATAAAAACCTTATTAAGGCTGTCAGTCTTCCATTCAAGCTTTGTACTTTTTTCTTTGTTTTTGGAGATACCATATCTTCAATTGCTTGAATCTTTCTTGGATTTGCCTTAATTCCTCTCTGTGTAACAATATGACCTAAAAATTTGCCTTCTTCCACATCAAAAGTGCACTTCTTAGGATTCAACTTCATATTAACTCTTCGTAATGATTCAAAGGTTTCTAGAGTATCTCTGAGCATACATTCTTCCGTATGACACTTGACAACAATATCATCAACATAGGCTTCTACATTCCTGCCTATTTGATCTTTAAATGCTTTATCAATCACACGCTGATAAGTTGCTCCTGCATTCTTCAATCCAAAAGGCATCATGATGTAACAAAAAATTCCATCTGGTGTGTCGAATGTTGTTTTATCCTGATCCCGTATTGCCATGAGGATTTGATGGTACCCTTTGAATGCATCCAAAAAAGATTTAAATTAATATCCACTTACAGATTTCACCTTCCAATCTATTTCTGGTAAAGGGTAGTTGTCCTTTGGGCATGCTTTATTTATGTCTGTGAAATCCACACACATCCTCCATGTGTTATCTGGCTTTCTAACCATCACTGGATTTGCTACCCATGTCTTGCATTTAACTTCCCTCAATATCCCAGCATCCACTAATTTTTTTAACTTCTTCTCTAAGAAATTTGGTTCGATCTGGAGCCATGCCTCTTTTCCTTTAACATACTGGTGGGATATTAGGATTCACACCTAGCTTATGTTCAGCTATATGACGTGGTACTCCAGTTATATCAGAATCTTGCCACGCAAAAACATCTAAATTGGTTGCTAAAATTTTGTAAAGTTTTTCTTTTGTTTCCTTTGCTATTGTGTTTCCAATAATGATTTTCTGATCTGGAAATTCTGGGTTTAGTGATACTGACCCATCTTCATGAACGATTGGATTAACAGCAGTTCTATTTATTTGTATACATTCTACTGCTCTTCTCCGTTCAACGTATAGCGTGGCGACGCCAGCCGGTGTGGGGAATTTCATCATTTCGTACACCGTTGACATCACAGCCCCAAATGTCATCATAGGTGATCGACCTAAAATGACATTATACTGTGCATTCGCTTTGACAACTAAAAACATGATATG
Source organism: Rutidosis leptorrhynchoides (assembly GCF_046630445.1). Taxonomy (NCBI): domain Eukaryota; kingdom Viridiplantae; phylum Streptophyta; class Magnoliopsida; order Asterales; family Asteraceae; genus Rutidosis; species Rutidosis leptorrhynchoides. The sequence continues at coordinate 567,442,995 of NC_092333.1, forward strand.
AGCTGTTCCTTTAAATTGCGTTTTTCCCAACACCACTTCTAAAACTATGCTTCCTTCTGATCATGACGGATTATTAGCAAAACTTTCTAAAGGATATCTGGCAAAACTTCCTTCTCCTTAACTCTTTCTGGCAATTGTACAAAATAATGCTCATACATGATATCTGCGCCTGCTCCTGTATCAGTATATATTCCTCCAACAACACAATTTGCTATACCAGCTTCAATCACTATAGGGGCATCAGATGGATTGGTATTAAACATGGAAGGAAAAGCAATTAATTCCTGTTTCCAATCCTCTAATATTTCTGCTTTCCTCCGCTGTCCGTCTTGCCATGAATGTATCATGTTTGTTTCAATAGGTGTTATCTTACGATTACGCCTTTTGGTGCTCTTGAGAGTTGAGTGATCCTTTAAAATGGATGGCGCCATATGTTGGTACGATTTTTCGTATAACTGGTATAAGGTACCAGTACAGAACACTATCCGCCTAGCGTAGAATGATTGTATGTTGATTGATGTTTGCCCTCGGGAAATAATCCCTGCAGACCCGGAACACGGATGAGAGATCCGTGGGGTGGCCTCAATCAAACTGTGGATCAATCTATAATTGATCCGTATAGCGTTCTGCTGCTAAGGTTTCACCTTGGAAAGGCGTTGTTCGATTTGGTAAACGGGGGAAACTAAATCCAAGGTACATTGGACCATTCAAGATTATAGATCGTGTCGGACCAGTAGCTTACCGACTTGACTTACCGCAACATCTCGCCGGGGTACATAATACTTTTCATGTCTCGAATTTGAAAAAATGTTTTGCTAAAGAAGATCTCACCATTCCATTAGACGAGATTACAATTAACGAAAAACTACAATTCATTGAAGAACCCGTCGAAATAATGGATCGTGAGGTTAAAAGACTTAAGCAAAACGAGATACCAATTGTTAAGGTTTGATGGAATGCTCGAGGACCTGAATTCACCTGGGAGCGTGAAGATCGGATGAAGCAGAAATACCCTCACCTATTTCCAGAAGATGCTTCACCAGCTTAAAATTTCGGGACGAAATTTATTTAACGGGTAGGTACTGTAGTGACCCGAACTTTTCCATGTTTATATATATTAAATGAAATTGATATTTACATGATTAAGTGTTTCCAACATGTTAAGCAATCAAACTTGTTAAGACTTGATTAATTGAAATAGGTTTCATATAGACAATTGACCACCCAAGTTGACCGGTGATTCACGAACGTTAAAACTTGTAAAAACTATATGATAACATATATACGATTATATATATAATTAACATGATATTATGATAAGTAAGTATCTCATTAGGTATTTTAACAATGAGTTATATACATAAAATTGAGTTTATTGAATTAAGAAACTCGAAACGATATATATATATAACGATTATCGTTATAACAACGTCTTACTAAATACATATGAATCATATTAAGATATTGATATACTATGTTTAATCATGATAAATGATAAGTAAACATGTCATTAAGTGTATTAACAATGAACTACATATATAAAAACAAGACTACTAACTTAATGATTTCGAAACGAGACATATATGTAACGATTATCGTTGTAACAACATTTAACTGTATATATACCATACTAAGATATATTAATATATCATAATATCATGATAATGTAATAATTTAACATCTCTTTAGATATAATAAACAATGGGTTAACAACATTTAACAAGATCGTTAACCTAAAGGTTTCAAAACAACATTTACATGTAACGACTAACGATGATTTCACGACTCAGTTAAAATGTATATACATGTAGTGTTTTAATATGTATTCATACACTTTTGAAAGACTTCAAGACACTTATCAAAATACTTCTACTTAACAAAAATGCTTACAATTACATCCTCGTTCAGTTTCATCAACAATTCTACTCGTATGCACCCGTATTCGTACTCGTACAATACACAACTTTTAGATGTATGTACTATTGGTATATACACTCCAATGATCATCTTTTAGCAGCCCATGTGAGTCACCTAACACATGTGGGAACCATCATTTGGCAACTAGCATGAAATATCTCATAAAATTACAAAAACATTAGTAATCATTCATGACTTATTTACATGTAAACAAAATTACACATTCTTTATATCTAATCCATATACCAACGACCAAAAACACCTACAAACACTTTCATTCTTCAATTTTCTTCATTTAATAGATCTCTTTCAATTTCTATCTTCAAGTTCTAGGTGTTCTTCATAAATTCTATAAGTTCTAGTTTCATAAAATCAAGAATACTTCAAAGTTTGCTAGCTTACTTCCAATCCTGTAAAGTGATCATCCAACCTCAAGAAATCTTTCTTATTTATAGTAAGATATCTTTCTAATACAAGGTAATGCTTATATTCAAACTTTGATTCAATTTCTATAACTATAACAATCTTATTTCGAGTGAAAATCTTACTTGAACTTGTTTTCGTGTCATGATTCTGCTTCAAGAACTTTCAAGCCATCCAAAGATCCTTTGAAGCTCAAGTTATTTTTTCATCATTTCCAATAGTTTTACCTACTAAACTTGAGGTAGTAATGATGTTCATAACATCATTCGATTCATATATATATAACTACCTTATTCGAAGGTTTAAACTTGTAATCACTAGAACATAGTTTAGTTAATTCTAAATTTGTTCGCAAACAAAAGTTAATCCTTCTAACTTGACTTTTAAAATTAACTAAACACATGTTCTATATCTATATGATATGCTAACTTAATGATTTAAAACCTGAAAACATGAAAAAAAAAACACCGTAAAACCGGATATACGCCGTTGTTGTAACACTGCGGGCTGTTTTGGGTTTGATAATTAAAAACTATGATAAACTTTGATTTAAAAGTTGTTCTTCTGGGAAAATTATTTTTCTTATGAACATGAAACTATATCCAAAAATCATGGTTAAACTCAAAGTGGAAGTATATTTTTTAAAATGGTCATCAAGACGTCGTTCTTTCGACTGAAATGACTACCTCTTACAAAAAAGACTTGTAACTTTTATTTCCGACTATAAACCTATACTTTTTCTGTTTAGATTCATAAAATAGAGTTCAATATGAAACCATAGCAATTTTATTCACTCAAAACGGATTTAAAACGAAGAAGTTATGGGTAAAACAAGATTGGATATTTTTTGATTGTTTTAGCTACGGGAAATATTGTAACAATTCTATACAAATCATATCCTAGCCAACTTATTGTATTATACATGTATTCTAATATATTATGTAATCTTGGGATACCATAGACACGTATGCAAATGTTTTGACATATCATATCGACCCATGTATATATATTATTTGGAACAACCATAGACACTCTATATGCAGTAATGTTTGAGTTAGCTATACAGGGTTGAGGTTGATTCTAAAAATATATATACTTTGAGTTGTGATCTAGCCTGAGACGTGTATACACTGGGTCGTGGATTGATTCAAGATAATATATATCAATTTATTTCTGTACATCTAACTATGGACAACTAGTTGTAGGTTACTAACGAGGACAGCTGACTTAATAAACTTAAAACATCAAAATGTATTCAAAGTGTTGTAAATATATTTTGAACATACTTTTATATATATGTACATATTTGTTATAGGTTCGTGAATCGACCAGTGGCCAAGTCTTACTTCCCGACGAAGTAAAAATCTGTGAAAGTGAGTTATAGTCCCACTTTTAAAATCTAATATTTTAGGATGAGAATACATGCAGTTTTATAAATGTTTTACGAAATAGACACAAGCAAATGAAACTGCATTATATGGGTGAATGATCGAAGACGAATATGCCCCTTTTTACTTGGTAACCTAAGAATTAGTAAACCGATCTACTAATTGACGCGAATCCTAAAGATAGATCTATTAGGCCTAACGAACCCCATCCATGGTTGCGGATGCTTTAGTACTTCGATGTTGTTTTATCATGTCCGATGGATTTCTCGGAATGATAGGGGATATTCTTATATGCATCTTGTTAATGTCGGTTACCAGGTGTTCACCATATGAATGATTTTTATCTCTATGTATGGGATGTATATTGAAATATGAAATCTTGTGGTCTATTATTACAAATTGGTAAATATATAGGTTAAACATATAACTCACCAACATTTTTGTTGACGTTTAAAGCATGTTTATTCTCAGGTGATTATTAAGAGCTTCCGCTGTTGCATGCTAATATGTGGACAAGATTTGGTGTCAGCATGCTTGTATAATAATGTTTAAAACTGCATTCGAGATTTATTTTGTTGTAACATATTAATATTGTAAACCAATATGTATTGGTAGTGTGTAAGTGTGATATTTTTATATTATCATTTCTAGATAATCTAGGTGGTGTCTTTTTAACCTTGTCGATAAAATAAAGGTTATGGTTTGTTTTAAAAACGAATGCAGTCTTTGAAAAACGTCTCATATACAGGTCAAAACCTCGCAACGAAATCAATTAATATGGAACGTTTATAATCGATATGAACGGGACATTTCAGTTGGTATCCGAGCATTGGTCTTAGAGAACCAGAAATTTGCATTAGTGTGTCTTATCGAGTTTGTTAGGATACATTAGTGAGTCTGGACTTCAACCGTATTTTCTTTAAAAACGATTGCTTAACACTTTTGTTGGAAACTATATATTATTAACATGTAAATATTATGTGATATATTAACCTCTTAATGTGTTTGATATTGTGTGCTAGATTTCTACCACTAGTACAAATCCCATCGATTCACCTAATAATAATGAAGAGTTGAATATATTTTGGGAAGATTCACAAATTCCCGAAGAAGAACCGGAATAGGAGGAACTGGAAGAGGAGGAACCGGAAGAGGAGGAATCGGAAGAAGAGGAACCGGAAGGGAGGAACTGGAAGAGGAGGAACCGGAAGAAGAAGAGGTTCCGGAGGAAGAAATATTGATACCTACAGTAATTCGATTAAATAAAAAAAATCCTCAACCAACGGACCAAAGTTAATAATGGTCAATGGTGTTTCCGCCGAGGAAACAAAATATTGGGAAGATTACCAATTTTCCGATGAATCGGATCCCGATGAGGATTCCGATGATGTTATAGAAATTACCTCGACCCAATTTAATAAAGCGAAAGAAAATAATAAGGGAAAAGGTATAAAAATAGAGAAACCCGATTTCAACCCCGATGAACTTTATATGTATCGGCAACATCCGTATTTTCTAAAATGTAACAATGACCCGGGAACCTCTAAACCACTAGGTTTTTCTAAATCATTGTGGAAAACGATGGCTCATATTAGAGGAACACCATATATTCCTAGAAAATTAGGAAAAACGAACCAAGTCCGAAGAAGAAGAAACCAGTGATTCAGATTAGAGGGTTGTAATCATGTTGTGTATTATATGTATTGTAGTGTGCTTGTACTTTTATGTTCTATGTAAAAATTGCTAGTATTGTTTGTTAATTATCTTTTACGAATCTAATCCTTGTCTATTTTATAGTATAAAAACAAAATGGACGTTAAGGGTAGACAACCGAATATTTTAGAAGATCTACCAGAGGATATGATTGAGGAAATCTTGTCTAGAGTCGGTCAGAATTCATCAGCACAATTAATTATGGAAAAATTAACTTGTCAAATATTTAAAAGACTTTCCAGAAATGCCTTAGTTTATAAAAGGCTTTCCTTTGATAGGTAGGGTATATCACATTGGGGAGACCGTAACTTACGCCGTGTTTTCTTTAAAGCGTTAAATGCAGGGAACCCAAATGCAATTTTACGCTACGGGTTAAGAACCTATTTTGACTCAACATATCCCAACATAGGATTTCGTGAATTAGAAAGAGCTTCTAATATGCAACATAAAGAAGCATGTTATGCTTACGAGTTAGTGATGTTCGCTTCTTACCAAAGTGAGAAAAAGAACATCGGATTGCAACTTTTAAATAAAACCTTCCCACAAGTGACGGATTCAGTAGTTGGGGTGAGAAACAAGGTTTTTAGATTATTACGAGGCTGTTGGACATTACGAAACCCTCGTCCTTTTGACAACATTACAACATGCTGCCTAGCCAATGGTCATAACTGTTATTTTCCACAAGACCAAGGATGGGAAGTCGTCTTAGTAAAACCAGAATGCATGACTTGTTTCTGAACTTATGAATTACGTGTTTTTATTTCCTTTGTTGAACAACTTGCGTATTAACTAGATTTATCTTCAAAACTGTCCTGTATCAAAGTGTACTATATTTCATGTTATATGTAATATAGCGAAGTTGTAAGTTTGAAGAATATTTGTATGTGATATATTATTATAATCAGTTTTTCATATGGAATTGTAGTAGTTGAATTGTATATTAGCTACTAAGTATGAACTTAACGGGTAGGTAGTACCCGAATTAAAAACTATAAAACGCTAATATGAAGAAAAAGCTTTTATAAATAAGTTCATACTATGCTACGAAATACTATTGACTACTCTTAAAATTCTATATGATTAACTTAATTCTTTTGGGCTATTTTTGAAGGAAATGGCATCTGCGACTCGTCAGAATTTGAACATGAGCGAGGAAGACTTTCGTGTTTTCCTTGCAGCAAACATAGCCGCAGTACAGGCTGCGATGCAAAATAACAATAACTCTGGATCTAGCGGTGGAACTAATTTCACAAGAAATCATGTAGGATGCTCCTACAAAGAATTCACTGCCTGCAAACCTTTGGAATTTAATGGAACCGAGGGTCCAATTGGATTGAAACGGTGGATCGAGAAGGTTGAATCGGTGTTCGCCATAAGTAAATGTACTGAAGAAGACAAAGTAAAGTATGCTACGCATACCTTTATAGGTACGGCGTTAACATGGTGGAATACCTATCTCGAGCAGGTAGGACAAGATGCTGCTTACGCACTACCGTGTTCAGCATTCAAGCAATTGATGAACGAGCAGTATCGTCCCAGAAACGAGGTCAACAAGCTCAAGGTAGAGCTTAGAGGATTACGAACGCAAGGTTTCGATATCACCACGTATGAAACAATAATTCACCGAATTGTGCCTATTGTACCCCAGAACGTTCGAAGACGAAGAAGAGAAGATCGACACATTTGTAAAAGGGTTACCAGAAAGGATTCAAGAAGATGTGAGTTCACACGAGCCCGCCTCCATACAAAAGGCAAGTCGAATGGCTCACAAATTAGTGAACCAGATCGAAGGAAGGATTAAAGAGCAGACGACTGAAGAGGCTAACATGAAACAAGTCAAGAGAAAGTGGGAAGAAACCAATGACAAGAGTCACCAATACAACAACAACAATCACAACCACAATCGCAATAACTATCCCAACAACTACAACATCAATCGCAACAACAACTTCAATAAACGTCCTAACAACAACTACAATAACCGTCCCAACAACAATAACAACAACAATAATGGCAACAATAACAATCCCAACAATAATCTCAATAACAACAATGTAGTGACCCGAACTTTTCCATGTTTATATATATTAATTGAGATTGATATTTACATGATTAAATGTTTCCAACATGTTAAGCAATCAAACTTGTTAAGACTTGATTAATTGAAATATGTTTCATATAGACAATTGACCACCCAAGTTGACCGGTGATTCACGAACGTTAAAACTTGTAAAAACTATATGATGACATATATATGGATATATGTATAGTTAACATGATACTATGATAAGTAAACATATCATTAAGTATATTAACAATGAACTACATATGTAAAAACAAGACTACTAACTTAATGATTTTTAAACGAGACATATATGTAACGATTATCGTTGTAAAGACATTTAATGTATATATATCATATTAAGAGATATTCATACATGATAATATCATGATAATATAATAATTTAAAATCTCATTTGATATTATAAACATTGGGTTAACAACATTTAACAAGATCGTTAACCTAAAGGTTTCAAAACAACACTTACATGTAATGACTAACGATGACTTAACGACTCAGTTAAAATGTATATACATGTAGTGTTTTAATATGTATTTATACACTTTTGAAATACTTCAATACACTTATCAAAATACTTCTACTTAACAAAAATGCTTACAATTACATCCTCGTTCAGTTTCATCAACAATTCTACTCGTATGCACCCGTATTCGTACTCGTACAATACACAGCTTTTAGATGTATGTACTATTGGTATATACACTCCAATGATCAGCTCTTAGCAGCCCATGTGAGTCACCTAACACATGTGGGAACCATCATTTGGCAACTAGCATGAAATATCTCATAAAATTACAAAAATATGAGTAATCATTCATGACTTATTTACATGAAAACAAAATTACATATCCTTTATATCTAATCCATACACCAACGACCAAAAACACCTACAAACACTTTCATTCTTCAATTTTCTTCATCTAATTGATCTCTCTTAAGTTCTATCTTCAAGTTCTAAGTGTTCTTCATATATTATACAAGTTCTAGTTACATAAAATCAAGAATACTTTCAAGTTTGCTAGCTCACTTCCAATCTTGTAAGGTGATCATCCAACCTCAAGAAATCTTTGTTTCTTACAGTAGGTTATAATTCTAATACAAGGTAATAATCATATTCAAACTTTGGTTCAATTTCTATAACTATAACAATCTTATTTCAAGTGATGATCTTACTTGAACTTGTTTTCGTGTCATGATTCTGCTTCAAGAACTTCGAGCCATCCAAGGATCCGTTGAAGCTAGATCCATTTTTCTATTTTCCAGTAGGTTTATCCAAGGAACTTAAGGTAGTAATGATGTTCATAACATCATTCGATTCATACATATAAAGCTATCTTATTCGAAGGTTTAAACTTTTAATCACTAGAACATAGTTTAGTTAATTCTAAACTTGTTCACAAACAAAAGTTAATCCTTGTAACTTGACTTTTAAAATCAACTAAACACATGTTCTATATCTATATGATATGCTAACTTAATGATTTAAAACCTGGAAACACGAAAAACACCGTAAAACCGGATTTACGCCGTCGTAGTAACACCGCGGGCTGTTTTAGGTTAGTTAATTAAAAACTATGATAAACTTTGATTTAAAGGTTGTTATTATGGAAAAATGATTTTTATTATGAACATGAAACTATATCCAAAAATTATGGTTAAACTCAAAGTGAAAAGATGTTTTCTAAAATGGTCATCTAGACATCGTTCTTTCGACTGAAATGACTACCTTTACAAAAACGACTTGTAACTTATTTTTCCGACTATAAACCTATACTTTTTGTGTTTAGATTCATAAAATAGAGTTCAATATGAAACCATAGCAATTTGATTCACTCAAAACGGATTTAATAATGAAGAAGTTATGGGTAAAACAAGATTGGATAATTTTTCTCATTTTAGCTACGTGAAAATTGGTAACAAATCTATTCCAACCATAACTTAATCAACTTGTATTGTATATTATGTAATCTTGAGATACCATAGACACGTATACAATGTTTCGACCTATCATGTCGACACATCTATATATATTTCAGAACAACCATAGACACTCTATATGTGAATGTTGGAGTTAGCTATACAGGGTTGAGGTTTATTTCAATATATATATAGTTTGAGTTATGATCAATACTGAGATACGTATATACTGGGTCGTGGATTGATTCAAGATAATATTTATCGATTTATTTCTGTACATCTAACTGTGGACAACTAGTTGTAGGTTACTAACGAGGACAGCTGACTTAATAAACTTAAAACATCAAAATATATTAAAAGTGTTGTAAATATATTTTGAACATACTTTGATATATATGTATATATTGTTATAGGTTCGTGAATCAACCAGTGGCCAAGTCTTACTTCCCGACGAAGTAAAAAAAAAATCTGTGAAAGTAAGTTATAGTCCCACTTTTAAAATCTAATATTTTTGGGATGAGAATACATGCAGGTTTTATAAATAATTTACAAAATAGACACAAGTACGTGAAACTACATTCTATGGTTGAATTATCGAAATTGAATATGCCCCTTTTTATTAAGTCTGGTAATCTAAGAATTAGGGAACAGACACCCTAATTGACGCGAATCCTAAAGATAGATCTATTGGGCCTAACAAACCCCATCCAAAGTACCGGATGCTTTAGTACTTCGAAATTTATATCATATCCGAAGGGTGTCCCGGAATGATGGGGATATTCTTATATATGCATCTTGTTAATGTCGGTTACCAGGTGTTCACCATATGAATGATTTTTATCTCTATGTATGGGATGTGTATTGAAATATGAAATCTTGTGGTCTATTATTATGATTTGATATATATAGGTTAAACCTATAACTCACCAACATTTTTGTTGACGTTTTAAGCATTTTTATTCTCAGGTGATTATTAAGAGCTTCCGCTGCCGCATACTTAAATAAGGACGAGATTTGGAGTCCATGCTTGTATGATATTGTGTAAAAACTGCATTCAAGAAACTTATTTGGTTGTAACATATTTGTATTGTAAACCATTATGTAATGGTCGTGTGTAAACAGGATATTTTAGATTATCATTATTTGATAATCTACGTAAAGCTTTTTAAACCTTTATTGATGAAATAAAGGTTATGATTTGTTTTAAAATGAATGCAGTCTTTGAAAAACGTCTCATATAGAGGTCAAAACCTCGCAACGAAATCAATTAATATGGAACATTTTTAATCAATAAGAACGGGACATTTCAGTTGGTATCAGAGCGTTGGTCTTAGAGAACCAGAATTTTGCATTAGTGTGTCTTATCGAGTTTGTTAGGATGCATTAGTGAGTCTGGACTTCGACCGTGTTTACTTGAAAAATGATTGCTTAACAAATTTTATTGGAAACTATATATTTTTAACATGTGAATATTATGTGATATATTAATCTCTTAACGCGTTTGATATTATGTGATAGATGTCTACCTCTAGAACAAGTCCCATTGACTCACCTAATAATAATGAAGAGTCAAATGTAAATTGGAATGATTCGTGGACTGATTCACAAGTTCCCGAAGAGGAACCGGAAGAAGAGTCGGAACCGGAAGAAGAATCGGAACCGGATGAAGAAATAGAACCGGTGGGGGAGATAATAAAACGGTTAAGTAAAAGAAAATCCTCAACCAACCGACCAAGGTTAATTATGGTCAATGGTGTTTCCGCCAAGGAAGCAAAATATTGGGAGGATTACCAATTCTCCGATGAATCGGATTCCGACGAAAATTCCGATGATGTTATAGAAATTACCCCAACTGAATTTAAAAAGGCAAAAGAAAATAATAAGGGAAAGGGCATAAAAATAGAGAAATCTAATTCCAACCCCGATGAACTTTATATGTATCGTCAACTCCCGAAGTCCTAAGGTTGTAACAATGACCCGGGAACCTCTAAACTACCAGGTTTTTCTAAACCAATGTGGAAAACGACGGCTCGTATTAGGGGAACATCATATATCCCTAGAAACTTGGCAAAACGAACCAAAACCGAAGAAGAAGAAACAAGCGAGTCGGAATAAGATAGTTGTATTCGTGTGGTGTAATATATGTAATATAGTGTGCTTATGCTTTATGATATATGTAAAAATTGCTTGTATTAATAAGTATTTTTTTTTATGAATCTAACTCTTGTCTATTTTACAGTATAAAAACACAAAATGGATAGACAACCCAATATTTTAAGAGACCTACCCGGAGACATGATTGATGAAATCTTGTCTAGAGTCGGTCAGAATTCTTCGGCACAACTATTTAAGGCGAGATCAATTTGTAAGACATTCGAAGAACGTTCCAAGAATGCCTTGGTTTATAAAAGGCTTTTGTTCGAAAGATGGGGGATATCACATTGGGAAACCCATAAGTTACGATGTGTTTACTTTGACGCATATATTGCGGGGAACCCAAATGCTATTTTACGCAACAGGTTAAGAAATTATTTTGACTCAATGTATCCGAATATAGGACTTCGTGATTTAGAAAAAGCGGCTAACATGCAACATAAAGAGGCATGTTATGCTTACGGATTAGTAATGTTCGCTTCTCACCAAAGTGAGAACAAGAACATCGGGCTACAACTATTAAACAAAACGTTCCCACGAGTGACGGAGTCGGTAATTGGGGTAAGAAATGAGGTTTTTAGATTGTTACGGGACTGTTGGACATTACGTAACCCTCATCCCTTTGACGATGTTACAACACGCTATCTTATCAACGGCCATAATGGTTATGTTCCACAAGACCAAGGATGGGAAGTAATCCTAGTAAAACCAGAATGCATGACTTGTTTCTGGACGTATGAATTACGTGTCTTTATTGCCTTTGCTGAACGACTTGTGTACTAGCTAGAATTATCTTCATAACCATCTTGTATCAAATTTATTGTGTGCTATATTTCATGCTATATGTAAAATAAGCGGTATTGTAAGTTTGTAAAATATTGTGTAAAAGTTTGAACGCGAAATATTATTATAATCAGTTTTTCATATAGAATTGTAGTAGTTGAATTGTATATTAGCTACTAAGTATGAACTTAACGGGTAGGTACTACCCGAATTTAAACTTATAAAACGCTAATATGAAGAAAAAGCTTTTATAAATGAGTTCATATTATGCTACGAAATACTATTAACTACTCTTAATATTCTGTATGATTAACTTGTTCCATTTGACTATTTTGAAGGAAATGGCACCGACTACTCGACACACCGTGAATATGAATGAAGAGGAATTCCGTACTTTTCTAGCTTCAAACATAGCCGCAGTACAGGCTGCGCTACATACCAACAATAACCTTGGATCTAGCAGTACAGGAAATCGTGTAGGATGCACCTACAAAGAATTCACTGCCTGCAAACCTTTGGAATTTGATGGAACCGAAGGACCGATCGGATTGAAACGGTGGATCGAGAAGGTCGAATCGGTGTTTGCCATAAGTAAGTGTACTGAAGAGGACAAAGTGAAGTACGCTACGCATACCTTCACATGTTCTGCGTTAACATGGTGGAATACCTATCTAGAGCAAGTGGGACAAGACGATGCGTACGCACTACCGTGGTCAGCATTCAAGCACTTGATGAACGAGAAATACCGTCCCAGAACCGAGGTCAATAAGCTCAAGACAGAACTTAGAGGGTTACGAACCCAAGGATTTGATATTACCACGTACGAAAGACGATTCACAGAATTGTGCCTATTGTGTCCGGGAGCATTCGAAGATGAGGAAGAGAAGATCGACGCGTTTGTGAAAGGATTACCGGAAAGAATCCAAGAAGATATAAGTTCACACGAGCCCGCCTCCATACAACATGCATGTAGAATGGCTCACAAACTAGTGAACCAGATTAAAGAAAAAATTAAAGAACAGACTGCTGAAGAGGCCAATGTGAAGCAAGTCAAAAGAAAGTGGGAGGAAAACGGTGATAAGAATCACCAATACAACAACAGCAATTACAACAATAATCGCAACAATTATCCCAACAATCACAACATCAATCGCAACTACAACAAACGGCCCAACAACAACAACAACAACAACAACAACAACAACTACAACAATCATCCTAACAACAATAATAACCGCAACAACAACAACAATCAGAAGCAGCTATGCCAAAGGTGTGAAAAGTATCACTCGGGGTTCTGCACCAAATTTTGCAACAAGTGTAAAAGAAATGGTCATAGCGCGGTGAAGTGTGAGGTCTACAGACCAGGGGTTAATAGAACGAAAGGAACAAATGGTGTCGGAACGAGTAATGGCGGAGCAAGTAGTGTTAGAGCAAGTTATGCCAATGTAGTTTGTTATAAATGTGGAAAATCGGGCCACATTATTAGAAATTGCCCGAACCAGGAGAACACGAATGGACAAGGCCGCGGAAGAGTTTTCAATATTAATGCGGCAGAGGCACAGGGAGACCCGGAGCTTGTTACGGGTACGTTTCTTATTGACAATAAATCTGCTTACGTTTTATTTGATTCGGGTGCGGATAGAAGCTATATGAGTAGAGATTTTTGTGCTAAATTAAGTTGTCCATTGACGCCTTTGGATAGTAAATTTTTACTCGAATTAGCAAATGGTAAATTAATTTCAGCAGATAATATATGTCGGAATCGAGAAATTAAACTGGTTAGCGAAACATTTAAGATTGATTTGATACCAGTAGAGTTAGGGAGTTTTGATGTGATAATCGGTATGGACTGGTTGAAAGAAGTGAAAGCAGAGATCGTTTGTTACAAAAATGCAATTCGCATTATACGAGAAAAAGGAAAACCCTTAATGGTGTACGGAGAAAAGGGCAACACGAAGCTACATCTTATTACTAATTTGAAGGCACAAAAACTAATAAGAAAAGGTTGCTATGCTGTTCTAGCACACGTCAAGAAAGTACAAACTGAAGAAAAGAGCATCAATGATGTTCCCATTGCAAAAGAATTTCCTGATGTATTTCTGAAAGAATTACCGGGATTACCCCCACATCGATCCGTTGAATTTCAAATAGATCTTGTACCAGGAGCTGCACCAATAGCTCGTGCTCCTTACAGACTTGCACCTAGCGAGATGAAAGAACTGCAAAGCCAATTACAAGAACTTTTAGAGCGTGGTTTCATTCGACCAAGCACATCACCGTGGGGAGCTCCTGTTTTGTTTGTCAAGAAGAAAGATGGTACATTCAGGTTGTGTATCGACTACCGAGAGTTGAACAAACCTACCATCAAGAACCGTTACCCACTACCGAGAATCGACGACTTATTTGATCAACTACAAGGCTCGTCTGTTTATTCAAAGATTGACTTACGTTCAGGGTATCATCAAATGCGGGTGAAAGAAGATGATATTCCAAAGACTGCTTTTAGAACACGTTACGGTCATTACGAGTTTATGGTCATGCCGTTTGGTTTAACTAATGCACCAGCTGTGTTCATGGACCTTATGAACCGAGTGTGTGGACCATACCTTGACAAGTTTGTCATTGTTTTCATTGATGACATACTTATTTACTCAAAGAATGACCAAGAACACGGTGAACATTTGAGAAAGGTGTTAGAAGTATTGAGGAAGGAAGAATTGTACGTTAAGTTTTCAAAGTGTGCATTTTGGTTGGAAGAAGTTCAATTCCTCGGTCACATAGTGAACAAAGAAGGTATTAAGGTGGATCCGGCAAAGATAGAAACTGTTGAAAAGTGGGAAACCCCAAAAACTCCGAAGCATATACGTCAATTTTTAGGATTGGCTGGTTACTACAGAAGATTCATCCAAGATTTCTCCAAAGTAGCAAAACCCTTGACTGCATTAACGCATAAAGGGAAGAAATTTGAATGGAAGGATGAACAAGAGAAGGCGTTTCAATTATTGAAGAAAAAGCTAACTACGGCACCTATATTATCATTGCCTAAAGGGAATGATGATTTTGTGATTTATTGTGACGCATCAAAGCAAGGTCTCGGCTGTGTATTAATGCAACGGACGAAGGTGATTGCTTATGCGTCTAGACAATTGAAGATTCACGAGCAAAATTATACGACGCATGATTTGGAATTAGGCGCGGTTGTTTTTGCATAAAAGACTTGGAGGCACTACTTATATGGGGTCAAAAGTATTATATATACCGACCACAAAAGTCTTCAACACATATTTAATCAGAAACAACTGAATATGAGGCAGCGTAGGTGGATTGAATTGTTGAATGATTACGACTTTGAGATTCGTTAACACCCGGGGAAGGCAAATGTGGTAGCCGACGCCTTGAGCAGAAAGGACAGAGAACCCATTCGAGTAAAATCTATGAATATAATGATTCATAATAACCTTACTACTCAAATAAAGGAGGCGCAACAAGGAGTTTTAAAAGAGGGAAATTTAAAGGATGAAATACCCAAAGGATCGGAGAAGCATCTTAATATTCTGGAAGACGGAACCCGGTATAGGGCTGAAAGGATTTGGGTACCAAAATTTGGAGATATGAGAGAAATGGTACTTAGAGAAGCTCATAAAACCAGATACTCAATACATCCTGGAACGGGGAAGATGTATAAGGATCTCAAGAAACATTTTTGGTGACCGGGTATGAAAGCCGATGTTGCTAAATACGTAGGAGAATGTTTGACGTGTTCTAAGGTCAAAGCTGAGCATCAGAAACCATCAGGTCTACTTCAACAACCCGAAATCCCGGAATGGAAATGGGAAAACATTACCATGGATTTCATTACTAAATTGCCAAGGACTGCAAGTGGTTATGATACTATTTGGGTAATAGTTGATCGTCTCACCAAGTCAGCACACTTCCTGCCAATAAGAGAAGATGACAAGATGGAGAAGTTAGCACGACTGTATTTGAAGGAAGTCGTCTCCAGACATGGAATACCAATCTCTATTATCTCTGATAGGGATGTGAAAGGGCCCGTTCATATACATTATAAACGATTCACAATAGTTGATTACATCGCAAGGTATTTGACCTCTATATGATACATTTTACAAACATTGCATTCGTTTTTAAAAGACAAACTTTCTTTACAACGAAAGTTGACGGCATGCACACCATTTCATAATACATCCAACTATAATTGGCTTAATAATAATCTTGATGAACTCAATGACTCGAATGCAACGTCTTTTAAAATATGCCATGAATGACTCCAAGTAATATCCTTAAAATGAGCTAATGCACAGCGGAAGATTTCTTTAATACCTGAGAATAAACATGCTTTAAAGTGTCAACCAAAAGGTTGGTGAGTTCATAGGTTTATCATAACAATCATTTCAATATATTAATAGACCACAAGATTTCCGTTTATAAATATATGTACACTCGCAAGTGTATAAAAGTATTCTATAAGTTGTAGGCACCCGGTAACAAGCCTTAACGTTCATGTTTTACCCTCTGAAGTACATCAGATCAGGTGTGTTTAAAATAACCTCGAAGTACTAAAGCATCCCATAGTTAGGATGGGGTTTGTCAGGCCCAATAGATCTATCTTTAGGATTCGCGCCTACCGTACATAGACAAGTAGTTTAATGTTACCAAGCTAAGGGTATATTTCTGGTTTAAACCCACGTAGAATTAGTTTTAGTACTTGTGCCTATTTCGTAAAACATTTATAAAACAGCGCATGTATTCTCAGCCCAAAAATATATATTGCAAAAGCAATTAAAAAGGGAGCAAATGAAACTCACAATACTGTATTTCGTAGTAAAAATACATATAACGTCTTTTAACAAGTGCAAGGTTGAACTCGGATTCACGAACGTATCAATATTGAGATTCAATATTGCAGGAAAGTACGTAGACGCAACGGAGATGATAAACACTAGATTGACCTCACGAGCATACCCATGAACCATACCCATCACCTCCATAGCTATAACCCATAATTTCCTTAGCTTCGACTCATTCAAAAAAACTATTTTGAAATCACTCGGACAGCACTCCGTCGTAATATTTTATGTATACTAATAATATCTTGAAATAATACAAAGAAAATATATATGTGTAATTCGATTGAGAGAGTTTAGAGAAATATATTTTCAAGTTTCTATGAAATAATGAAACCTATTGAATTCTATTTATAACAGATTTTTGAATTATTAAAGTGAATTATTAAAGTATGAATTATTAAAATGAATTATTAAAGTATGAATTATTAAAGTGAATTATTAAAGTATGAATTATTAAAGTATGAATTATTAAAGTGAATTATTAAAGTGAATTATTAAAGTATGAATTATTAAAGTGAATTATTAAAGTATGAATTATTAAATTGAATTATTAAAGTATGAATTATTAAAGTTAAAGTAAAATAAAAGTAAAGTAAAGGTAAAGTTAAAGTTAAAGTATAGTAAAAGTATAAAACTATATACGTATAATACGCGTATAAGTATATATAATATTAATTTAAATCATTATATATATTTAATAAAATAAAATATAAATATCGTTATCTTTATCATACTGGTTAAGTAATGAGTTGTCAAAAGTGGTTCTAGATATTTATAAAAGATATATACGTTTTAATAATAAAGTTCTTTTTAAACTGAAAACGTTTTTTGTACTTTTGAAACTAAATTAATAGAATATTATGGAAACCAATTCTCCACTAACTTTTTTCTAACTTTCGTAAATGACACTTTTTGTTTTTATTTATAAATAGCTTTACAAATTATTCTGAATATCGTTAAGAGGAATAGATTTTCTCAAATCATAGTGGACCTCTCAACAGAGACTTGTAATCATAATTCAATGTTTCTGATAATTCAATCATTTAATAAATTTTTTTATAATTTCATCGAAAATCATATTGAAACAAATACGTTCGTGTAAGGTATTATACGTTTAATACTTTATTAATATTCTCAAGTTATAATATATATATACATGTACATATCTATTTATATATAACGGTTCGTGAATCGTCGGAATTTAGTCGAGGTTATAATGAATGTATGAACACAGTTTAAAATTCTTGAGATTTAACTTAACAAACTTTGCTTATCGTGTCGGAATAATATAAAGATTAAAGTTTAAATTTGTTCGGAAATTTCCGGGTCGTCACAGTACCTACCCGTTAAACAAATTTCGTCCCCGAAATTTGATAGAGGTCGTCATGACTAACAATGAGAATGTTATTATAACGATTATAGAGTTTTATAATGTTCAAGAAGAATGGATAAAATAATTCGATTAATCGAAACGTGTGAGTGAAGTTATCGTAAATGAATGAAATAAGATAATAGTGATTCGTCGTATCTTTTGACGTCATCACGATTGATCTCCAAAAAGAAAATCTTTGTAATCTATATTGGATTTGATTATTCGGCGATTAAGGAAATTATGATCCTCTTCGAATTAATGCGATAATCCATTTTGATTTCTCTGTCGGATATTTCACTATAAATCCACCTCATTTGTTTTCTTACAACTCACACCTTCTCAACTCATATTTTAAAGTATTTGTCAATATGCTTCATCCAGTGTTGATTCTTGATATACTCCTCACTTTCATATCTGTCGCTCTTCTTTTTCATTTGCCTCCGAAAGAATCTATTTACTTCTACTATACTCTTGGTTTTATAGTGTTTTTAGTTCTCTCGTGTCTTTATATTGCTATATGCATTGATATATACGGTTTGTGATTTCTGGGTTGTTGTTGGGTTTTATATCTTCCCTTATATTTCAAATTCCTTGCTTCTTCTATAATCATTGTCATCCCCAATTAATGCTCTCTTTTATTTGCTGCGATTTATACCCCAATTTCTATTTCGGAGTTTTGTCCTTTCGTTTCTTCTTCTTGCGATTAAGCACCGCTTGTAATGGTCCAGAATTCGCATATATGAATTTCGGAATGAAGATTGTTAATCTTCTAAGAAGGAAGTTGTAATGGCACGATCTTGACTTGTCAAATTACTAGAATACCTCGAAAAAGGCCGAATCATCAAGAAATATTTTCTTGATATTTTAGAGGTTAAAGAGAATACAAGAGTCGTATAACATAGCACATGATGACGTTATGATCTGTGAATCATCACGTTCCATTTAGAAACTCAGCATGACTTACTATAATATAATCACGTTGATCAAGTGTCATTATATTATACTAGTTCATGCTTCAGTTCACAACACTACTTCAAAAATATTCCTATTTTAAATTCGAAAGTTTCAAAATTTAGAAACTAAAATAGTTTCTTTTATGATGTAATACAGACAGCACGAAGAGGTAAATGATTTCAGATAAGAATAATTATGGAAATATCTTCAGAAATATGGAGGATATTTATAATGAAAGATACGATGATATCTTAAAATTTCTAATATCAGAGGATGATGAAGAATATTGTCCGTAAGGGTTTAGAGTCAGGAGCAAGGTATTCAATAATGACTTCAGCAGACACGGAATCATTTGGATTCTTTGAAGGTAGATTTAGTCCTTGTGATTTATCCACAGCCTTCTTCATGGTTTGCTCAATCCGTATTTTTCAGTACCAAATATTCTCTTTTTCTGAGCTTTGCCAACACACAACTCTTTATCATCAAACTTTTTACTGTTAAGGTCGTTTATAGTTTTTGCTGCTTCATCAGTATTTCGAGAACTAGTTCGCAGTTTAGGGTGTTTTTCAGAAACTTCACATTCAAAGTATATAAGTCCAGAAGATAGACACATATAATTGTTGGCGTAGACATGCTGCGAGATTTCAAAATACTGATTGCTAATTTCCGATGATTTGTATGGCAATTCTCGTTACAAGATGCAGATGAGTAAATGATGGGGTTTTAATAAATATAAAGATTTTTCGAAAAGTCAAAGATCAATGAAGTTATTAATAAGTTTACTGCTAATGTGGCGAGATATGAAAGGTTCCCCGGTAATATTGATGAAGAGGTAATCATTATAATAAGGCTTATTCGATTGAACAACTGAAGTTGGTTTGCTGGAGCTGTGACAAAATCGTCTATTTTTAGAAGGGATTGAAAAGTTATTTTAGCTAGTAAATGCCAAAAGGTCTGACATGGATACATGTTAAATTATGACTTTGGTTTCAAGAGTTTTTCAGGTACGTAACTGTGGATAACATGTGGTTGGATCATCATCTCGATTGTTCATTATTTGAAGTGTCTTCAGGTATTTCGAAGGGTTTGAACACAGATTATAATCGTTAATATACATACGATGTTCTAACACAGTTTTGAAGTTAAAGTATAGCTTTGAAAGATGTAAGAATCTAAGAGTGATGATACCGGTTATAACTTGAATTGAATTCGGCGATTTCAAAATCAGAATATGTAATTAGATTTTTGAATGAGTATGGTTGTTTTGATTTCTATAAAAAAATGTATATTGTTGTGAAAGTAGGGAGTATAATGGATGATTTGCTGAATCAGATTCGAAGAATGTAACATATTAATTGTGAATTTATATATCTCTCGGGTATTACCTACCCGTTAAAAAAAATTGTCACAATTAATATTTTGTACAAAAGAATTTTATTACAATCTTTATGGAAATATATGTGTATATTTCTTCAGATGTAATATTGATTTAATGAGTTAATATTAAATTAAACTCACTTAATTTATGGTTAAGGCCAGGATAGATAATTTCTAAACTTTAGAAATTACATAATCGTCATAGAATGTTTTCCCAATGAAGTTATGAATCAATACTTCATCGTTGTGGTATTCCTTAGTATCTACAGGGCGTATGACGTCGATGCTCATAGGAGAGATTGTGAAGTTGAGGTTTGCGATGCGGTTGTTGTTGGTGGTGGTAATGGTACTGTTGATGTTGCTGGTGGTACTGGCTATGTTGTTGGTACTGCTGCTGGTGTTTGTAACCTTTGCACCATATTCTCCAAAGTCACTACCCGAGCGCGAAGCTCGTTGACTTCTTCTATTACACCGGAGTGATTGTCGGTTCGAACGAGCGGATAAATAAGATCTAGAATTTGGTGTAGTATATAATCATGACGAGATACTCTGGAAATGAGAGAGAAAATGGTGTTTCGAATAGATTCACCGGTAAGTGCTTCAGGTTCTTCGCCAAGAGGGCAATGTGGTGGATGGAAGGGATCACCTTCTTCTTGTCTCCAATGATTAAGGAGGCTACGAACCCATCCCCAATTCATCCAGAATAGATGATGACTAATTGGTTGATCCATTCCGGTCACACTGCTTTCGGAACTTGAGTGGGATTCCATTTCGGAATCCGAGGGACTTGAACTAATGACGAATTCCATTTCGTACGATTGAATAAAGAATTTTTCGATATGAAATGATTTTCCGGCTATCAGGTGGTATTCTAATTATATAGAGCAAAAGGTTTCGTAGATTACGGAGGAATTTACGGAATATGTCAGGCAAAGTTTACAGTAACAGATACGCTAAGATATGAATTAGCAGATACGCTAAGATATGAATTTTGTCTATACACTATTCATGCAATCAATGCAATAAGATGTGTCTAGACTAAGAATGATAAGCAGATAATTTCCGACAAAAATGATGAGCAAAACTTTTGACATGCAGACACGGTCGAAGTCCAGACTCACTAATGCATCCTAACGACTATCAGTTAGACACACTAATGCAGACCTGGTTCGCTAAGACCACCGCTCTGATACCAACTGAAAGGGCCCGTTCATATACATTATAAACGATTCACAATAGTTGATTACATCGCAAGGTATTTGACCTCTATATGATACATTTTACAAACATTGCATTCGTTTTTAAAAGACAAACTTTCTTTACAACGAAAGTTGACGGCATGCACACCATTTCATAATACATCCAACTATAATTGGCTTAATAATAATCTTGATGAACTCAATGACTCGAATGCAACGTCTTTCAAAATATGCCATGAATGACTCCAAGTAATATCCATAAAATGAGCTAATGCACAGTGGAAGATTTCTTTAATGCCTGAGAATAAACATGCTTTAAAGTGTCAACCAAAAGGTTGGTGAGTTCATAAGTTTATCATAACAATCATTTCAATATATTAATAGACCACAAGATTTCCGTTTATAAATATATGTACACTCGCAAGTGTATAAAAGTATTCTTTAAGTTGTAGGCACCCGGTAACAAGCCTTAACGTTCATGTTTTACCCTCTGAAGTACACCAGATCAGGTGTGTTTAAAATAACCTCGAAGTACTAAAGCATCCCATAGTCAGGATGGGGTTTGTCAGGCCCAATAGATCTATCTTTAGGATTCGCGCCTACCGTACATAGACAAGTAGTTTAATGTTACCAAGCTAAGGGTATATTTCTGGTTTAAACCCACGTAGAATTAGTTTTAGTACTTGTGCCTATTTCGTAAAACATTTATAAAACAGCGCATGTATTCTCAGCCCAAAAATATATATTGCAAAAGCAATTAAAAAGGGAGCAAATGAAACTCACAATACTGTATTTCGTAGTAAAAATACATATAACGTCTTTTAACAAGTGCAAGGTTGAACTCGGATTCACGAACGTATCAATATTGAGATTCAATATTGTAGGAAAGTACGTAGACGCAACGGAGATGATAAACACTAGATTGACCTCACGAGCATACCCATGAACCATACCCATCACCTCCATAGCTATAACCCATAATTTCCTTAGCTTCGACTCATTCAAAAAAACTATTTTGAAATCACTCGGACAGCACTCCATCGTAATATTTTATATATACTAATAATATCTTGAAATAATACAAAGAAAATATATATGTGTAATTCGATTGAGAGAGTTTAGAGAAATATATTTTCAAGTTTCTATGAAATAATGAAACCTATTGAATTCTATTTATAACAGATTTTTGAATTATTAAAGTGAATTATTAAAGTATGAATTATTAAAATGAATTATTAAAGTATGAATTATTAAAGTGAATTATTAAAGTATAAATTATTAAAGTATGAATTATTAAAGTGAATTATTAAAGTGAATTATTAAAGTATGAATTATTAAAGTGAATTATTAAAGTATGAATTATTAAAGTAAATTATTAAAGTATGAATTATTAAATTGAATTATTAAAGTATGAATTATTAAAGTTAAAGTAAAATAAAAGTAAAGTAAAGGTAAAGTTAAAGTATAGTAAAAGTATAAAACTATATACGTATAATACGCGTATAAGTATATATAATATTAATTTAAATCATTATATATATTTAATAAAATAAAATATAAATATCGTTATCTTTATCATACTGGTTAAGTAATGAGTTGTCAAAAGTGGTTCTAGATATTTATAAAAGATATATACGTTTTAATAATAAAGTTCTTTTTAAACAGAAAACGTTTTTTGTACTTTTGAAACTAAATTAATAGAATATTATGGAAACCAATTCTTTACTAACTTTTGTCTAACTTTCGTAAATGACACTTTTTGTTTTTATTTATAAATAGCTTTACAAATTATTCTGAATATCGTTAAGAGGAATAGATTTTCTCAAATCATAGTGGACCTCTCAACAGAGACTTGTAATCATAATTCAATGTTTCTGATAATTCAATCATTTAATAAAAATTTTTATAATTTCATCGAAAATCATATTGAAACAAATACGTTCGTGTAAGGTATTATACGTATAATACTTTATTAATATTCTCAAGTTATAATATATATATACATGTACATATCTATTTATATATAACGGTTCGTGAATCGTCGGAATTTGGTCGAGGTTATAATGAATGTATGAACACAGTTTAAAATTCTTGAGATTTAACTTAACAAACTTTGCTTATCGTGTCGGAATAATATAAAGATTAAAGTTTAAATTTGGTCGGAAATTTCTGGGTCGTCACAGGATGGTAGATTTATTTCAAGATTCTGGCAGACATTACAGCAAGCATTGGGAACTCGTCTAGACATGAGTACTGCCTATCATCCATAAACTGATGGGTAGAGTGAAAGGACGATACAAATGCTTGAAGACATGCTACGAGCTTGTGTTATTGATTTCGGAAACAGTTGGGATCGACATCTACCGTTAGCAGAATTTTCCTACAACAACAGCTACCATTCAAGCATTGAGATGGCGCCGTTTGAAGCACTTTATGGTAGAAAGTGCTGGTCTCCGATTTGTTGGAGTGAAGTGGGGATAGACAGATTACGGGTCCGGAGATAATACAAGAAACTACCGAGAAAATCATCCAAATTCAACAAAGATTGAAAACCGCCCAAAGTCGACAAAAGAGCTACGCTGACATTAAAAGAAAAGATATAGAATTTGAAATTGGAGAGATGGTCATGCTTAAAGTTGCACCTTGGAAAGGCGTTGTTCGATTTGGTAAACGAGGGAAATTAAATCCAAGGTATATTGGACCATTCAAGATTATTGATCGTGTCGGACCAGTAGCTTACCGACTTGAGTTACCTCAACAACTCGCGGCTGTACATAACACTTTCCACGTCTCGAATTTGAAGAAATGTTTTGCTAAAGAAGATCTCACTATTCCGTTAGATGAAATCCAAATCAACGAAAAACTTCAATTCATCGAAGAACCCGTCGAAATAATGGATCGTGAGGTTAAAAGACTTAAGCAAAACAAGATACCAATTGTTAAGGTTCGATGGAATGCTCGTAGAGGACCCGAGTTCACCTGGGAGCGTGAAGATCAGATGAAGATGAAATACCCGCATCTATTTCCAGAAGATTCGTCAACACCTTCAACAGCTTAAAATTTCGGGACGAAATTTATTTAACGGGTAGGTACTGTAGTGACCCGAACTTTTCCATGTTTATATATATTAATTGAGATTGATATTTACATGATTAAATGTTTCCAACATGTTAAGCAATCAAACTTGTTAAGACTTGATTAATTAAAATATGTTTCATATAGACAATTGACCACCCAAGTTGACCGGTGATTCACGAACGTTAAAACTTGTAAAAACTATATGATGACATATATATGGATATATGTATAGTTAACATGATACTATGATAAGTAAACATATCATTAAGTATATTAACAATGAACTACATATGTAAAAACAAGACTACTAACTTAATGATTTTTAAACGAGACATATATGTAACGATTATCGTTGTAAAGACATTTAATGTATATATATCATATTAAGAGATATTCATACATGATAATATAATAATTTAAAATCTCATTTGATATTATAAACATTGGGTTAACAACATTTAACAAAATCGTTAACCTAAAGGTTTCAAAACAACACTTACATGTAATGACTAACGATGACTTAACGACTCAGTTAAAATGTATATACATGTAGTGTTTTAATATGTATTTATACACTTTTGAAATACTTCAATACACTTATCAAAATACTTCTACTGAACAAAAATGCTTACAATTACATCCTCGTTCAGTTTCATCAACAATTCTACTCGTATGCACCCGTATTCGTACTCGTACAATACACAGCTTTTAGATGTATGTACTATTGGTATATACACTCCAATGATCAGCTCTTAGCAGCCCATGTGAGTCACCTAACACATGTGGGAACCATCATTTGGCAACTAGCATGAAATATCTCATAAAATTACAAAAATATGAGTAATCATTCATGACTTATTTACATGAAAACAAAATTACATATCCTTTATATCTAATCCATACACCAATGACCAAAAACACCTACAAACACTTTCATTCTTCAATTTTCTTCATCTAATTAATCTCTCTCAAGTTCTATCTTCAAGTTCTAAGTGTTCTTCATATATTCTACAAGTTCTAGTTACATAAAATCAAGAATACTTTCAAGTTTGCTAGCTCACTTCCAATCTTGTAAGGTGATCATCCAACCTCAAGAAATCTTTGTTTCTTACAGTAGGTTATCATTCTAATACAAGGTAATAATCATATTTAAACTTTGGTTCAATTTCTATAACTATAACAATCTTATTTCAAGTGATGATCTTACTTGAACTTGTTTTCGTGTCATGATTCTGCTTCAAAAACTTCGAGCCATCCAAGGATCCGTTGAAGCTAGATCCATTTTTCTCTTTTCCAGTAGGTTTATCCAAGGAACTTAAGGTAGTAATGATGTTCATAACATCATTCGATTCATACATATAAAGCTATCTTATTCAAAGGTTTAAACTTGTAATCACTAGAACATAGTTTAGTTAATTCTAAACTTGTTCACAAAAAAAAGTTAATCCTTCTAACTTAACTTTTAAAATCAACTTAACACATGTTCTATATCTATATGATATGCTAACTTAATAATTTAAAACCTGAAAACACGAAAAACACCGTAAAACCGGATTTACGCCGTCGTAGTAACACCGCGGGCTGTTTTGGGTTAGTTAATTAAAAACTATGATAAACTTTGATTTAAAAGTTTTTATTCTGGGAAAATGATTTTTATTATGAACATGAAACTATATCCAAAAATTATGGTTAAACTCATAGTGAAAGTATGTTTTCTAAAATGGTCATCTAGACGTCGTTCTTTCGACTGAAATGAATACCTTTACAAAAACGACTTGTAACTTATTTTTCCGACTATAAACCTATACCTTTTGTGTTTAGATTCATAAAATATAGTTCAATATGAAACCATAGCAATTTGATTCACTCAAAACGGATTTAAAAATGAAGAAGTTATGGGTAAAACAAGATTGGATAATTTTTCTCATTTTAGCTACGTGAAAATTGGTAACAAATCTATTCCAACCATAACTTAATCAACTTGTAGTGTATATTATGTAATCTTGAGATAACATAGACACGTATACAATGTTTCGACCTATCATGTCGACACATCTATATATATTTCGGAACAACCATAGACACTCTATATGTGAATGTTGGAGTTAGCTATACAGGGTTGAGGTTGATTCCAAAATATATATAGTTTGAGTTGTGATCAATACTGAGATACGTATACATTGGGTCGTGGATTGATTCAAGATAATATTTATCGATTTATTTCTGTACATCTAACTGTGGACAACTAGTTGTAGGTTACTAACGAGGACAGCTGACTTAATAAACTTAAAACATCAAAATATATTAAAAGTGTTGTAAATATATTTTGAACATACTTTGATATATATGTATATATTGTTATAGGTTCATGAATCAACCAGTGGCCAAGTCTTACTTCCCGACGAAGTAAAAAAAAAAATCTGTGAAAGTGAGTTATAGTCCCACTTTTAAAATCTAATATTTTTGGGATGAGAATACATGCAGGTTTTATAAATGATTTACAAAATAGACACAAGTACGTGAAACTACATTCTATGGTTGAATTATCGAAATCGAATATGCCCCTTTTTATTAAGTCTGGTAATCTAAGAATTAGGGAACATACACCCTAATTGACGCGAATCCTAAAGATAGATCTATTGGGCCTAACAAACCCCATCCAAAGTATCGGATGCTTTAGTACTTCGAAATTTATATCATATCCGAAGGGTGTCCCGGAATGATGGGGATATTCTTATATATGCATCTTGTTAATGTCGGTTACCAGGTGTTCAACATATGAATGATTTTTATCTCTATGTATAGGATGTGTATTGAAATATGAAATCTTGTGGTCTATTATTATGATTTGATATATATAGGTTAAACCTATAACTCACCAACATTTTTGTTGACGTTTTAAGCATGTTTATTCTCAGGTGATTATTAAGAGCTTCCGCTATCGCATACTTAAATAAGGACGAGATTTGGAGTCCATGCTTGTATGATATTGTGTAAAAACTGCATTCAAGAAACTTATTTTGTTGTAACATATTTGTATTGTAAATCATTATGTAATGGTCGTGTGTAAACAGGATATTTTAGATTATCATTATTTGATAATCTACGTAAAGCTTTTTAAACCTTTATTGATGAAATAAAGGTTATGGTTTGTTTTAAAATGAATGCAGTCTTTGAAAAACGTCTCATATAGAGGTCAAAACCTCGCAACGAAATCAATTAATATGGAACGTTTTTAATCAATAAGAACGGGACATTTCAAACAATGGCAACAAAAACCAAAAACAGTCATGCCAAAGGTGTGAAGAGAATCACCAGGGGTTCTGCACGACATTTTGCACTAGGTGTAGAAGAAATGGTCATAGTGCGGCAAAGTGTGAGGCCTACGGACCAAAGTTTAATAGAATTAAAAGAAAAAATAATGTCGGAACTGATAATGCCGCCATAGTTTGCTTTGCATGTGGAAAACCGGGCCACATTAGTAGAAATTGCCCAAATCAGGGGAATACTAGTGGGCAGGGCCGTGGAAGAGTTTTCAATATTAATACGGCAGAAGCGCAGGAAGACCCGGAGCTTGTTACGGGTACGTTTCTTATTGACAATAAATCTGCTTATGTTTTATTTGATTCGGGTGCGGATAGAAGCTATATGAGTAGAGATTTTTGTGCTAAACTAAATTGTCCACTGACACCTTTGGATAACAAATTTTTACTCGAATTAGCAAACGGTAAATTAATTACAGCAGATAATATATGTCGGAATTGAGAAATTAATTTGGTTAGCGAAACATTTAAGATTGATTTGATACCAGTAGAGTTAGGGAGTTTTGATGTGATAATCGGTATGGATTGGTTGAAAAAGGAGAGAGCAGAAATCGTATGTTACAAAAATGCAATTCGCATTCTACGAGAAAAAGGAAATCCCTTAATGGTGTACGGAGAAAAGAGCAATGCGAAGCTAAATATTATTAGTAATTTAAAGGCGCAAAAACTAATAAGAAAAGGTTGCCATGCTATTCTAGCACATGTCGAGAAAGTACAAACCGAAGAAAAGAACATCAATGATGTTCCCGTCGCAAAAGAATTTCCCGATGTATTTAAGAAAGAATTACCGGGACTGCCTCCACACCGATCTGTTTAATTTCAAATAGATCTCGTACCAGGAGCTGCACCAATAGCTCGTGCTCCATACAGACTTGCACCCAGCGAAATGACGGATCTCCAAAGCCAATTACAAGAACTTTTAGAGTGTGGTTTTATACGACCAAGTACATCACCATGGGGAGCTTCTGTTTTGTTTGTCAAAAAAAAGGATGGTATATTCAGGTTGTGTATCGACTACCGAGAGTTGAACAAACTTACCATCAAGAATCGTTACCGACTACCGAGAATCGACGACTTATTTGATCAACTACAAGGCTCGTCTGTTTATTCGAAGATCGATTTACGTTCCGGGTATCATCAAATGCGGGTGAAGGAGGATGATATTCCGAAGACTGCTTTCATGACGCGTTACGGTCATTACGAGTTTATGGTTATGCCGTTTGGGTTGACTAACGCACCGGCTGTGTTCATGGACCTCATGAACCGAGTGTGTGGACCATACCTTGACAAGTTTGTCATTGTTTTCATCGATGACATACTTATTTACTCAAAAAATGATCAAGAGCACGAAGAACATTTGAGAAAAGTGCTAGAGTTGTTGAGGAAAGAAAAACTGTACACTAAGTTTTCAAAGTGTGCATTTTGGTTGGAAGAAGTTCAATTCCTCGGTCACATAGTGAACAAAGAAGGTATTCAAGTGGATCCGGCAAAGATTGAAACCGTTGAAAAGTGGGAAACCCCAAAAACTCCCAAGAATATACGCCAATTTTTAGGACTGGCTGGTTATTACAGGAGATTCATCCAAGATTTTTCCAAAATAGCAAAACCCTTGACTGCATTAACGCATAAAGGGAAGAAATTCGAATGGAAGGATGAACAAGAGAAAGCGTTTCAATTATTGAAGAAAAAGTTAACTACGGCACCTATATTGTCATTACCTGAAGGGAATGATGATTTTGTCATATATTGTGATGCCTCAAAGCAAGGTCTCGGTTGTGTATTAATGCAACGAACGAAGATAATTGCTTATGCGTCTAGACAATTGAAGATTTACGAGCAGAATTATACGACGCATGATTTGGAATTAGGCGCAGTTGTTTTTGCATTAAAGACTTGGAGGCACTACTTATATGGGGTCAAAAGTATTATATATACCGACCACAAAAGTCTTCAACACATATTTAATCAGAAACAACGGAATATGAGGCTGCGTAGGTGGATTGAATTGTTGAATGATTACTACTTTGAGATTCGTTACCACCCGGGGAAGGCAAATGTGGTAGCCGACGCCTTGAGCAGAAAGGATAGAGAACCCATTCGAGTAAAAGCTATGAATATAAATATTCGTACTAACCTTACTACTCAAATAAAGGAGGCACAACAGGGAGTTGTAAAAGAAGGAAAGTTGAAGAATGAAATACCCAAAGGATCGGAGAAGCATCTTAATATTCGGGAAGACAGAACCCAGTATAGGGTTGAAAGAATTTGGGTACCAAAATTTGGAGATATGAGAGAAATGGTACTTAGAGAAGCTCATAAAACTAGATACTCAATACATCCTGGAACGGGAAAGATGTACAAGGATCTCAAGAAACATTTTTGGTGGCCAGGTATGAAAGTCGATATTGCTAAATACATAGGAGAATGTTTGACGTGTTCTAAGGTCAAAGCTGAACATCAGAAACCATCAGGTCTACTTCAACAACCTGAAATCCCGGAATGGAAATGGGAAAACATTACCATGGATTTCATTACTAAATTGCCAAGGACTGCAAGTGGTTATGATACAATTTGGGTAATAGTCAATCGTCTTACCAAGTCAGCACACTTTCTGCCAATGAGAGAAGATGATAAAATGGAGAAGTTGGCACGATTATACTTGAAGAAAGTTGTCTCTAGACATGGAATACCAGTCTCTATTATCTTAGATAGGGATGGCAGATTTGTTTCAAGATTTTGGCAGACATTGCAACAAGCATTGGGGACTCATCTAGACATGAGTACTGCTTATCATCCACAAACTGATGGGCAAAGTGAAAGGATGATACATACCCTTGAAGACATGCTACGAGCATGTGTTATCGATTTCGAAAACAGTTGGGATCGACACCTACCGTTAGCAGAATTTTCCTACAACAACAGTTACCATTCGAGTATTGAGATGGTGCCGTTTGAAGCACTTTATGGTAGAAAGTGCAGGTCTCCGATTTGTTGGAGTGAAGTGGGGGATAGACAGATTACGGATCCGGAGATAATTCAAGAAACTACCGAGAAGATCATCCAAATTCAACAACGATTGAAAACTGCCCAAAGTCGATAAAAGAGCTATGCGGACATTAAAAGAAAAGATATAGAATTTGAGATTGAAGAGATGGTCATGCTTAAGGTTTCACCTTGGAAAGGCGTTGTTCGATTTGGTAAACGGGGGAAACTAAATCCAAGGTACATTGGACCATTCAAGATTATAGATCGTGTCGGACCAGTAGCTTACTGACTTGACTTACCGCAACAACTCGCCGGGGTACATAATACTTTTCATGTCTCAAATTTGAAGAAATGTTTTGCTAAAGAAGATCTCACCATTCCATTAGACGAGATTACAATTAACGAAAAACTACAATTCATTGAAGAACCCGTCGAAATAATGGATCGTGAGGTTAAAAGACTTAAGCAAAACAAGATACCAATTGTTAAGTTTGATGAAATGCTCGTAGAGGACCCGAATTCACCTGGGAGCATGAAGATCAGATGAAGCAGAAATACCCTCACCTATTTCCAGAAGATGCGTCAACACCTTCAACAGCTTAAAATTTCGGGACAAAATTTATTTAACGGGTAGGTACTGTAGTGACCCAAACTTTTCCATGTTTATATATATTAAATGAAATTGATATTTACTTGATTAAGTGTTTCCAACATGTTAAGCAATCAAACTTGTTAAGACTTGATTAATTGAAATAGGTTTCATATAGACAATTGACCACCCAAGTTGACCGGTGATTCACGAACGTTAAAACTTGTAAAAACTATATGATGACATATATATGATTATATATATATAATTAACATGATATTATGATAAGTAAGTATCTCATTAGGTATTTTAACAATGAGTTATATACATAAAATTTAGTTTATTGAATTAAGAAACTCGAAACGATATATATAACGATTATCGTTATAACAACGTCTTACTAAATACATATGAATCATATTAAGATATTGATACACTATGTTTAATCATGATAAATTATAAGTAAACATGTCATTAAGTGTATTAACAATGAACTACATATGTAAAAACAAGACTACTAACTTAATGATTTCGAAACGAGACATATATGTAACGATTATCGTTGTAACAACATTTAACTGTATATATATATATATATCATACTAAGATATATTAATATATCATAATATCATGATAATGTAATAATTTAACATCTCTTTAGATATAATAAACAATGGATTAACAACATTTAACAAGATCGTTAACCTAAAGGTTTCAAAACAACATTTACATGTAACGACTAACAATGATTTAACGACTCAGTTAAAATGTATATACATGTAGTGTTTTAATATGTATTCATACACTTTTGAAAGACTTCAAGACACTTATCAAAATACTTCTACTTAACAAAAATGCTTACAATTACATCCTCGTTCAGTTTCATCAACAATTCTACTCGTATGCACCCGTATTCGTACTCGTACAATACACAACTTTTAGATGTATATACTATTGGTATATACACTCCAATGATCAGCTCTTAGCAGCCCATGTGAGTCACCTAACACATGTGGGAACCATCATTTGGCAACTAGCATGAAATATCTCATAAAATTACAAAAACATTAGTAATCATTCATGACTTATTTACATGTAAACAAAATTACACATCCTTTATATCTAATCCATATACCAACGACCAAAAACACCTACAAACACTTTCATTCATCAATTTTCTTCATTTAATTAATCTCTCTCAAGTTCTATCTTCAAGTTCTAAGTGTTCTTCATAAATTCTATAAGTTCTAGTTTCATAAAATCAAGAATACTTCCAAGTTTGCTAGCTTACTTCCAATCTTGTAAAGTGATCATCCAACCTCAAGAAATCTTTCTTATTTACAGTAAGATATCTTTCTAATTCAAAATAATACTCATATTCAAACTTTGATTCAATTTCTATAACTATAACAATCTTATTTCGAGTGAAAATCTTACTTGAACTTGTTTTCGTGTCATGATTCTGCTTCAAGAACTTTCAAGCCATCCAAAGATCCTTTGAAGCTCAAGTTATTTTTTCATCATTTCCAGTAGTTTTACCTACTAAACTTGAGGTAGTAATGATGTTCATAACATCATTCGATTCATATATATAAAACTACCTTATTCGAAGGTTTAAACTTGTAATCACTAGAACATAGTTTAGTTAATTCTAAACTTGTTCGCAAACAAAAGTTAATCCTTCTAACTTGACTTTTAAAATCAACTAAACACATGTTATATATCTATATGATATGCTAACTTAATGATTTAAAACCTGAAAACACGAAAAAAAAAACACCGTAAAACCCGATATACGCCGTTGTAGTAACACCGCGGGCTGTTTTGGGTTTGATAATTAAAAACTATGATAAACTTTGATTTAAAAGTTGTTCTTCTGGGAAAATGATTTTTCTTATGAACATGAAACTATATCCAAAAATTATGGTTAAACTCAAAGTGGAAGTATGTTTTTCAAAATGGTCATCAAGACGTCGTTCTTTCGACTGAAATGACTACCTCTTACAAAAATAACTTGTAACTTTTATTTCCGACTATAAACCTATACTTTTTCTGTTTAGATTCATAAAATAGAGTTCAATATGAAACCATAGCAATTTGATTCACTCAAAACGGATTTAAAACGAAGAAGTTATGGGTAAAACAAGATTGGATATTTTTTGATTGTTTTAGCTACGGGAAATATTGTAACAATTCTATACAAATCATATCCTAGCTAACTTATATTGTATTATACATGTATTCTAATATATTATATAATCTTGGGATACCATAGACACGTATGCAAATGTTTTGACATATCATATCGACCCATGTATATATATTATTTGGAACAACCATAGACACTCTATATGCAGTAATGTTTGAGTTAGCTATACAGGGTTGAGGTTGATTCCAAAAATATATATACTTTGAGTTGTGATCTAGCCTGAGACGTGTATACACTGGGTCGTGGATTGATTCAAGATAATATATATCAATTTATTTCTGTACATCTAACTATGGACAACTAGTTGTAGGTTACTAACGAGGACAGCTGACTTAATAAACTTAAAACATCAAAATGTATTAAAAGTATTGTAAATATACTTTTATATATATGTACATATTTGTTATAGGTTCGTGAATCGACCAGTGGCCTAGTCTTACTTCCCGACGAAGTAAAATCTGTGAAAGTGAGTTATAGTCCCACTTTTAAAATCTAATATTTTGGAATGAGAATACATGCAGTTTTATAAATGTTTTACGAAATAGACACAAGCAAATGAAACTACATTATATGGGTGAATGATCGAAGCCGAATATACTCCTTTTTGCTTGGTAACCTAAGAATTAGTAAACCAATCTACTAATTGATGCGAATCCTAAAGATAGATCTATTGGGCCTAACGAACCCCATCCATGGTTGCGGATGCTTTAGTACTTCGATGTTGTTTTATCATGTCCGATGGATTTCCCGGAATGATAGGGGATATTATTATATGCATCTTGTTAATGTCGGTTACCAGGTGTTCACCATATAAATGATTTTTATCTCTATGTATGGGATGTATATTGAAATATGAAATCTTGTGGTCTATTATTACAAATTGATAAATATATAGGTTAAACCTATAACTCACCAACATTTTTGTTGACGTTTAAAGCATGTTTATTCTCAGGTGATTATTAAGAGCTTCTGCTGTTGCATGCTAATATGTGGACAAGATTTGGTGTCAGCATGCTTGTATAATATTGTTTAAAACTGCATTCGAGATTTATTTTGTTGTAACATATTAATATTGTAAACCAATATGTATTGGTAGTGTATAAGTGTGATATTTTTAGATTATCATTTCTGGATAATCTAGGTGGTGTCTTTTTAACCTTGTCGATAAAATAAAGGTTATGGTTTGTTTTAAAAACGAATGTAGTCTTTGAAAAATGTCTCATATAGAGGTCAAAACCTCGCAATGAAATCAATTAATATGGAACTTTTATAATCGATATGAACGGGACATTTCATGTATCCTATAGGATACACCATTAGATATGTTGAATCACACCAAAATCACCAATAAAGTGGCCTAACTCATAGTCCACCCTTGTGGTCTAACTCATAGTCCACTCACCATGTGGTCTAACTCATAGTTCACTCACCATGTGGTCTAACTCATAGTTCACATTACCTCATGATCTAACTCATAACCAACACCCGACTTATGCCTATGTACATATAGCCATTACACTTACCTTGAACACTTAATGAATGCAATTTCCCAAAATTCGCAACCATCAATGCGAAATACCTATCATAATTAATTTAAATCAATCCAAGCATACTACTTGGACTCTAACGTACTTGTGTACTTGGATTAGTGTTAATTGGTCACTACCCATTAGTGATTATAGATTGTTTTGACATGGGTTAGAGTTGTTAAGTGAAAAACAAGTCACAAAACCCTAATTGACACATTTTAAGGGAAACTTCTAATTTTAACCAACAACAAGTTCAAAACAACAACATAATCACTAACACACAAGTTTTCTAGTAATTATGCCTAAACTTCATGACTCAAAATAGTCAATTTCGTCACCCAACCTAAAACCCACAATCAAGGGTTCAAAACACAACTACTAGCTACTTTAAACCCCAACTTTAAAGATAAATGGGTTTATCTTCATCATAGAGCTTAAACCCTATCTTGAATCTCAAATTAAACAAGGAAATTCAGATTTGAACTTACCTCCAACACCAAGATGTAGCCTGGTGGAAAGGACACAAGGATGAACTCTTGATTTAGTTGAAAAGCATTCTTCTTCCACAAAACAAACTTTCTCACATTAGAATAAATTTCTCTCTCTAAGATTGGGTTGAACTAGGGATGAGCAAAAATCCCAAAATACCGAAACCGTACCGATACCGTTACCGAAATACCGTACCGATGGTATTCGGTAGCGGTATCGGTTCTTGATTTGAGACGATTTCGGTATCAGTATCATTTGGTACCGGTACGGTATCGGTACCATTCGGTATCAATGCCCATGCAAATCACTTCATACAACTTTCACACTACCTTCTATTTCTAAAAATGCCATGAAACCCTTGTCAAAAGATATATTCGTGAATATAATTCAAAAAGTATACCAATATTAGTTGTGTGACAAAATTAGTTGTGCGAATTGAAAAAGAAAAGTTGTAAAAATAAAAAAAAACGTAAATTCGGAAAAAACAGATATAATATCGAAAATACCGGTACCGAACTGGTACCGCTTTCGATATTCGGTACGGTATTCGGTTCTTGATTTTTCTTATTTTCGATATCGGTACGGTACGGTACGGTTCCTGTACCGATCTCATCCCTAGGTTGATCTTCTGGAAGAAATGAAAATCCATATTTGTTCTTGGTTCTTGAACCCGCCACATGCAGATTTACACTTCACATCTCATTTTTGCAATAATTACAAAACAGTCCCTGGACTGTCAGATCAATGGCGTTGCGCGACGCGCAGTAAGGCACATCGGCCAGGCAGTGGTCTTATAGATTTCGAATTTTAGGGTTTAATTTTGGTTAGCAAATCTATGCTCTAATACAATGTAATATTTTGATTTGTTATTGATTTACTAAAAATAGAATAAAATGAGCGGTATGTATATACATGCTTTATAATCCATAAGGTGAAGGAAATACTAATTTGGATACAATACTAAGTGTAACTCTCAACAAATTATTATATACTCTGAAGTATATCCTAAGCAAATAAGGCAAGTCATACTCATCTTCTATTAACACAACTTGATTCTCTCCTCCCATTGGTGCACGTCACCTTTCCCCTCTCATATTGGTTACTAGTCACGTTTTTTTTTTGTTTTAATCTTGAAAAAATTGTTAAGAGCCAAAGGGTGCATGCACCCCTGATTAAACTCAACACCCACACCCTCCAGTCCTTCTCATCCATACCCTCCTCTTTTCATCTGTGTCTCTTCCATTACCCACATCCACATGAACATGTCCTCTGCCCTCTCTTTTCATCTTTGTCTCTTCCATTGCCCACAGCCACATGAACATTGCCATCTTTCACAAATCCATGCAAACAATTCTTAACAATTACACACTCACACAGTCAGGGGCGGATGGGCCTTAGGCCCAGTGGGTGCATAGAACACCACTGGACTAAGCCATTTAGTGTAAAAAATCTAGCCTTTATATTAGTGCAACCACTGAATTCTTTTATGTGAACCCTTCCGCCCATATTATGAATTCTTTACTTAGCCCAGTACCAGCCCATTTTTAAACATCCTATTAAGCTAATGAATCAGTACGGGCCTATTTACTTGTGACTTATTGAAATTAATTGAGTGAGGGCCTTATTTGGTAAGCATAAATGGTGTTTACTTTCACATTAATGTTATAATAATAATAATAATATAGATATGGATAGTCAATTTTGGTGTATACATATAGTCAATTTTGGTACACAAAGTATGTATTTTTATATTGAGATTTTAGGCTATAAATACTCATGAATGCAAGCATTAAACTTGCACCATTTCTCACACTTACAAAGTGTTTCTTTCTTTCTCTCCATTATCATCTTTGTTCTTACACTTCATTATTAGTATTCTAAATCAAGAATCAAATCACTAAAGGTAGTTATAAGCCTACTGAATTATAACATCAAGAATCAAACCACTAAAGGTAGTTATAAGCCTACTGAATTATAACATCAAGAATCAAACCACTAAAGGTAGTTATAAGCCTACTGAATTATAACACGTTATCAGCACGATAATCTTAATACTAAATATGGTTGGCTCTGCCACCAAAATGATATATGGTCGGTTATACCACCAAAATGATATATGGTCGGTTATACCACCAAAATGATATATGGTCGGTTATACCACCAGAATGATATAGGTCGGTTATACCACCTGAAAAAATATATGGTCGACACTGTCGCCAAATTTTCTTTTATGTTTACTAATATTTATATTTTTGTTATATAACATTTATTTATGATTGCTTACACATGGTCGACACTGTCACCTACTTATCATTTATGTTATATTAAATTTATGTTTAATGTTTATATACTTATGAA
Source organism: Rutidosis leptorrhynchoides (assembly GCF_046630445.1). Lineage (NCBI taxonomy): Eukaryota > Viridiplantae > Streptophyta > Magnoliopsida > Asterales > Asteraceae > Rutidosis > Rutidosis leptorrhynchoides. The sequence continues at coordinate 567,481,706 of NC_092333.1, forward strand.
TATAAATTGACTCTAATTTATCATGATGTTTGTTTTAATTTTTGATAATAGAAAATGTCGAATCTGGAAAAGCTTAAATTTACTCCTTTAGAATCAACTGGAAACAACTACATGCCATGGGTTATAAAAGTAAAAATGCATCTTAAATCAATGGGCATTCTTGAAACCATAAATGAAAACAACACTTGTTCTGAAAAAGAACAAGCTACGGCATGTTGCTTTATTCATCAACATATTGATGAATGCTTACAAAATAATTATGTGACTGTAGAAGATCCCCATGTTTTATGGGAAGGTCTCAAAAGCAGATTCAATAATCAAAGAGAAATTTTACTTCCAGCTGCAATGGAACAATGGAGAACATTAAGGTTCCAAGACTTTAAGAAAGTAAATGAATACAGCTCAGCTCTGTATAATACATGTTCACAACTTAAATTCTGTGGACATGAAATTAGTGATGCAGACATGATGGAGAAAACTTTCTCCACAATGAATGCTGCAAACATCACAGTGCAAAGAAATTTGAGAATGCTAAAGTTCAAAACATATCCTGAACTTAATTCATATCTCTTAGTTGCAGAGCAAAATGATGAGCTATTAATGAAAAATCAGCAATCCCGTCCTACTGGTACACTTGCAATCCCTGAAACAAATACTGCAAATAATTATAAACAGGGACAAGGACGCGGGCAAGGTCGTGGTTATAATAACCATCACCATCATCATGCCAAAAGCCATAACTATGGTAGAAACCATCCTTATGGTAATGGTAATGGGCGTGGACGTGGTCGTGGTCGTGGCCGTGGTGGTCAAAGAAATAGTAATCTACGAAAATATAAATATCAACCACAAAACAAGCCCATTAAACAAGATGTTGAAGAAAATTCTTCTAAAAATTCTGAAGAATCTTGCTACAGATGTGGTAGAATGGGCCACTGGGCTAATACTTGCCGAACATCTAAACATCTTGTTAAGATGTATCAGGATTCGCTGAAAGGTAAAGAAAAGGAAGTAAATTTTGTGGATAATATTGATCCAACAGTCACTGAGAAACCATCTGATTTATATGAAGATTTCTTGAATGTTTAAGTTGTGTGTCTTTTTGAAAAATAAACGATTTAATATCGTCTGTCTTTGTCATTATGTTTGCTAAATGTTTCAGTACTATCTATTTGCGTTTAAAATATTGTGTAATATTAATGTACTCACTATTTATTTCTTATATATGAAGTTCAATATGAATTTTGCTGGAATACAACATCAATCAAGTGGTGGAGATCTCTGTATAGCAGACAGTGGAACTACACACACTATACTTAAATCCGAGAAATATTTTATTGATCTAAAACCAACGGAAGGAACTATACATACAATATCAGGACCTGCTAACTTGATAAAAGGGATAGGAAAGGCAAATTTCATACTACCAAATGGTACAAAATTTTTAATAAATGATGCCTTATTTTCTCCCAAGTCAAGCAGAAATTTATTGAGTTTCTCCGACATATACCTTAACGGGTATGATTATCAGTCAGTGACAACAAAAAATGAGAAATATTTAAGTATCACTGACAAGAGTCATGTGGTTGAAAAACTGCCAAGACTTAGTTCTGGATTACATTATACACATATAAATGTACCAGAAATACATATGGTAGTTAACGAAAAATATATTGATCCTGGTGTATTCAGTTTATGGCATAACAGATTAGGCCATCCAGGATCAACAATGATGAAAAGGATTATTGAATGTACTCATGGACATCCACTAAAGGATAGAAAAATCCATCATGATACAATGGTTCCATGTACATCTTGCTCTCTTGGAAAATTGATAACTAGACCCTCACCACTTAAGGTTGAGAAAGAATCACCAATGTTTCTTGAAAGAATTCAAGGTGATATATGTGGACCAATTCATCCACCATGTGGACCATTTAGATATTTCATGGTTCTAATAGACGCATCTAGCAGATGGTCTCATGTTTGTCTGTTATCAAGCCGTAATGTGGCATTTGCAAAATTTCTTGCCCAAATTATTAAATTGAGAGCTCATTTTCCTGATTACACCATTAAAAGGGTGAGACTTGATAATGCTGGTGAATTTACATCTCAAGCATTTAATGACTATTGCATGTCTATAGGAATTGTTGTTGAACATTCTGTTGCTCATGTGCATACACAAAATGGTTTAGCCGAGTCATTGATTAAACGTTTACAGTTAATCGCTAGACCATTGATAATGAGAACAAAACTCCCTGTATCTATATGGGGTCATGCAATTTTACATGCTGCTGCATTGATTCGCATCAGACCAAGTGCAAGTCATAAATATTCCCCCCTACAACTTGCTTTTGGTCAAGAGCCAAATATTTCCCATCTTAGAACATTTGGTTGTGCAGTGTATGTTCCAATTGCGACACCACAACGTACAAAAATGGGTCCTCAAAGGAGGTTGGGAATATATGTTGGATATGAAACATCTTCAATATTAAGGTATATTGAACCTATGACAGGTGACGTTTTTACAGCACGTTTTGCTGATTGTCATTTTAATGAAACATTGTTCCCTAGATTAGGGGGAGAAATGAAAAATAAAGAAAATGATGTTTCATGGTGTGAACCTCAATTAAAGTATCTTGATCCTCGCACAAAAGAATGCGAGACAGAAGTTCAAAAGATAATGCATATACAAGAACTTGCAAATCAATTGCCTGATGCATTTACAGATACAAAAACGGTGACAAAATCATATATACCAGCAGTAAATACTCCAGCTCGAATTGAAATTCCAAAAGCTGGCAATAACGTCACTCATGAATCTTTGCCACGTCAGAAACGTGGAAGACCAATCGGTTCAAAGGATAAAAATCCTCGAAAAAGAAAATCAGCTGATAATGAAGTAAAAGAAAGTGTTCAAGAAGAACCACAAATCAGTACTCCTACTGCAGAGGAGATTGATGATGTCAATACAGAAATTGCAATCAATTATGCATATTCAAAAATATTATGGAACCGAAATGAAATGAAAAATCTTGATGAGAAATTTTCATTTAATGTTGCATATGACATCATGAATAATGATGATGATCCAGAACCAACATCTATGGTTGAATGTCAAAATAGACATGATTGGGCTCAATGGAAAGAAGCAATACGAGCTGAATTAGAATCACTCAATAAAAGAAAAGTTTTCGGATCCATCATTCTCACTCCTAAAGATGTGAAACCTGTAGGATACAGATGGATTTTTGTCCGAAAAAGAAATGAGAAAAATGAAGTTACAAGGTATAAAGCTAGACTTGTAGCTCAAGGTTTTTCTCAAAGACCGGGAATTGATTATGAAGAAACTTATTCTCCTGTTATGGATGCAATTACTTTTAGGTACTTAATCAGTCTGGCAGTTTCTAAAAATTTAGAAATGCATCTCATGGATGTTGTGACTGCTTATCTATATGGATCACTTGATAGTGATATATATATGAAGATACCTGAAGGATTTAAGGTACCAGAAGCATCAAATGCAAAACCCAAAGAAATGTATTCGATTAAATTACAAAGATCTTTATATGGGTTAAAACAATCGGGACGTATGTGGTATAACCGATTAAGTGATTACTTGATAAGCAAAGGGTATACAAATAATCTTACTTGCCCTTGTGTTTTCATTAAGAAAACAACATCCGGATATGTGATCATAGCTGTTTATGTTGATGATCTTAACATCATAGGTACAAATAAAGAGATCCATGAAGCCATTCAACTTCTAAAGAAAGAATTTGAAATGAAAGATCTCGGAAAAACCAAGTATTGCCTTGGTTTACAAATTGAGCATATGCCTAATGGTTTACTTGTACATCAAACAACATATACTGAAAAGATTTTGAAACGTTTCAATATGGACAAGGCAAAACCATTAAGTACTCCTATGGTTGTTAGATCACTCAATGTTGAAGCTGATCCATTTCGTCCATGTGAAGATCAAGAAGACATTCTTGGACCAGAAGTACCATATCTTAGTGCAATTGGAGCTCTTATGTATCTTACAAATTGTACAAGACCTGATATTTCTTTTGCAGTTAATTTGTTGGCAAGGTTCAGCTCTGCTCCTACCAAAAGACACTGGAATGGGATCAAACACATATTTCGATACCTTCGAGGAACTACTGATTTAGGATTATTTTATTCTAACGAATCAAAACAAGATTTGGTTGGTTATGCAGATGCAGGTTATTTATCTGATCCACATAAAGCTAAATCTCAAACTGGATATGTATTCCTAAATGGAGGTACTGCAATATCATGGCGTTCTCAAAAACAAACACTTGTTGCTACATCGTCAAATCATGCCGAAGTGATTGCATTACATGAAGCTACTCGAGAATGTTTTTGGTTGAGATCAATGACACAACTCATTACTGATTCTTGTGGACTAGAACGCGATAAAAGTCCAACAACTATCTATGAAGATAATGCAGCTTGCATAGCACAGATGAAAGAAGGGTATATCAAAAGTGACCGAACAAAACACATACCACCTAGATTCTTCTCATACACTCAAAATCTCATTAAGGACAACCAGATTGAAATGAGATATGTGCAATCTAGCAAAAACTCTGCTGATCTTTTCACGAAAGCACTTCCAACTGCTATTTTCAGAACACACGTTCATAACATTGGCATGAGACATGTTCAAAAGATGTAACAGCTGAAGCGATGTCTACTTGAGGGGGAGTCAACTCCATGCTGCACTCTTTTTCCCTTAGCTAAAGTTTTTTCCCACTGGGTTTTCTTTAGCAAGGTTTTTAACGAGGCAGTAATTTATAGTTGATCTTCAACAAAATAAAATTGCTATCCAAGGGGGAGTGTTATAATAATAATAATAATATAGATATGGATAGTCAATTTTGGTGTATACATATAGTCAATTTTGGTACACAAAGTATGTATTTTTATATTGAGATTTTAGGCTATAAATACTCATGAATGCAAGCATTAAACTTGCACCATTTCTCACACTTACAAAGTGTTTCTTTCTTTCTCTCCATTATCATCTTTGTTCTTACACTTCATTATTAGTATTCTAAATCAAGAATCAAATCACTAAAGGTAGTTATAAGCCTACTGAATTATAACATCAAGAATCAAACCACTAAAGGTAGTTATAAGCCTACTGAATTATAACATCAAGAATCAAACCACTAAAGGTAGTTATAAGCCTACTGAATTATAACAATTAATGGTTAATTTTTGCTGACCGAATGCATTTATGGGACATCTCCAAAACCCATGTAGTCCCCATATAGCCATCCCAATTCCAACATTACCCTTCCATCTCTTTCCCTTAAAAAAAATAGAAACGATACCTTCATCTTTTTCTCACCCTTCTTTACCGACATTATTTTCTTGCCATTTATCACAAAACCCATTTCACTTTCAGGCAATCATTTAATGAAGTCCTAATAATATTTAAAAGCTCATTTTCCCGACATCAATCGTTAACTACCCAAATTGAAAAAGCCTTAGATCTTGGTTTACGTAAACTTTGTGCTTTCTACATCAGAACAACAAACATCAATAGTAATGGAGTATACGAGTGAGTTCTTTGCCGGAAAAGATTACCAAAGCATGCCGCAGAAGACGATCTGTACATTTAACTCTATATTAAAAAAAACACAAAATCCTATAATATGTTTCGCTTAATTATTCAAAATATACCCAAAATAAGTAAATTAGACTTACTAGTGGCGATTGTATAGTTGGCGATGATGGGGATTGAACACCAATTTTTATATATATATGCTTCTAAGCTTCTGGTGGTGGTTTAATTTTAGGGGAAATCAATATCAACTTTTAGATTAGATTTAGGTTAGGTCAAAAATGTAATTTACTTCATTAAGATACATCATTAAGTTAAAAAAAGTAAACAACATTATGTTATATTAGATTAATTGATATAGTAATCCATATCCATACACCCATCTATATCAATAACACTAGTGGGTAAGGTCTGTGCGTTGCACGTTTTGATCCACGTTTCAATATTTTAGTATTCATACTTTAAATAGTTGCATAATCATGTTTGTTAAGATCCTTAATAAGGTCGAGGATGTTGTTAAAATTATAAACGATATAATTCTAATTATATCTACAATTACATATGCATTGTGGTTGTAATAGGGAAAAAAGATGGCTAAATATAACCTAATGAAAAGGCAAATAAATACTTATTCGTATAATTATATGTTAGGTTGATGAGTAACTAAATATAAACAATTTCTACAATCACAAAGAAATTATGAAGTAAACACTTAAATTGGAATTTGAGTTTATTAAGTTTGCTTACATTTAAGGTTAATGTATTCACCTGGTTTGTCCTGTAAAGATGCTTTAAATTTTGCATTAGCTATGTCTTACAAAGATGCTTTTAATTTTGCATTAGATTAGATATACTACCTAAACATACATTTAAAGAGCCTACAATCTTTAAGCAAGTATATCAATATTCATACATGTCCAAGTTTCTCTTCTATGCAAAAGTATATATTCTTTAATTTTTTCATCAAGTAACACTATACAATCTCAACTTCATGTATCATTTAATTTGACAATCTCTATCATGTTCAAAATTAAAAGAAGCCAACTGAAAAAAAGTTAAGTAACTTGAATCTATAATAATGTAGATATATTATTTCTATGAAATATATGTGTACAAATTTTTACAACAATACAAATTTCTAAAGTAAATTAAAAGTAATTAAATTAATATTGAAAGTATACTAACCTTAGTAAATGTACTATTTCTAAAGCAATGCTTCTAGCATGTCAATTCCAAAACAACCATTACTCGCATATAAAGAAGGCTCCTTAGAAAACTCATAAAAAACTAAATAGAATTGGTTACCATTCTATGTATTATCATTTGGCATTTGGCGTGCATCGTTCTTGAGTGCTGCAAGTATATAATTTAAAATTTGTTATATTTACCATCATTTGTTATAAAGATTAAAATTAAAATTAATAACCATTTCGTTCTTAATTTAGTATATATAATAAAATATTTCAAGAATAAAGGTCATGAATATGTTTATATTTAGTGAATCTGTTTAACTTATTTAAGAGTACGTCCATCATTTTTTTTTGCAAAGAAAGCAATCTTAATGAATGGATTGGAATTTAGGACATGTTCTTAGCCAAGTTGAAGCTTGACTTCAAATGTGCGTCCAAATCTTGACATAGCAAAGATATAACAATGCTATTTTACTTTATAGCCCTCTATTATCAAAACTTAGTTACAAAATATTTACATATTATTCCAAATATACTATTCTTTGAAGGTTAAGTTTACTGCATTAGTCTAGGATCTCAAAACATTCATGATAAGCTATAAATAAAAAATTAAACTACCACATAACATTACATTACATTAAAATATATAAATGAAAACAACTAAATTCACATACATCATTTCTTTTTAAAGCGTCCATGCCATAATTATGCATTTTACCTTCATATTACCTTCACTCTAAATGGAATATATAGAATGTAATCCCCATAAACATTATTGGTGTATTACATGTGAGTCACATATAATGATTAAAGGACCATTAACACCTTCCTTCGGTTGATCAAGAAGAATGTGTTGGGATGTTTTAAAAATGATTTTCTATCGAAGAAATTCTGAAATATATACACAACCAAAAGTGGGTCATATATATAGTTATTACAAAAAAACAAATTAAATGCAGACAAATGAAAGGATGTGTAACTCCACTACTCTTAATTTATGAGTTTTATTTTGTTAAATGTGACATATAATCTAAGAAATTTAAAAGTAGATGATAAATAAAAACTTCATTAAAGCTCTTATTATTACCATTTATCATTTATATTAAGAAGTTTAAAAGTTTTATGCATTATTCTAAAAAACTTAAAGGTTCTACCAACATTATTTTTTACTTTTTATTATTTTAACCATAATTTATTATGTAGTAAAATTGCTCCAATTAATAGCCTAAAACTCATTTTAATATATATATATATATATATATATATATATATATATATATATATATATATATATATATATATATATTAAAACACGTTCCATCCGCTTCAATTTAATTGTTGACTTTAAATATTTTTTATCAACAACTTTGTAATTAAATTCTTTTTTATTTGTTATACAATACTCGATTAATGTTGTACACATAAAAGTATATTCTAAAAACCAATCTATTGATATAGATTTCATCGAATAATATAGATTAGAAACAAAAATATTTAGATTATATAGATATGAAGTTAACCATATTTTTAATGACATAGCCCATAGGACTGAATATATTTTTTATTATTTTTATTTTATTTATTTAACCTTATCATTACAATAATATATATATATATATATATATATATATATATATATATATATATATATATATATATATATATATATATATATATATATATTATTTTTAATTATTTAAATATATTTATTACACCATACTTAATGATCTTTTTATTTTACCATTATTAAATATTAGTAAAAATTTTAACTTTTTTTACTATTAATAAATTCAATGAGAGGTGAAAATATATTTCTTACAGCATACTTAATTTTCTAGGACTCAATTCTTATATAGATAGATGACTGAATGATAAAAAAGTAAACAGGCCCGTGACATCATCTCTATAAAATCAAATGCTGGGCGCCTTCTCCAATTTCAGTACCAACTAGTTCAGTGACCCGTGAAAACACGGGTTTAGTATTATTAACATTTCAGCAACTTTTATGGATAAGGAAATCTGTTGCCATTAACCACACTTATTTACAACAATTGATTAAAGAAATCGTACACAACTAAAAGTACTTGACACATCTTCAATTTCTCATCAAACATTATTCCATAAAGTATATGATAGAGTGGAAGTTGCGTGTAAAAATCCTTCTCTTATATGCGCAATATATCTCATGCCTCGATTCAAAGCGTCTGCCTATTGTAGGTTGTAGTTGACCTGAAGCTGAAATATGATCATTAAGGAGAGTCAAAAGACTACATTCACATATGAAAACTGTATTAGAGAAACCTTGTTCAAATACACGAAGTTCAACATAATATAATACATCAATGTTTTCGCAACTATTAAAAACAACAACATTCAGAACTTGATAAGAATTACAATCAAACACCATAGTCTCAAATTACTTAACAATAACTGACAAAAGCAAAATAATCTTGCAAGTTCATCACTTCTCAATCTTCAACCTTGTCTGGAATTTCAAAAGAAATAATACGATCAACATGTTGAGTTGGTAACTTATCAGTAGATTTCAATTTCAAAAACAGACGGATGTGTGCGTGAGGAAGACCACGATTTTGAACTCCAATTGTGTAAACAACTGCAATGAAGATCAAAGTGTCTAATAATTAAAATTACAATTAAGATATAAAAGAGTATTTTTATTTAGTGAATATACACTCACTTAATATCAAGAAAGGGACTGGAGATACCTGATTCAACTACACTCCACTCCACTACAGAATAGAGTAAAATATTAACGCAAATGTACAACATATAAGATGCATAGTTATAGACATTTATTATTTAGCTAAAAATGGGTGTTAGATTACTTCGCATCTTGTACATCCAAAGTCATTTTTTTCCCTATTTCACCTCCTTCACATCCATCTTTCATTTTATTGTACACGTCCAGATTAGTGCAATGTTGAACAACCCCAATAATATCTATAGAAAATGAGTTCAAAAGATACATCTAAGCACATTAACGACCATACGCATCACCATTATATGTATATGTATAAATATGGAAAGTAATCGAATACAAATTATATTTAAGAATGTATCAGTACCAACGGGTAAATGTTCATCTTGACCATGGAGAGAAATCCCAGAAAATGGAAAAAAATTGAAACCGTTAACAGGGACATTCCAGCTTAAACATCTTCTGATATTTGTACCACGCAAGAAGGTTAATTTGTACTTATGCTGGGTCATGGGATATTTCAGCTTCTTATTGTCACCCACAATAAACTTGCTTAACATGACCACAGCACCTTTTTTCAGAACCGATTCAAAGTTGTGCATTAAACCATGCTTCACGGTAGCATGAATCTTATCACTCTACAAAAGCAACATACATAAGATTAATTATTATAAATCAATAATAAAGTTATGAGATATGTGCATCTTTTAAACATGAAAATCAGTATGAAAAATACCTTTTCATCCATTACTATCATCTCAACATTATAGTAAGTTTTCCGCACACTTACAAGCTTAACCTTAAGCTTCCATGAATCTTTGATAGTATCAAGATCTTCAATGAAATTGTAAGATTCGTTAGCTATTGAGATTATGATATTACTGTATCTGTATGTGTTGTAATGTTTTGGTAGTTGAGTGAAGTTCAAGTTGGAGAGTGGGTCACTATATATAGAGGGATAATGACTAAATAGGGTTTGAGTTGTTTTCCTTGTGGGACGATTTTTTTAGTTAAATGTAATTAAATGCATATTTTTTGGAAACGAAAATAATATCACGCCATTATGCATGTTGATATTGGAAAAAGAAAACTGCTATTCAATGATGACATATATTGGGTACCTAAAAGTTGGCGTGTGAATTGAAGTAAAAGTACATTCAAATTCAAATTTGTTGGTATTTTACTGACATAAAAATTGTTCCAATAATAATTAATTTAATTTAATTGTATTTTAATTAGTGGTTAAGAGTTAAAAATTGTAAATTAATAATTAATAATAATAAGAGGTGAAGTGCTTATCTCCAATTGCCCGTTCCTATATTTGTATTTTGAAAAGATAAAGTTCTAAAAATATATTCAAAAGTATTGGATTTTTGTTGGTTTAAAAAAAATAGATTAAGGAAATTCGTTCCAAAGTATTTGCTTATTCAAAAAAATAGATTAAGATAAAGTTCTAAAAATATATTCAAAAGTATGTGCTTATCTCCAAATGCTTATCTCCAACTGCTCGTAAGAATAGATTTGCATTTTGAAAAGATGGCTATCTGACTTCTTCTAATATTATGGAAATTCGTTTGATTAAAAATAAAAAAAATAGATTATGGATTATGATAAATTAAATCTGTTTGGTGGTTTCCAAGGGATAGTTGGCGTGTAATATTGGAAAGAAATTTATGTTTGTTATTTAATTATAGATTATATTATATGGTAAAATTTACATTTAAAATTAAATACTTCAAAATATGACATCATCAATGGCATCCTATAATTGTGTTAAAGCACATGGTACAACATCTTAAAGCATGTGATTGCATCACCCTAAACTCCTTTTTTATAGATAAGAATAGATACGTCATCTCAGGTCATTCATCATCTCATCTCAATTTCGACTCCCAAACAACTCTAGGTATTATATTTCAATCTCGTGTCTTATAATTACGTTTTAACATTTGAGGATTATAAATAAAATATGTAATCTATCTATTTAACCCCAAAAAATTTAGGGTTTATATTTTAATCTCCTTGTTTGTTTGTTGTAGTTGATTTTCTGAGAATAAACCTCAATTATTAGATATAAACAAGTAAACAATCAATCGTAAATTGATTTTGTTTAAGTTGGTTTTGAATCGTTGTTGTGCCTATGTCACTGTGTGGAAAAGTTGAATACTTAGAACGAATATTAATAACAGAGTATATAACTCATGTAATCAACTAATTATTTAATCATATACATTTGTATTTATATTATTGTTATAGTAATTAATAAATAAATGTGTAATGTTGGCATTTGCTAAGAAAATACATAGCTTTTTGTTACTGGTGATTATGAACTTCGGATGTAAATTGGTAAATAGCTAAGTACTTTAGTTTTACACTTTTAACTAACCATTGCTATCCGCTTACAGGTCTTAATGGAAAAATATTTGAAAAGAAAAGTATCACCGGTTGGAGAATCTTCAAGTGAATACATTTCACAACCTAACTCCACACCTTCGATGCCCAAAAAAATCTATATAAGTGATCTTCTATGGGTTTGGTGATCGGTTTGGTGAGATAAGCACTGAATTGCTTTCTAGCATATCCGCTTTAAGCCAACGTGATTCATTTTCTATGTTTGATAAAGAAATTTTGATGAATTTAAGTATGATGCATCCATTTGATTTTACTCATACGGAAAGGGAACAACTTGAGGGTGAACTCGACATATATTATGACATCATAAGACGGGATGAGAAATTTGCTAGTTTGAATGGAATCATCGATCTTTCTAGATTAATGGTGGAAACTGGAAAATATCGTTCATATCGTTATGTGTATCGACTATTAAAGCTAGCTTTAGTTTTGCCTGTTGCAACTGCAACTGTTGAAAGATGTTTTTCTGCAATGAAGCTTGTGAAATCCGAATTACGAAACCGAATGGGTGACGCTTTTTTGAACGACTGTTTAATTGGTGCTATAGAAAAAGAAGGACTTCTCAAGGTTAACGATGAAGCCGTAATGAAGCGTTTTCAAAAGATGGAAGATCGTAGAGGACAACTCAATTAGCTAACACTTAAGTTGTTTCCTTTTTGTAATGAAACACTATTATTGTTAATATTATTATTGTTAGTCTTAAATTAATAGTAATTATTAAGTAATATTATATATATATATATATATATATATATATATATATATATATATATATATATATATATATATATATATATATATATATATGTGCAACCAGTAAATTCTAGATCCGCCTCTGCACACAGTGGACCTCCATGTTGGAGTATGATACAAATTCAAAGCGAGCGGAAGCATTTTTAAAACTTTACAAAATCATACTCTTTCACGGATCATTGTACAAAACTTTTGCAAACAAAACAAAATTAACGAAATTAAACAAGAGAAGATTAGAATACAACCTTTGTACCATTTTGAAGATCGAATCTGAAAAACCCAAAGAAGAGTTCCTCTAAACGGTAGACACCCAAAGTTCCAACCTTGTTTCAATATATACCTTCTACTTAACGGATCTTTTCTTTTTCCTTATTTCCACCAAAACCGAACCCAATTATAGATCTCAAGTATTTTGGTTACTTGAAAAAGAGAAAGAGAAATATCATTTTGTATGTGTGTTTTTGTATCTCAACAGGGGCGGAGCCAGGATTCAAAGATAGGGGTGGCTTAATTGATTATCCGACTTACGAATTTAACACATGTCAAGTTTAATATATTCCGTCTAACAAGTAGTCAAAATAACATTTATAAAATTCAAATTCATAACAAATGGGACGTCAATAGATAAACGGAACAATAACGAGAATCTTAAGTTAATTCCGTTAATAAGTTAATCCTCAAAGCTCCACAAAATAAATTCAACAAACGTATCTATTAAACAATTTAATTACAATTAAAAAATTAAGATTTATTAGATTATTCAAAAAAAGCTTGAACGTGTATTCGGTCCATACAAACAAGTTGATTTTGTTTCTACGGATAACATTAGAACTTTTAAAAGTTATCTAGAATTGCAACTATATCCGCCTATTCAATTTTATTTTCAATTTTAAACCGACTGTTTCGTTATATGATTAAAAATATGTGTGATTATTTATTGCTTGTTTTATATATATGTTAAATAATATTTACATGTTAATTGTATAATATATGAAACATTATGTACAACCTTATAATAAAATACACTCATGATCATATGTACAATATTTGAAGCATCATGTACAACCTTATGGTAAAACACCTCTCATGATTATATGTACAATATTTGAAGCATTATGTACAACCTTATGATAAAACACTCACATGACCATATTTGTACAATCTTTTACAAAACACACCATGAACACATGTACAAACTTTGAAGCATATTTTAAAATCTTCATATAATAATTTAATGTTTAAAAAATGTTCAATAGACATTTGTTATTACTAATAATTATTATTCAAAATATAAATACTTAATTTTCAACCAAACTTTATTATTACTATTTGTTATTATAATTATAATAATAATAGCTATTATTATCTATAATTTCTATTAATATTATTATATTATTCAAATATGGGTTCTCTCTACGGGATTAATTAAGTTATATATGTATGCGGAATATATATCTCAATAAAAGGTTGTAGTGTAGGCTTTTATGATAAAGAAAATAATAATTGTGATGAAAATTGGAAGAGAGTGGTGGAAAAATGAATGTAGTTTATTTATTTTGACCAAGTTAAGTACATCAATATGTTTGTAAAAACAACGACAAGTTTATTAGTCGGAATCTGTGGTTCCACGGGTCATTAAACTAAAAGACTTTAGCATTTACATTCACTTAATACCTAAAACATATCATTAAACTGTTTCTTTTAAACAAACCCGTGATTTCACGCGTCATTTCACTAGTATTATCTAAATTTATCTCTTATAACTTATGTGATTGCTTTTGTTTAATAGACATCTCTTTAATTATGTGAAACGAAATATACTAATAAAGTTCAATCGGCATAGTAATGTCAATCTACAACAAATATAATTATGTACATGATGACTTCACCTAACTCAAAATTTGTTGTCAAATCCAGTACTCAATGTCTACATTTATATTAAAAATGAAACTTAGTTAGCGTAATTGGGCTTGCATCATTTGGGCCAAATTTATATTAAATATACGTTAATGTAGGGGGCTTCATCAAAAAATATACATATATGGACTACTAATTACTCAATGTATTTGGGCCTGATGGGGGAGGCCCAGCATCCCCTGCCCCTCCCTGGCTCCGCCATTGTATCTCAAGTTTCTATATCTTTTCAATACCAAGATTTGGTATTATATAGAATTAAAATTGATACAATAATACATATAATACAAATATAAAGATTTTGAAAGATTTTGAAAGATTTGCAAAATCAAATCTTTATATAAAATAAGATTTACAACTCAAATCAAATCTTATTTATATCAAATCAAATCTTATATATTATATAAAATATGATTATAGTACAAATCTTTATATAAAATAAGATTTATAAATCAAATCAAATCTTATATATTATATAAAATATGATTTGCAAAATCTAATCAAATCTCTACATATTTAGATTTGTAAGTATATGTACACACATAAAAAAAAAACTTACTTAATTTATTAAACCATTAACTAATGATTAATAAATTAATTTCCGATTAGAAGGTATATCAAACAATTTACGATTGGCCTTTGTGTGTGACCGAATAGGATAAATGCACTTTTATTATTTAATGTCATGGGCATATCTTCGGAATATATGTACCACGGTCAAACCACGGTCGAACCATAGCCAACCCGAGAACATATTTCCAACAGACTCCCACTTGCACTGACATTAATAATATTGGCTAGTCTTAAAGACACACCATGTGTAACAACTAGTCTGCTACGTTACACTCCTATATTTTTATTTATATCAATCATCCTTTTGTTCTAGATATCTTTATGAACGTGTGACATGGTTAAGTGTCAATCATCATCGTTCAAGATTATATTTCCCGATAGAGATTTGTGGTGATCAAATAGACTGCTATTGCATCAATTCAGTCGTAGCATGGCCATGCATTTAATGCAGCACAAATCAACGAGGGGCCCAGAGATATCGCTTCAACTTGCTATGAGAAGAAGGAACAAATTGCATCAACTGTATACTTACGCACAGCGTTAAATACAGGTCAAAGTAGAATATAGTTTGTGTCAGGATTCCTCATACATATCCACTCTAGGATAAATGATATTGCCATCTTAGAGCTTACTTGTGACTTAAAATCATGAAGTAGCATCTAAGTGTGGTCATTCCAGAACCTTGAATCAACTATCAAGTTCCTCATGAATGTAGTTTCATATAAGCCTATATTACTACACTTCATAGCAGCCTTAATTCAATTCTCTCTTCCTTAGAGAATGACCGACTGTGGAAGTTTATGAAATAGTATTCATTGGAAGTTAAAACATGCAAAATGAAACATGGCAATATACAATGAAATGATCGCATCGTGCGTATAATATAATCTCAATATATTAATCATCAGATCATTTGCAACATATATTATTGCCCAATGTTTAAAGTTTCAAACTTAACATAATAAATACAATCAAACTTTATCATCAATGACACGAATGCCAATAGACATGCTATGAACATCATGCTTAGTATGTGGCAAAGGCTTGGTGAAAGGATCAGCCAAGTTCTTAGTCGTGTCTACTCTACTTAATAATATGTCATTTTCTGCTACAAGTTGACGGATGTAATGGTACTTTCTGAGTATATGCCGTGTGCGCTTTTGTGACCTCGGTTCTTGAGCCAAGACAACCGCACTCACATTGTCGTAGAAAATCTCAACAGGATCATGGATTGTAGGAACCACTCCTAGATCCCCGATGAATTTCTTTATCCACATGGCCTCTTTAGCAGCTTCATTTACCGCTATATACTCGGCTTCTGTCGTAGAATCAGCAATAGTACTTTGCTTGCCACTTCTCCATGTGACGGCTCCACCGTTCAACATAAATACAAATCCTGATTGTGAAGAGCAATCATCTCTATCTGATTGGAAACTAGCGTCTGAGTATCCTTTGACGCTCAGCTCGTCATTCCCACCATAGACCAAGAACATCTCTTTGGTCCTCCTAAGATACTTTAGAATGTTCTTGACTGCTATCCAATGAGCTTCACCAGGATTGGCCTGATAACGACTAGTCATGCTTAGTGCATACGACACGTCAGGCCTAGTGCATATCATCGCATACATGATCGATCCTATAGCTGAAGCATATGGAGTCAGACTCATGGTAGCTGACTCCAAGTCAGAATTAGGACATTCAGACTTGCTCAATATCATTTCAGGGTTCATAGGAACGCACCCTTTCTTAGAGTTATGCATACCGAATTTCTTCAGTATCTTATCTATATATGCACTTTGGTTTAGCCCAATTAATCTCCTTGACCTATCTCGATAGATCTTTATTCCCAAAATATATGATGCATCTCCTATGTCTTTCATGGAGAAACATTTCCCTAGCCAAGCTTTGACATCTTTCAGTGTCGGGATATCATTTCCCATGAGTAATATGTCATCGACATATAGTACAAGGAAGACTACAACACTCCCACTAGACCTAACATAGACACATGGCTCATCTTCGCCTATAATAAAACCAAATTCTTTGATCTTCTCATTAAAGCAAAGATTCCAGGTACGAGAAGCTTGTTTAAGTCCATAAATGGACCTTTGAAGCTTGCACACACTATTAGGATACTTAGGATGTACATAACCCTCAGGTTGTGTCATAAACACATCCTCTGTTAGTTTACCATTAAGGAAAGCTGTTTTTACATCCATTTGCCATATCTCATAGTCATAAAATGCGGCTATGGCAAGAAGTATTCTAATGGATTTCAACATAGATACTGGTGAAAAAGTTTCATCATAGTCTACACCATATTGTTGCGTGTAACCCTTAGCCACCAGTCTGGCTTTGAATGTGTGTACATTTCCATCCATATCGGTCTTCTTCTTGAAGACCCACTTACACCCAATAGTTTTAATACCTGGTATATGATCAATCAAGATCCAGACTTGATTATTATGCATGGATTGGATCTCGTTATCCATAGCCTCCTTCCATTTGGCAGACTCGGGGCCTGTCATCGCTTCCTGATAGGTAATAGGTTCATCAGAATCTATATTTTCGTCATCACCCTCAAATATGTGTAAACTATATTTCTTTGGTGTTCGACGCACTCTATCAGATCTACGTATGGGTGGTGGCTGTAGGTCAGTTTCTCTTTCAATTGCAGGCTCGTCGACCTCTTAAGGAGAATCGGTTCCAATATCGGTTTCCATGTCGGTTGATTCTTGAATTTCTTCAAGGTCAATTTTGCTCCCACTGGTTCCTTTCGATATGAGATCCTTTTCAAGGAAGACTCCCCTTCGAGACACAAAGACTTTGTTCTTAGTAGGGTTGTAAAACAAATATCCAAAAGAATCAGTCGGGTAACCAACAAATAAACACTTTTCAGATCTGGGTTCAAGTTTATCTTGAGCTTCACGACGAACGTAAGCCTCACAACCCCAGATTCTTAGATATGAGAGAGACACAGTTTTACCATGCCATATCTCATAAGGTGTTTTGGAAACTTTCTTGGTTGGGAAGAGGTTAAGGATCCTTGCGGCAGTTTGTAGGGCGTAACCCCAAAAACTGATTGGAAGCATTGTGCGGCTCATCATGGATCGAACCATATCAAGTAATGTTAGATTCCTCCTTTCAGCCACACCATTATGTTGTGGTGTTATAGGAGGAGCTAATTGTGAGATTATCCCACAACCCTGTAGATGATCACGAAATTCATCATTAAGATATTCACCACCTCTATCAGATCGGAGAATCTTAATTCTTTTGTTCAGTTGATTTTCTACTTCGTTTTGGTATGCCTTGAACACTCCAAAAGTTTCATACTTTTGTTTAATTAAATAAACATAGCCATATCTACTGAAGTCATCAGTAAATGTAACGAAGTATCGTTCCTTGTGTCTAGTAGGCGATCTGAACAGACCGCACACATCAGTGTGTACCAACCCCAACAGATCCTTTGTCCGTTCACAGCTTCCTGTGAAAGGTGCCTTTGTCATTTTTCCTGATAAGCAAGATTCGCATTCATCATACGATATTATATCAAATGATTCTAGAATTCCATCTGACTGGAGTTTGGCTATGCGTTTCCTGTTTATGTGGCCTAAACGACAATGCCATAGATACGTTTTATCCAAAACATCTTTGGATGAATCAACATTGTAGATTGAACTATCATTTAGCTTTGCTGTGGTTTCTAAGATGCCTTTACAAGGTCTACCCTTGAAATAAAACATCCCATTTTTGTGAACAAGTATTGATCCATTATCAAAACTAAAATTAAAACCATCATTAAATAAAGCATCAAAAGATATAATGTTTCTTGCCATTTCGGCACTGTAGCAAACATTAGATAAAACAATACATAAACCAGAATTAAAAGAAAGCTTGTATTCTCCAATCATGTCAACAGAGGCAACATTCTTATTCCCCATGATTAGATTAAGCTCCCCTGTCTTCAGCTTCCTACTTCTTGTGAGTCCCTGCACATTTGTACAAATGTGAGTACCACATCCCGTGTCCAATACCCAGGAATTAGAAATAGTAGTATTGTTTAGTTCAATCATGAACAAACCTGAAGGTACGGCGACTCCCTTAGCCCGTAGTTCATTAAGTTCCTTCAAGTACTTAGTACAATTGCGCCTCCAATGTCCTTTATCCCCCACAATGAAAGCATATTGCTTCTTCAAGAGACTTGGTTTGCGGGATCTTTGAAGTAGAAGAGTTAGCAATGCCCTTAGGTTTAGGTTTGAAGTTGAACGTGCCAACCTTACCCTTGCCCTTGTTCTTGCCCTTTGCTTTGTTTTTCTTCTTCTTAATCCCACCTTCACGAATGGCTAGAACGGTAGTTGCGGGTTTAGCTTTGGCCATGTTAGCCTCAGCGGTTTTTAACATGCCATGGAGCTCCATGATTGTTTTCTCCATATTGTTCATATTATAGTTCATAATGAATCCTTCATATGCACTAGTCAGCGAGTTCAAGATAAAATCCGTTGTAAGCTCCTGACTTATGGAAAAACCAAGGCGCTCCAACCGGTCTATGTACCCTTTCATTTGTAGTACATGGACACTAACACTACTTCCCGTTGCCATTTTGCAAGATACGAGAGCTTTCACGGTGTCAAACCTTTCTTGCTTTGCTTGTTGTTGGAACATGTCCTTGAGTTGGTTAAGCATGTCATATGACCCTAAGCTCTCCATGCCCTTTTGGAGCTCTGGAGACATGGTCGCCAACATCAAGCATGCTACCTCATTAGACTCGGAACGCCGTTTTTCAAACTCGTCCCTAGCCGCTTGAGTAGCTCTCGATCCGGGTTCTGCCGGTAAGGGTTCCTCAATAGCCCTGATCTTTCCTTCCATCCTAAGAGCAATTCTTAGGTTGCGAAGCCAGTCCATGTAGTTCAAACCCGTAAGCTTGTCCTTTTCGAGGAGCCCTTTAAGGCAGAAATTAGTGATTGATGACGGAGTAGGATTTGTGTTTGTTGCAGACATCTGTCATATTTTTATTTTTAAAGTAAGTTGTATTAGTTAGTTTGATATGTTTAAACCTTGTTAAGATAATTACCCAAGTGTGTTTAATATTCAAACAATTATAATTAACAAGGCTAAGATCCATATTTCACTTATGTTAATGACGGGTTCGCCGCGGATCGCCAACCATAAGCTATTTAGGTAGGTAACTATATTACCAATTTCATCCATTATGAAATTCTTAGGTTCTGCGGGATTTAGTGATAATCAATTATTTCACTTGGCATGTTTAATCCCTTCTACGCTAATCCTTCCTCGTGGCGGGTTTGCCGCAAACCACGATTTCAGATTGTAAACCGTCCGTGATAGATACACGTGAAATCCGGCCCAAGACTCTCGGGTATCGCAAAATTCACCTCACTCTTCCCAACACCCAATTAAAGTCCGGCCCAAGACTCTCGGGTATCGCGAACTCTAACAGGTAGAAGGTTCGGATGTGTGTACTACTCATGGATAGCGTAAAGTTTACATTTAAAACGGGTTTTTGTTTTCTTTTAGCAAAAGTAGTTTACACCATTTTAAAACATTTGCTAATTATGTATTGCGTGTTGCGTTTGTTAAACTAATTTTAACCAAACCGTTTTATATGATTATTGTCCCTTTTGTTTTTTTTTAAAACATTTTCTAGCTAGCATGGCATAGACAAATAATAAAACAATAATAATCATGACACGCAATTATCGGTAGTATGCCTCGAGTCCTATGCGTTTTTCCGGTGAGCCAACACACGGAAAAACATGGTCAACTAGGGACATAACCTTGTGTGAGAATTGGCTCCCACTAAAACCGCCATCTCCATTATATGCTCGGATGGGCCGCCTTGTGAACATCGTCTTCTTGATTTCAATCTTGGTTGCATTATCTTACAAAATAACTATTCTATTTTCTATACTATTACAAATACAATATAAATAGAAAGACGACATGCAAGTCGTTTAATAAATTATTACATTCATCCCGAATAAATAATAAATTAAATCATACAACCAAACATCCACACAAGGGTCTTATTGAGGCAAATACTACCGATTTCATACAACAATCACATACATAACAAATGGAGTGCCAACCGTCCATTTTCATATAACATGTTTCGATAAGGATTGATTTAAACAACACTTAATGACACTTATAATATTCAATCCTTGTTTACATAACATATGTATGTAAACCCACTTCATATTTTGTAAGTATGGTTTTTATGCCAAAACCATCCAAATAAACATATTAAGTGAATCAAAACATGTTGGAGATTTATTCACCTTATCAAAGCATAAAGTCTAAAATTAATAATTTTAATTTTTCCATTTCATGTAAAACATGAAAAGAATTCATGTACTTTATTTTCCTAAACATTGAATCTTTAATAGTCAACATGCAAGTTACCATTAAAATTTTCGGATTTTGGCAGATTCATACATGTAACTTTAAATGGTCATATCTTACTCATTTCTAATCCGTTTTCGATGAATTTTTTTTTCAAATTTAAGTTCTTTCAGTTAGCTTTCAAATGCAATTGGTCTCATACAATAATATTGAGTTTAAAGCCCCGAAATAGTCCATCAAATACGGACTGTCCAGGCTGGAAAAAATTTCTTAAATGAAAAAAATGAATTTAACCCATTTTACATTTTGCCAAAATCCAAGATTCAAATTAGTATTTAGGAAACATAAAACATAAATTATGATACTTGTTTTGCATGTTTGTTATGGATGATCATCTCCAAGAATCATGCACAACGCATCCATGAAAACTAAATATCATAAGAAAAGTTTGTTAAAACTTGTACAAGATGGCTCGGATACCACTGTTGGAGTATGATACAAATTCAAAGCGAGCGGAAGCATTTTTAAAACTTTACAAAATCATACTCTTCCACGGATCATTGTACAAAACTTTAGCAAACAAAACAAAATTAACGAAATTAAACAAGAGAAGATTAGAATACAACCTTTGTAGCCTTTTGAAGATCGAATCTGAAAAACCCAAAGAAGAGTTCCTCTAAACGGTAGACACCCAAAGTTCCAACCTTGTTTCAATCTATACCTTCTACTTAACGGATCTTTTCTTTTTCCTTATTTCCACCAAAACCGAACCCAATTATAGATCTCAAGTATTTTGGTTACTTGAAAAAGAGAAAGAGAAATATCATTTTGTATGTGTATTTTTGTATCTCAAGTTTCTATATCTTTTCAATACCAAGATTTGGTATTATATAGAATTAAAATTGATACAATAATACATATAATACAAATATAAAGATTTTGAAAGATTTTGAAATATTTGCAAAATCAAATCTTTATATAAAATAAGATTTACAACTCAAATCAAATCTTATATATTATATAAAATATGATTATAGTACAAATCTTTATATAAAATAAGATTTATAAATCAAATCAAATCTTATTTATATCAAATCAAATCTTATATATTATATAAAATATGATTTGCAAAATCTAATCAAATCTGTACATATTTAGATTTGTAAGAATATGTACACACATAAAAAAAAACTTACTTAATTTATTAAACCATTAACTAATGATTAATAAATTAATTTCCGATTAGAAGGTATATCAAACAATTTACGATTGGCCTTTGTGTGTGACCGAATAGGATAAATGGACTTTTATTATTTAATGTCATGGGCATATCTTCGGAATATATGTACCACGGTCAAACCACGGTCGAACCATAGCCAACCCGAGAACATATTTCCAACAGTCCACTCAGAAAGACGATCAACATCGACGCGATGGCTCGCAAGATCGACGTCGATGATCGTATTCCTCTTCGTAATTATTACCGAATCGCTGACAATCTTCTTACACATGTATCGTTACTTGATATTGAAAATATATAATGATCGAAGCTATTTACTTTAAATTCGTATTTATGTTTGTTATATTTGATGCTATTGAAATCGAATTTGATCAATTATAGTGTTTTTAATAGGTATTTGGGGTTTACATGTTAGCTTATTTGTTTGTTTGAATTGGGATTTTGTCAAATGCTGGTTGCTGATCTGTTATAGACAAATCAAGACTTCACCTAAATTGAAGGACAAATCAAGACTTCAACTAAATTGAAG